>NC_057770.1:4896294-5222332 GCF_014825855.1 Bombus pyrosoma | reverse complement strand
CATTGCGGACGGTGTCAGATAGAACAGAGCTGTCTAGTTCCAATCGAGTGTGTCCTTGCGTGCACAGTGCGCCTGGCCGTTGTAGCCGCTGCTCGATAGTTTCAATTTTGCTTTTACCTCTAAATGCTTTTCGTTTAAGAAAATTGAAGAGGTATCGGCAACATCGATGATGGATTGCGATAATGATACATTTTTTTTTTTTTTTTTTTTACCATAAAAGATCGTAACGCGGCATTGCCGTGACAGAACAAGACTCGTTTCTCATAGAATGCTGTTGTTAGACATTTTTTCTAATTTTGCAGCTAACGCGATCAGTTGTTTACGATAAAGATTCACAGAATTACGGTAACTGCACGGATGAACAACGCTAGTAAATATGTCTGGTTAAATAAACGATACTGCTTTCTCTTCAAATACACCAGTACACTAATTATACTATGCTGATGTATAGTACGATAGTACCATAGTGTATTGGTTCGTATGTTATATCGATTAGAAATGAAACGATTTTAATATGTATCGATTCGTAGATAAAAGTGGAAGCAACTTGTTAGAGAAATTTTCGTTAACGCGCCTGAACCGTTATTCGGAATAATAGAAACGAGAGATTGCGATGAATCTGAAATGTGGAAAACACTGTTGTTGCCTGTAGAGAATCGGAAGTTTTGTTATAGTAATTAATCTACTAATATCTTGGCAATAATTAACAAATTTCAATTACGTAATCATAATTTTCATAAACGCATTGGAGTTTAATCATTTCTAGAAATTTATATAGACAAGCCAGATCTTACTTTACTGAAACGTATTATGCGACAAATACCTCTTATGCATGGTTATTACGAATTATTAAAATTTGAAAATGATTATACCATATTATATTGGCGTAATATTGTTCATTGTATTGTAAGAGAAGTGAAATTAAGAAAAACTTTATACCGACAGATTATCATCTGTTATTTTATGAAAATTTTGCTGGGGAAATTCTTTCTGCTTGTCCGTGTTGCCTAAACGTGCATCAGATTGGCATCAGACTGTAACTGTTTTTTACGTTATTGCGAAATTATTTTAATTAATAGAAAAACACAAACACCTCTGTTGAGAACAAACGACGCGTATCGTATTTTCTTCGAACGATCCGAAATGCTGAAACAGGATCACAGAAAATGAAATAAGAATAAATAAAAGAGTAAACGAAGACAACGTTTTGTTGCGTAAATGAATATTAAATATAACATTGTTGATTCGATAATATCGTTATATTAATAGGAATGGATATATTATATCGTTGAGGCACACTGTTAATTCGACATAGCGGATATCAGCGATATCTTGGACGGAGAGTCTCGCACACGAGACGATCAAATTGAATTTTTCAATTGTTACAAGAACGTTACAAGAATTGCCAAAGTTCTGGTCGATTCTCGTCTCCTGCTTTCGCTTACGACTTACGTCGCGTCTTATTGCCGCTTACGTTCACGTTCTTCCGCTTTAATCTATCCGTGATATTTGATCCGTCGCGTACCAGGGACGAATTTTTACGCGTTTTCTCGCGAATGTCTTGAAAACGCGTCCGCTTGTGCCGGAGCTTGCAAAGACTTTCGAGCAATTCACAGTATCCGGCTTTCTTCGCGCGAACGTGAAAACAGTGGAAATTTTATTCACAGCGGATATCGAATCTTTGAATCTCGTACGAATCAGTCGCCTCTCGTTTAGGATTACAAAGTAAAGTGTTCCCGTGTAATTTTCTAGGTGACACTGGCGACAGGAAAAAACGAATCCACGGAGAGTTTCTCCATCACCGAACGAAACTCCTGTCTGGAATTGATGCCGCACTTGCGATCGAAACGCCGGCTCGTAGTCCGTGTGTGTAAGGAGGTAGAATACTGTCGGGACCACCGATGTATACAAAAATGTTGTCCGACGGATGCGGACGATGGCGGCAGTTACACTTGCTCGCACATTGCCAAGTCGGAGAAAAATTTCTACGAGGAAATCTCGAATATTACCGGAGGAACTTGGGATATGACAGGTCTGTATCGCGATGCACGATCTGTTGCACGATCGATGGCTGTTAAGTTAAGTTACGTTTGGAGAGAATTTTAACGTCGTTTGCGTAGCGTCGATTGCAGAAACATGTCGTAACATTTTTAAAAGAACAGACTGTAGTACGGTAATACGTAATAATATAGATCCATATAGTAATATGGGTATATAACGCGAATGTGGTAATATTTTCTCGAACGAGTTGTCTTGCACCGAAATCATAGAGGATGCAGCATCCGAAACACACCAAGATATATATAAAGTTATTATTATTTTGCAATTAGTTACTTACACATCGGTACAAAAGAATAATCTGTCGGAATAAAATCGATTGGTTGGAAACGACGGATATTGCCATTCTATCGTGATTTTCACTCCTTGAGATAATTTTTTTCTGTTTCCTACCTTATTGGCATTTTTTTTCTTTCTTCAATAAGACTCTGTATATATTTTCTTATTTCAATAAGACTCTGTATATATTTTCTTATACAACGATCGATGCGAATTATTCTTCTCTACGTATAAAAAAATGTTTTACACGCTTGTACTGCATAGAAATGATATCAGTTTGAATAATATTTGAATGTTAATTTTGTAAAACTTGTCGCACGAAAGAGGAGGAAAGAGGAGGAAAGAGGTGGAAAGAGGAGGAAAGACGAGAAAAGACGAGAAAAGACGAGAAAAGACGTAAAATAGTATTGTTGCGCTTGTGTCTTTTTTCTCTCTTTTATAGAACAAGTTGGACGAAATCGAGGAAAATATCTCATCTAAGAAATATGTGTTGCGAGAGAAAGGTGACGAAAGTAGGTTGTCCTGAACCAACTAATCTTACTTATGTTGTATATCGTCGGAAAGAATAACCAACGTATTAACGAATTGGTACTAACGTAAATTAATACTAGACGTAACGATCTGTGTTAGAAAAAAACTAATTCTCCGTTTCCTCTGTTATTCTCTTGCATCATTTAAACTTGCATTTCTTATCCCTCAGAATACGGTGTACGGGTTGGACTCGATTGTCCTAACTTTTACGAAGAAAACATAAACGATACATACGGTGTAACACCGAACGGATTCCTCAAACTCGGTCCGTCACTCTGGTTACCACCGGACATGTACTGCGTGGACAGTCTGGTTACCGACAATACCGACGGTTTATTAGCTTTTATCTGCTTCTTGAACGATAACGACGATGCAGCCAGGTGAGGGCTTTTACTTTCTACTGGACTTGAATAATAAAGAAAATATTTTCCGTTTTGTGGCCTTGGTTTATTATATAGTTGCGATATTGACACCGAATTGCCCACTAGATTCGTACGTCTTTCGATGCCTGTCGCTTGTCTATTTCCGCATTAACCGATTTCGATCAAATTTTCCGCATCTACGTATCGTACGATTCTCTTCTTCGCCGTCCCGACCAATTGGTATTTCTTCAAAGTCTTTTTTACACGTGGTCCGTCTAATCTTATTTCATTTCATTCACGTAAACCACGTCTTTGCAGTTTTTTTTTTTTTTCGAAAAACTCGAGTCGGTTGGACGAATTTGAAAACGGTTGATCAGTTTTAAAAGGGGTGTTTGGCGAGTGTTGGGCGAGTGACTGTACATATACGCGCGCAATGTTCAAAGTCTTGTCGTCGACGTCGTCGTCGTCGTCGTCGTCGTCGTCGTCGTCGTCGTCGTCGTCGTCGTCGTGTATTATTCGAGAAACTGACGATATAAAAGATTGGACTGCTCTCGAGAGGGATGCTGGTCAGCCGTTGAAACCGGAATTCCACATCTTTCGCGGCAGCGTGTATTGTGTCTGCGCTGCATCAATGCCAGATAGCCAGGTTGTTTGCCAGTGATGCTGTGACAATGTATACGCTCGTACATATATCTTGATGCAGAAGAATAAATAACAATGCTACAAGTCCATTTGCCTGATGAATAGAAGAACGGCGGCCATTCACCGGTCGTCATACGAGTCGCAACCAAGTGGCTATACATTCGTGTTTGTTCATTCGCTTCTTCCGCTATAATATACATATGCCTGTACGTATCTGTTTCTTGTATCGTTCCGCTGTTTACCATCATTTATTGCAGCACTGTCTCGATCATCTATCGATGATGTTCCGGTAAAGACTGCTGGCTTAACCGTTAGAGATCGTTTAATAACAGAATTATCCGTTAAATCTGTTAAAATAACGGTATTAGGATATTTGGTGTTTGCGCGTGGTGAAACCGTACACACGTTTCTGGAAATATTAATTTTCATTATTATTCATATAGAGAGAGAAATAGAATTCTATATATCTTGTTGCAGTATATTTTTATACTTATATTGTACGGTATATATAATATCAACATACACGATATACGTACATACACGATATATGTATAAAAGTAATACATTGCCGTTTAAAAGTATGTAGCCACGTAACATCTACGATTGTATTTCGCTTTGTGTACGTAAGTACGTAAATTATCGACGTAAACTCGGTTTTTAAATAAATTCATCGCATATATACGTACGTATACCCAGCTTACGTTTTGAGTGGCGTAAGTTTTCATTTCGTTGTTCGAACGTTTGATAATCGTCGAACGATATTTATACGATACGTTTCCATTATATTTCACCTTTAATATCGTCGTTTAATATCGTCCGTCCGCTTTGTAGGCTCGATCCTTTCGTTTTACTATGCACCGTATAATTTTAACGCGACTCTTTGTGTCGTTAGAAAAAGTAAAAAAAGCACCGGGTGTTATACAAATATGCACATACATATGTCGAGTGACCGTCCCTCTATCAGCCGTGATTCGCAAGCGGTCGATAGACGAGCGATACCGTTTTGGCAGGTAACTTTTTGGACTTTTTGCGCTTTTTGCGCACAATTATTCAGAGCGTGCTAATTTTCCCTATGACGCGCGTCGTAGCAAAAGTCGTGATCTTTTTCCTTTTTCCTTTTTTTTTTTTACTCTTGCAACCAAACGACATTTTCACCTACGAGTATAGTATAAACGTCGACAAGGTAAAAAATATCAGTTTGCGTTCGTTTTTACAGGCGTAAGTATTTTTCCATAAACATATATATATATATATATATATATATATATATATATATATATATATATATATAAACGAGATTCATATTGGAACTATGTTTAAATAAATACGTCAAAATGTGATATACCATACCCATGATAGAGATAGATGGAATTAGATAGAATTACGTATCGTAACAATCGTTTCTGTTCTTTCTTTTCAGATTGATAATTTCCTCTATTCTAATGGGAATCAGCTGTATCTTTTTATTTTTGACACTGATCGTCTACCTTTCCCTACCGGAGCTTCAGAATCTGCATGGTAAAATTGTGATGTGCCATATCGCGAGCCTTTTGGTAGGTTACCTCTGCCTAACCGTAGTACCTTGGATAACGGCGGAAGATGACAGTATTACACCGTGCGGTATAGTAGGTAATGCTGTTTATTTTTTGTATAGTTTTCGAAATAAAAATAAAACAACACGTACGAAATACCCAAGCTATCGGATATAAATTGTTTAAGGTCTAGAACTGTACATGGAAAGTTTTAGCAAATGGTGAAATTCAAATTTTTTCACGTAAAATTATCCAAACGATCCGTTGAGAGCTTCGAGCCATAAATTTACGTAATACGATAAATAATTTCAGAAATAGTGTAAGCACTGTAAAATCACCGAAAAGCACAGTGCTTCGATACACGCGAAACTTTCGCTATTTTCATATCTGCACTGACCTTTTCTTTTTTCTTTTTTTTTTTTTTTACAAATCTCCACCGATCCGTACAGTCATCCGAGGGGGTACAGCCTCGCGCTATAGTGGTTTTTACATTCCCCATTTTTTCATACTCCGTACATATTAAAATTATGGAAAAAGATGTTGAAAATTATGGCATAAAGATTGTCAAGAAATTACATCGTTCATCGACGTAACAAGAGCGTATGTTCTACAACCGCTTTATTTATCAGCGTTTGTCTTCGTATTTAGGGTACATCACGTTGTTCTCCATGATGTCGGCGTTTTCCTGGTTGAACGTCATGTGCTTCGATATATGGCAGACATTCGGGTAAGACATTACTAGTCGTTTAAGTTATCTTCTTCGGACCCGTTGCTCATGCTTTTTACATTCTTTCCTGTCTTTTCCATCTTTCTTCCTTCTTGCTTGCTTATAATTTTCGTGTAGGTTTTCGACCTGAATCGAATAAATGTCAATTATAAATCAAAATTGAAATGGTAGAAAGAAAATTAGTTGGAAAATGTGAAGCGCCGTCGATCAAGGGGGATCTTTATCTGCAAAAATTGTCGAGACTATTGCGAAAAATACTTTACGCGTTAGATTCAAGCATCTTTCGCGTAATAGATCGCTATGATAAGCTTTATAAAGAAGGTTTTTCTCTGTGTTTATCTGTTCGCGATCACGAACTTGCAAGTTTTACAGAATTTTGTTACATTTGTTCGTTGAAAACGAAAGTACTTGAACAACGAAAATATCAGGCATTTGTATTTCATACCCTTTGTCATATTACGAAACCGATGATGCATTTCCGCTAAGAAATACGTATAGAGGTGTAAAATATTTGAAATTGTTTCGTATACGATGTTGGTTTATCGAAGATTTTAGCATGTAGTTTCCCATCCGACGTTAAGTCGTTGTAGAAGTTTGTGTTTCCCAGTTGTTATTTTGCCTGGTTACATACATATACACGTATCAAAATATATAAATATAATCATCGGGCCGATATTTTCCGCTAAGCGCGATATTTGCCGGTAAGCTTGAACCGTAATTATATCGATCGCGATAGAGAGAACGGTGAGCGGGAAAATTGGCATTTGCGGCGGCTAAATCATACCGCTACTTGTTACTTCTTCTTATATTTTATAGATAAGTCATAGATTTGTTTCCGTGATGTTTATGATCATGTCGTTATAAAATGGGCCTACGCTGTTCCTCGACTATTAAATTATTATCTGCTACGTAGCCGGTACATGTTCGCCGCTTGGATACCTACTAAAACGATAAACATAATAACGGAAGCAGAGCGATAAAAATTGGTCGCCTATTTCATGTGTAAATCTATCACTTTCATTTATTTTTCACGGAGACGCGAAGATAGAATGCGTGAGCGTGCCGAAGAAGCGACGTAGAAATAAGAAGGAATACGAAGAAATAGGAACGCTGCATAGAGGCCCGTTATTGTGGCTAAACTGTGTAAGAAGGGGTGCACGTTCGTACAGTAAATATGCGAGTGTAACTCCGATCAACGGACGAAAAAGACTCTGCCTCCATGCAGCCTCGTCTTTCTATTCCCAAATCGCCTTTCTTTTTACTTGATCTTTCGTTGGAATTCGCACGTACACGGTAACATGTGACGCGCGTACTCTATCTTATTTATATCTCTATGCTTATTTTCTGCTTGTCATTTTCTCTTTCCTCCGTTCTTCTTTTCTTCTTTCGATTAACGAACATTTATAATTCATTGTATAACGATTTTTCTATATAACGCCGTTTCCGCAATAAAGGAAATCGTACCGAGCCTTTGACGATATACAGAACGAGGTATTATAGGAAATGGGAAACGTGCAAACGTGGTTGACAAACGTTCTAAATACTTGATCCTGATATTTTAAAGATTATTTTAGCGCGATCACAGCCCACGGTTAATTCGCGACGTTGTCGACGTTGACGAGTATATCTCACCGACTTCGATCACCTTGAAACATCTTGTCGAGGTTGATATTCCGAGCAACTTGGCTATAACCGACGCTCGGCTTTAGTTTTCAAGTTACAAAGCAATTTACGTTTAATGTTACACGGAAGTGCATGTAAATTAATCATTATGCGATTAAGTAGTACACGATTCCTATTTAAATCTAGAGACGATAATCTCTACGCTCTACTACAGACGTTTTCGACGTCGATCTGTTTTTCATTTCGAATGGCACGTGAAATGGCACACGAAATAGCACGGATAAAATAACATTATACGTTCTATCCTATATAAGCCTATATAAGCCTATATATAAAAACCTTGCGATAGTACTTGCAATTTCGCTTACTAATACTTTCACTTATTCGCAAACACGTTTAACCAAAACAGATCGAAATTTCAAACATTCGAAAATCTCTTTTGCCAGGAAAGTACACAGTATCAGGAGTCAAAGTCACAACAAAATATTCCTGTTATACGGTCTATATGCGTGGGGCGTGTCGATGTTCATCATGTTCATCTGTATCCTGAGTGACCAGATGCATATTCTGCCAGAGAATTTGAGGCCTGAATTTGGTTTAGAACGCTGTTGGTTCAACCGTGAGTTATCAATTATCGTAGAAACGATAAGCTTCTCGTTTCTTGTTAAACGCTTAAGACGAGGTTGGATCAAGATGTGACAATTACGAACGTCATTTTTATCGGGCTTGTTATATTCTATTGGGTTGAAAAATTAAATGGAAAAATAACGTTGGTGCTTCGGCCAGTGTTAAGATAAATTAAAATAAAAAAGCTTCAAATAGCTCGCTTGTTTATGATAATTTCAGGTTACTGTCTTTCTGTGCGTTCAGAGAATCAAAATTCAAACGAAAACGTTTCGTATAGGCATCTTTTCAACCACAAACATTGACATCTCTCTACGAAAGAACTCTAGAGAGTTAACAGAGTGACGGCAATGCGAAATCGAATTCACCAATTATCTATATTGGCATTTCGGAAGAAACGTTAGTAACTTACTACTGGAAATATCGTTGTTGTTGCAGCGCTTTTCGGACACGCGGAATTAGTTTTCTTCACGGTACCAGTCACCATCCAATTGATAACGAATATAGTGTTCTTTATTCTCACGGCGAAGGAATGCAACAAGGTGAAAGCTGAGATAAGCAGGGTTTCGTCTTTAGACGTTAGGAGCAAACGATTTCACAGTGACAAAGCTAAGTAAGTTTACTTGTCCCTTAAAACGCTTTTTGTCCTAGTATTATGTCAGTTTGCAAGCATCGATTAAACATCTAATTGTACGTGGAAATTCTGTTTAGTAAAGTAGTGAGACGACGAAAAATGTAATGGAATTCTATTTTGCAACGATAGCGAGTAATTATAGAAAATATCTTATAATTGAGATGTTGTTACGAGATTAATTTAATAATTAATAACCACCTATAGGTTACGATCGTAACGCTATATATATTGTTACCAATTCAGATTCATCATGAACGTGAAGCTATTTGTCGTCATGGGTATATCCTGGAGCGCTGAGATCGTGTCTAGGTTGCTGAAAACATACACCGGAGTCCAGTACCAGGAGGAATTGTTCTATGTGACGGACGTGGTCAACAGTCTTCAAGGTGTTTTGATATTCTTTTTATTCGTGGTGAAGCGACGAGTTCATGAAGCATTGAAGAAACGGCTAGGCTATGGTTCGAAGAAGAAACGCGAAGCCAGTTCGACGCTGCAAGATCCGTACAGAGTAAGAAAAAGCGCGAGTAACAGCACGCTAACGTCCAGCTTTGGAGTTAGCTTGACACCTTGACACCTTGACCAAAGAATATAAAATTCTTCGCCACAGAGAATCACATGTTACTACGTGTTTCAAGCTCGATCCAAAGCTTACTTCCTTGTGTTTCTTGTTTTATTAAATATGTACTTGGTTTCAGGTTTTGTCACTTGGCCTTTCTCACAATGGTCTCGTTTATTATCGTTTACTATCGTTTACTATCGTTGTCGTTTTAATAATTAAGAAACGTTTCTCCAACAACGAGAAATGGAATGTGGTAGGAGCGTGCGAAACGACTGAAAGAAATTCGTTGTCGCCGAAAAAGGGAACGAAAAGTTTTGCAGCAAAGCATTTGTAAATCGTTTTTCTACCGTATAAAACTGATTTTCAACTAAACTTGACGAATCACATAAAATAACATAACCTTTATTAGAGTCTGATCCATCTTGTCTATCTTAGCAACGACAGATAATACGTAATAGATAATACTAAATTCTAACGAAGCGAAGTTTTTAAACATGTCGTACCGATATTCGTTATTCATGTTTCTCCGTGTGTGTAACTGTAACTCTGTGTAATCGTATTATTTCTATATACATATAGGTTATACTATATACATGTTTGCATCGTTATATTCTCGGTTTTATATTTCTATTATATTATATAAAACTGATATAGGTGAGGAGAAAGTTTAGGAATTGGCGCCGGTGATCGAGTGACAGAGAGCGGCGGTGGCGGCGGCGGCTACTCTCTTTTATGATTGTCGAGCAAAAGGTTCGCGCGAGTCGAGGGAACGTTGCGACGATTATTCGATGCACATGGAAGGAAAATAATCGCGCCAGACTATATTCGAGATTTTACAAACTGGAAACAGCCGCGGCAAATTACTGTGAATCGTACACGACTTGCCCGAACCTTTGCAACATTCCGTGTTAGATTCGAACGTTTTCTGCGAATATCGGTTTATCATATATCTTGTAAAGTATCGCATGGGAATTATTCGCGCGTAAAAGTGTTCATCAAAATATTAGTTATTAAAAATAGGTTTAACAATTGAAGGTGAGGCGGTACGCTTTCGCTTTGGCGATAGTTCCTTTTAAGACAGATCTCCATAGATCCGAAGCCGTACAATCACCTGCCATAGCCGTGAAAAATATTTTTCAACGCTCTGTACAATGTTTAGATACGTGACAAGATAGTTGGCGATAGCTTACCTCGAGACAGAGCCTGTTATTGGTTTATGTTATTTTGCGAAAATTATGCTAACAAAGGTACTTGGTGAATGCTCGGCGTGTTACGTGTATCGTATATTCCATGTATATTTTATACCATATTCCTGAGTTTTTAGGGGAATTGGTTCGGACAGCTTACGACAGAATAAATTAATAATTGCACTCGTATGTACCACTTTTGTCGCACTTTCAAACGGGATAAAAACAGTCGTTTATTAGTTAAAACATTAAAGCGAAAAGTACTCTTGTTTTTCTACATTTGCTCTATAAAAAAAAGTAAACAACATCGTGGATTTATTTACGTTACGAGGTATCGATCGTTCTTTATTACCTTCGTTCTTTCGCGCCACTATCGACTTCCGTCTCGCTTTCCGGCTCGAAGATTTCCAGTCTGGAAAAGCCGATTTTTCATCTCTAATTTTCCTGCCTCTTTTTGCGTCCACCGCATCGATCACGTTGTCTCTTTACATTTATCGCGTTAAACATATTCGCGTAATAAGAACGAAGCGAACGGAAACAACAATTTACAGTTTGAAGTCTTTGTAGCACGTATTTTTACATTATCGTCGATTCCACCCGTTGTTTCCGTAAAATAAGCAGATTTAAGAATATATATTCGATTTCACGATTATACTATTTCTAAAAAAATTTCAATAAGAAATTGTTTTAAGAGAACTGAAGCAGGTAAATTCCTAATAATTCCTAAAGATTGAAACAATTTCGAACAAGCGACCACGAAAAAATTAACATTATAATTATTGCCTTTAATATTAACGTAACAATAGGATTAAGAATTTAGCGTTTAATAGTAAAATTTTATTCTCGTGCACAATCAAAGTTTTATTCTCTTCCCTCTGGCAGATTAATCCTGAGGTACTCTCGAGCTAATTAATTAATCGAGTAATTTACGCGCAAATACAGTTTACTTCAAGTTTCAGTCGATCGATTAATCAATTTCCCCTCTCTCCACTACATTCCTCTTTCGCTCTCGTATTCAAGGTTAATTATACAGACGGTTAATATTCACAGATATCTACGCGCTTAAATACGTGCGTACAAGGAGACGTATAGGTTTCTCAAACGTCTGTAAATTATAACGAACCCGTTTTAGGGTAATATTACGTATTGGTTTAGCAAATGCTTCATGTTTCGTTGATCGCACGAATTTGTTCATTTTCTTTGCAATCCGTAACACCGTCGTCGAACGATTAAATTTGAACTGGAATTGAAATTCGCATCTAAACGAACATTATTCGTTTAGTGGGAGAAATAAGAGCTTTCAGTCAGGATTCTTATGGAAAGTCCAATTTTACATTATTTCTGTATAGATATGTTTCGATTTAAACAATTTTCGATCGCACTTTAATCGGGATATAGCCAAATATTTTGAAATTGTATATTTAACAAATTGATAACAAGGAAAACAGTTTTTAGTTTATTTTGAGCTTAATCTGTACATAAAATAAGAAGAAGTAAAGCGCGAATAGAAATAATATTTTGCTTTGTACGAATGTTTCTCGTGGCGATAATTCTTAGATTTCGTCTAATTTGATATATGAAGTAAAATTAGTACTAAAATAGTCGTCTAATACGTGTATATGATCTGGGACAAGGAAAATTGACCAAGTTTTTCCGAACGAAGATACCTTGATATTTTGATTCTTTGTAAATTCCACTTATCGCAGATTGGATATCGTTGTATCGAATGAAAAGTAACAATAATAATATTAGACAAATATTTATACACACGCTTCTAAAATATATGTATGTCGAAAGATACTCATTATCGTGAGAAGGCATTCGTTTTACGTGGAGACCCCTGAAAAAAGGAAAGAAAAAGAGAAAGAAAACACTTTGATCGTAGATTTCGTTGTAAAGTGTACTTTATGAAAACGAAGCAAAAGACACGCGTATAATTTGATATTTCTGCTAAAAAATGTCGCGAACGATCGTCGAATAACAATCGGGATATTCAATCTCGGAGACCTTTTTATCGCAGGATTATCAAATAAAAGAAAAAGAAAGAAAACTCTAGATTGTCGATAAATTTCATCGATGATAAAACCTATTAAATCACAACAGTCTTTATTTCTTTTCTCTTACATTCCTTTACACATTTAGATTGTGTTGTAATAAATGTCAACATTCGTCGGTTACATACGCGTACGAAACTGTTTGTCGATTATGTTTGCTAACAGTGAAATTTCTTTTCATCAAACGGAATCATTTTATCTTATTTATCTTATAATTATTTTTTTCTATCGCTAATTATGCAAATCTAAGTATTATAATTCCTTGGTCACATTAAACGCTAAAAAGAACGAAAGTTAGGACTTTTCGTTTAAACAGATCTAAACTTGGAATTTCAGAAACGATGCCACGTTTCTCGACTATTTCGTGTGATTTCGTATGATTTCGTATGATTTCGTATGATTTCGTATGATTTCGTATGATTTCGTATGATTTCGTATGATTTCGTATGATTTCGTATGATTTCGTATGATTTCGTATGATTTCGTATATGCGCATCGGTAACTGTAAGATCGCGACAAGATTTTACTTTCTGAAAACGAAGCTCGTTGATAAATTGCTCCATCACCTGCTTATCGGAGGTTTTACTACGCAAAGTCATCTTTCTGCAACTAGAATCAAGATGTCAGCTGACGCTTCGAAGCAAAAGACATATCGATGCTCAGATACGTTTCAAAGTTTTTTAATTTACACTTTATATTATTATACGGTTTCTGTGGTCATGTTGGACGGTAAAGAGAAGAAACGGAACGTAGGCAACGTTAATTTAACTTTTCGCGATGACTGGGCATAATAGAGAATTGTCGAATCACAAAGGATCGTTAAGTAATATCAAATAATATTAATTTGATGTATTGGTTTGAAAAAAGAGGATACCCTCCACTCTTTTTCGCTGCATTCCACTATTTGCGACCAGCTGCGAGGAGTGAGATAGTATCTCGGTGTTATTCTCTTTTTGTTTTGATAATAACGAAATTTTTTAACTCTGTGTCGGTATTCTAGATCGTTGGATTCGGGAAAAGAAAAAAATTAAGATAATATAGAAAAGTTTCTTTTCTTCTTGCTTAATTTTTCGTTACCCCTAACCCATAGGGTTATCATCTTTAACGATCGAATTAAATTTAACGAACGTTCTTTCTTTGCTTATATCATCATCATCATCGTTGTTTTTGTTGTTGTTGTTGTTATTGTTGTTGTTGTTGTTGTTGTTGTTGTTATTATTATTATTGTTATTGCATTGAGGACAGATTTTGTCGGAATAAAGCAGCTTTATGCATTATTCTAAGTCTTCCTCTGTACATTTTCTCCGTTCATTTTGTAGCAACAATGATCAGCATGTTTGAGAAAATGATCTAAAAGTGATATTAATACGATTTTTAAAACTGAATGAATCTAGCTGGTACGATTGATATTCGATTCTGATTGACGGTGCGCCAAGTTTCTTTCACGATTTTATCCAAATTATTCTCCAACGTGTTTATCTTATTCGGATATGGGAGTGAAAATAATAAGACGAAGGGCTTGTTCGTCAGAAGATGATAACAATCGTCCAAGCTGGCCAGTCGAAAACATTTCATCCAACCCCGTTTATCTATCTATCTACGTAAGATTTGAAACAACCCACTGTTTCTGCTAAATGACCTATGTAGGATTTAAAACAACCGACCGTGAATGTACGAACTAAAAATCTATTGAAAAACAACGCGTCGTGCTCTAAATGGACATAGTTGGCGAATATACTGCGGATGAGCAGAAAATATCAACGATGACCGTGTGTCTATGAATAAGAGACGGTATATCGTCGAGCTAACCTTGACCGTTGCAATTTCGCAGGTTCATTTCATTTCGATCTACGTACACAAACGCATAGCTGCACGCACGTTTTCCATGATCTCGTCAAGGGAGCCCAATCACCTTTTTCCATTACCTTGTCCGAGTCTGGAATTTGATATACAAAGATATACAAAGTAACGGAATAAAATAGAAACGAAACGCGAAATGCTTGCTAGAAGATCTACAGAGAGAGGTGGAATAGGGAGAAAGGGAGAAAGGGATCACGTTCGTGCCCGTTCAAGGGGAACGCCTCAAGCCTTCCTCTCGGTTGCGGTCTCCTCGAGGTCTGGGTCTTCGTTGATGATGGAAATGTCTCGAATCGAGGGTCTGCGTGCTTTCCAGCCCTCGGGGGATGCCGTAGGAACCGTGGTTTTCTTTAGAAGTTTCGGCCCTGTCAGCGAGATAATGATCGCACCGGCCGGAGCGGTGAGAAGAATCGACAGAACGCACATGGTCACCATAGTCTCGGCATAATACACCTGTTCCGGGTCATTCGGGTCCACCTTATCGAGAGTAGTGGGTGCAAGCGCAGCTTGCACGGTTGCCTTCGCCATCCAGGATAAAGCGATGAATACTTTTTCCTTGAGGTTCAGTTTCGAGCCGATTCCGACAAGAATGGTCACCACGATGCGAATTACTATACCTGCTAGCAGGCAGCTTACGCCCAAGTACACCGTTTTCCCCTCCAGTTCGTCGATCTTGATTTGAGCACCCGTTACACCGAACAGAATCGGCTCGCAGATCATCCAGAAGATCTCAAAGGCTGTTGCCACTGGGTTCTGCAAAGAGAATGCGCGAAGATTAGCGAGGTTCACGCGGTACGACAGTAGCTAGCGCGGTAGATATTAGAATAGCTGATATTCTGTTAATTGTATTTAATTAATTGTATTAGATTATAGCAAAGAACAACAAGTAGATTATAGTAAATCGTAATTCTCGAAGTGGCACACGTAGGGCCAGCCACGATATTTCAGAGATATATTTCGATAGTTCTGTAACGTTTAAAAAACGTTCTTTTTTGCGCTTTATGCGTATAAAGACGTTGGCGTAGTGAGAAGACAAAATATATACATATATATAGGAGCGCGGAAGGAGAGAAGCACAGAGAGACGGAGATACAGCATAAAACCGGACACAGCTCTAACGTAAGAAATACAATAAATATAGAATAAAAGTTGCTCTGTTTCAGGCGGTCTGCGAATATTGATGCGACCGACCGTAACAACGACCGTACGCGTGCTTTTAAAAATATATCGTAAGTTGCGTACGTATCATACTACGCATATCGTAGGTTATCGTTTCAACCAATATACGTATTGCGTGATACGTGATATACGTGATGTACGTGATATACGTGACGTACGTGATATACGTGATATACGTGATATAAGTGATATAAGTGATATAAGTGATATACGTGATATACGTGATATACGTGATATACGTATATTAAATCAACAATTTTTCAATCATTAATCGTTTAAAAGCATACTCGTCGGGAAACCTTTTAATAAAATAACGTAGGTCATTTTGAAGAGGGAAATTTCAGGGGACAACTAGACGGCTTCGAGTTTGCCAAAATACTCGTTGGAGTTTTCGTTACTCGATCAGCGATAGTCCGCTGTCATTTGTTTCCAGACAAATGCGATACACGAACAGTTGGCCAGCAACTAATCCTCTTACGCGTGGGTATCGCTATGTAACGGTGACACGTTCGTTAGGCGTTCACCGATCGTATCGTGAAAATGCGAATGGGAGAAGGAAAAGCGTGTCGAAAACTTAACAAGAGTTTATAGCTTATAGGAGTATCCTTTTACAGAATTGCGTTGCTCCTTGCGAGTCAGACCCTTGGACTTTTCTCTACCATTGTTCCGAAGAACCACTTTCAACTCGGCGTATATTCCTGGGACAGATTTTATCGAGATCCGCCACAGTCGAAGAGGTATATCGAGCGATAGAACGCGCACAAGACCGTTAATGAGAGATTTTCCCAATGATATGCGTAATTCGAAAGCATATGTATTTGATATGTCGGACGTAACAACAGTTTGCAACAGTTTGTTTATTCGGAAGTCTTCTATATTTATATATAGTGGATGCTTATAATGTATTACCGAAATCGAGAAAATTAACGTTAAAAGTAATTTCCCGTTCTGTGATCAACGAGAGAGTCCCTTGATAAAAAATGAACTAGCACGGCAGTGATTCGGACGTAATTGGACCATTTGATTTATGTACCTGGTAACGATCCCCGGGATCTTTGTGTGTCGCCAGTTTCTATATTATATCGTATGGACATTAATTTTTTTCACAACGCCTTTAAAGCTTGCATTAGCCCAGATCCAGCCCTGAAGCTGGATTATTGTTGTCACGAGAGTCGAATATTTCATAAAACCAACAACCGGCTGAAGAGTTTTCTAATTAAACTTATACAAGAAACGATATACTTTCTGTAATTTAATACGATGAATAGAGTAGTAACACGTAAATACAACTTAATACTGATATAGTAGTTGATATATTAGCATAAAGAGGAAAATTATCAGTCTAGTTTATCTTTTATTTTTTATCTATATCGCCAATTGTCCTCTCTCTCACTTTCTCTCTCTCTCTCTCTCTCTCTACTTTACTCTACTCTTCTCTAATCTTTATACGCTAATTTTACTATGCATATCTTACACACATAACACGTATAAATATTGGCTCATTTTAATTATTTAAGTCTAAATCGTTGAGGTTGCATTTAACTTGAACTAAGAAAAAACCTTCTAATATCCTATTTAAGTTATCAAACTTGAGACATTTCGTTCGTGAAAATACCATTCGTGATTGAATTCTAACTACTATTGGGGGGGGGGGGGGAGCGGTATAGTCAAGGCATATCATTCAATAAATACGACCGTGATATGCTAAACAATTGTGACAACCGTGGCACGATTGTAAAGCATTGTAAAGCATTGTAAAGCATTGTAAAGCATTGTAAAGCATTGTAAAGCATTGTAAAGCATTGTAAAGCATTGTAAAGCCAAGTGGAGATGATAATATTAAATATTAAATGTACATTTAATTTGTAAATATTAAAATATTAGAGTCAGTCGACACTGTTGGAATAATCGCAGTAGTACCGATAGCTCCTTGCTTGTAGACTTTGATCGAATCGAAGTAAAATTTTTGGTTATTATCGTCGTAAATCCAATTTTAACAAACATAATGATAACTCACTTTCCTCGCTCGTCTCTTTCTCATAGCCATTTTGTTACTTTCACCAATTAGCACGGGGTATCGTGATCAAATTCTTTATCGCGTCTTATATATGGATCGTTAACAGGAGTTTGAAATTTTCACGATAAAAGGAAAGGACAAGTATATATCGCTGGAAAGACGAGCCCGTTGATAATTAAAGTTTCACGTTACAGGCATTTTCCTCGAGAAATCTCCGGCTAAAATAGGCTTCGAATCTCTCATGAATCACGGCTTCTCGGTACGTGGCATCGCCACGATACAATTAGCTCGCTCTGGCTGGCGTCGTAATTCTTCCATTCTCTGTCATGATAGATCGTCAATATCATTAATATTTCGCCTTGGATATTGCGGCTCTTAATAACGTCGACTTAACGGCTTCGCTCTTTCTCGCTGTAAATCAACATCATTAATACAGCAGCCAACACGCTGTTGGCTTTATCGTCTCACCTCCAGTCATTGGAACGACTAAATAATTTCTCTGCATTGAATAGCTCCGGTAGAATAGCCGTGCGACGTGTAGCGGTGGTTGTTTCCCCGTTGGAAAGTTTTGCGTTCAAGTACGTATCGATATTTGTGATTTTCACCGCGATATTGAAATTTTTTATTTATCGCTTCTCCGAGCATAAACAGATGAATATTACCAGATATCGATACTTTATTTTAGTTATTTCTCGAACGAAATTGCTTGTACAACCACAGCGAGTCGTTATTTCTTATTTAGTTTATTAACTAAAGGCAAAAGTAAGAGGAGATAACTGGTTTTAGGTTTTAACGAGAGTCTCGAAGTTAGCGAAAAGAAAAAACAACAACAACACACATACACACGCGCACAGTTGGCAATTCGCGATTCGGTATTATCATTTTCTTAGTGTTTCTCGTGAATTATTTCGCGTAATATCTCTCAAAGAAAATTCAATGGTATTCCTCGACTTTTGTCCGGGTTCGTTTTCCAAGCGAAGATAACTGGTCTAGTCTTAAAGCTCGCCAACTAACATCGAACCGTCCTTAAATTTGTACAACCTTTCCTAAACGTTATATTTATGTTTCTAGTAACCTTGCAAATATTTAGTGTAAGTTTCGATCGAGAGAAAAGATCGCTACGTTGAGTACAATTATCGTCAATCGTATCGTGGCTGATAGTAAGGTTACAAATATTTCTATCGTATATATTATACATATAATCGAAGTAAGTATATCGTATTGACGTATTCGATAATTCAGTTATCGTAGAATGGAGGAGAATGATACCGTTAAAAAGTTGCGTATTAATCGCGTATTTGAATAATAAAATTGCAAAGTTTAGGAAGAACGCTGTCAACTCGTTTGACCTTTCTTTTCTCTCGCGAGAGACGCGAGATATCGATCGGTGAGAATAAAATAAAAAAAAAAAAAAAAAAAAAAAAAAAGAAACTTGAAAGAAACGACGAGAATTTGGATGCACCGATGTGACATGACGCGACCGCAGCCAAGGATTAATTTCGTCGTACGCCATCGATAGAAGCCGACGCGACGCGGCGCGACCGTAGTTGATTTCGTGTAATTGAATCGCATCGCTTGTACGCCCGGTATGCGTTAATTAACGCGGTCCGATCGAATAAGTTAATCAGCGGGTGTGCGTTGCCGGTTCTTTTCATTTTCCACCGAATCGACCAACTTCCTTTTTCTACCCCTTCGCCTTTCACCTCTGTTCCCTTCTCGCCCACTGTATTTCCTTTTCTACTTTCACCGCTCCCCTTCTCCTCCTTCCATCGTCTTACCGGCAGCTAGCAACGCTTTGGCGAGAGGCTTTCGGCGCGACCTGTAACCAGAGCAACCCTCGGTATTTCGCATAATTAACGAAATAATCGATCGTCGGTGGAAAAAGGCGAACGTCGTTGTACAACCGGTCGCATTCTTTTCATCAGCGTCGCCGATTCAGCATCGCTTTGCCGTTTCGTCCCTTTTTCCTTCGTACACGCAAAGTCGTTCGTTTACTTCAGCTTCGTGGGAGAGATAGCTTTCTGTATTCGTAAAACCGACATACACGCGCATTAGAACGTAATGAGAAATTAGTTGCACGATCTTTCTTATCTTTCTTATCTTTCCTTCAAAGACAGTCCGTTTCGATTTATCGTTTCAAAATCGCAAGCTTTGTCGAGAAAATGTCTCTCCGTGTATTATATACGCGTTGCTCGAACGAGAAACTGCTTTCGCGTACAACCTTGACACACTTGTACCGAACCGTTCCAATACCCACCCACCGAACATGGAGCCAAATCGAGAGCCGAGAACATAACTAAATCCAAGGGCTTCGTCAAACTCTAAAGACAAACCTTCCTCCTGTAAACTACCTTGGAAACCAGCAAACCCATCCGCAATTTCATCTCCTCGACGACAGATACGCCGCAAACCCGTGCGTTTCTCTCCCTTTTACCTTAAACGGAAACAAACTTTGTTACTGCCAGCTGCCAGCTGCCGCTGAGTTTAAGCTAACGGAAGGGGAAAGGGTTAGGGGTCGCGGTGCGCGGGCAACTGTACGACGCCTGACGTTCCTTCTTGTAGCGAGCTTCCGGTTGGTCATTCCGTAAGTTTGGTCGCGATATTTTTCCTACGCGGACAGGTGATTTGTCTGTTAGCGATCCGTGTCTTTGTTTCCGATCTCCGTTAGAGATCGACGCGTTGACTCGTTCGACGGAAAGAGGAACCACCGAGGGAAGAGGGAAGAGAAATATTTTCTAGGAGTTGGCAGCGCTTCCTGTCTTCTTTTTAGCGTCGTTGGGCAAAAATTCGATTCAACTCGTCGCTTCAATAATCCTATTAAGTCTTTGCGATAGAAATGGGCAAATCGTTGTTTGATCGTCGCATTTTCTGGTTTAGTGCAACGGCGTCGAACGTTAGTCGAGCGTCGGCCGAATCGTTGCGAGCCGCAGCTTGGGACAGCGCGTTTTATGGAATACGTTTACGGCGTATCAGCGGATATACGGAGGAACCTGGGACGAAGCTAGGGAGCCACTAGGATGGAGATACTCGGCGCTAGATTAGCAAGCCGTGGAACATGTTCGCAGAAATACTAAGAGAGATAGTGGCGTAGACGATCGTCGATGCGAAATCGAGGAGCTGCTAGGAAGTTGGAAAATAGCACGTACGAATGGGATGGGAAGTCGGGGAGCTGTTAGGAGGTTGAGAGAAACGAACGAACCTGATGGGAAATCGGAGAGTCGCGGAAAACGTTGATACAGGACTCGACCCGAACGTTAGGCCTTGAAGTAATTAGAGTCGAATTTATATGAGAACGGAAATATGTATATCGTAACGGAGAACCGTGTATGTCACGGACGAAATCGAGTGTACGTATACGATATTACGTACGCACGCGTGTGTGTTCGGTTTCGTTGCGCTGTCGTTGCGAGGACCAATTGTAAGAGCAGACTAATCTCTGATCCAGCTAACGTCCGTAGAGAGAATAAAAGATAACGATACGAACAATTAAATCGCTATAAAGCTGTTTCTCTGTATAAAAATGAATTCGTCTTGCAAGAATGGAGAATTAAACGCAATTTCGGTTAAATATCGGCGTTAGATCGAACAACCGTAAGCACCAAGCGCTAGAAGCAGTGAAAAGTTTCAAAGAATTAGAACGATGGCTATTTTCACAGCGAAAGGAGCGCGTCGCCCTTTGTTCCGTCGCAGACGAATCAAATTTTCGCTGGCAGCTTTTCTGCCGAAAGCCTCTCACGTTGAGAAAACTTGGAAATGTAGTTTTCCCCCTTGCGTTTTAGCATAGACACCGCGAAGAGAACGTTCCGTCCTCTCCAAACGTCGTTTAACGTAACTCGGATTTTCTCGTCGCTTTTCATCGAGAGACCCGAAACCGTCCAGGACCGTTTGTCCTTTCACTAGGATTTAAGCTGTAGCGAGCGAATCGACGCCAGCTGGAAGCTTTTCGCGGTTCTCAACCGGCTCTTCCACGCGTTCGTAGTCGCGATCAACGCGACGAAATATTATTAAGATGCTCGTCGAACGTCGAACGAGATCCGGACGTTGGAATCTTTTTAGTCGAGTTAGTCAAAGTCAGAAGTAACTTAACGAAACGAGAATTTTAGATTGGTCCAGATTTTTATTCGAATCGGATCGTTTATTTGCAAAGTTACGAATTAGTTGATAGATCTGTGATATTGAAACGCGATAAAGATAGTAATCCATACTAAATTAAATTAATTAAAAAATTAGCGCTTCGCGTCATTTTGGCAAATGTTTTTAGTTAAAAATTACTTGCTTGCTCGGGAATCTGCGATTATTGGAAATAGGGAGACTTTGCCGTCATACACCGACGAGAAGCGGTGTAGCTTCAAAGTATTTTTCAGAACTAATAACTGAAGAAACGAACAACTGCATATATTAATGTTCATCTTACAACCTATCATTCTTCGCATATCGCTTCGAATCGCAATAATTATAGAATATTTTATATTACGATATTTTCATCCTGATAATGCTCGATGCTTATTCGTAATCATGTTACAAGCTTTGCCAACGAAAGGCCATGAATTTATCTCGTATTTTCAAAAATATTTCGTTAGTACTAAAAAATTCAATTATTTTGTCCGAAAAAGAGAGAGAGAGAGAGAGAGAGAGAATCATTTTCATCTGATACTCGATTCTGTACATGTCGTCTGAAGCTTCGCTCAATTTTTCCGAAAATCAGGTCGAAAAAACCTGTCAAGCACCGTTGTTACTTCACCGTTCGTTTATCTAATTCGGACAGAAGATTCACGAATCACAATTCCATCGTTTATCGATCTCGTTGCCGTTACGAATCACTGGGGCGTCTTCAACGATCGCGAAATGTTCATGGAATATCGCTGGGATTAGCGGAACGTCGTAAAAGCATCACGTCGCTCATAATACCGAGATTGTGCGGAATTAAATTAAATAAATCAATATGCGGCTGTGTTACCGTTAGGTAATCTAGATTGCAGGTAAACAGCGACGGTAAATATCGAGACTGGTGGCGCGACGTGCGAGTTCCACGTGCCGTTTGCGAATGTGCATCGACATATTTCCATATTATTTGGATATGGAACGGGAGGAGTAGGAGAGGAGTGCGGCAGGAATCGGTTACGCGTAATGGTAAAACGGATCACGAAACTATAACTATAGTAGTAGTAGTAGTAGTAGTAGTAGTAGTAGTAGTAGTAGTAGTATCGATTCAACGAGGATCGCGCATCCGCGAGTTGGAAACTTGGATGGATTTCAATTTCCACTCGTACCATTGTAAAAATTCGTGTGACTGGAATAAAACAGAAGCGATGTTTGGCGATGGTAAAGGCGACGGTCGCAGTTAACGGCTGACGATTTTCGTGAATACGCTGCAAACAAACGAGAGAATGTACGAGGTGAATCGTGGTAAATATAAAAGAGGTAAATTTGCTTTATTTTACGAAAGAATAGACGCAGTTGTAGATGGAAACGTGAAAGCAGTGCTAGATGTGGAAGAACCAGGCGAGAACACCGATGGATTCGGCATCGAATCTTACAACGTAGACGAACGGTTCATCGTCGTCTCGGAACGTAGTCTGTCGTGACAGTGCGCAGCAAGAAATCGTGGTATATTTGTCAATTTGAAATGGCATTTCGGGCTGATCAATTTCGCGATCGGACGATCAACGTTGACAGAACGGAGACGTAACCTGTGCATAAAGCGAAATCGTATTTCGATATTGACCGTGCGAACGCGACACAGGATACGTGCCGAGCCTCCGAGTCGAAGGATTTACGAGCAAAGTGTGAAAAATATTAACAGGTTCGCCGTTACGGAATCGCCGGTCAACGGCAACGGATTTTTCCTTCGAGTTATGGGACGTGGCGATAAGCGACAGCGTACTTTCATCACCGTGCAACCGTGGTGCTGAATCGTTGACGCTATTGAAAATAAAACGATCCGTGTAACGATAAAACTAAGTAAAAAGGAGAATTATCGTTAGCGCGTTATTGTCTGACGTTAAGAATAATTGTTTCAGTGCCGTCGAGGGAATAAAGGCGTGCAGTTTTACGACCGTGTCGATTGCTGAACGCATCGGAAATATTTCCCTATTGATCGTTGCGGTTGTTTGAATTTTCTGCCGAATGATCTTGCCTTAACGAGGATAGACATCGAAGATCGCACCGGTTAGCAGCGGTGTCCGCTAACAACGAACTTCGACTTGGATTTTCGAGATTCACCATGGCCGATCCCCCATACAGCGGACGATATTGTACATATTTAAGAGAGGCTTGGTAAGCCGTTGAGAGTTTTCGCTTTGAATCGAGAGCACAAAGACGCGATATATTTAGCCGCGATGGCTACACTTTAGTTTCGAGCAAACAGATACACGATAGTTACCAGTTGCGAATTGTAATACTCGCTAGTTTCGAAATCAACCCGAGTCCGGCAAAATCGTTCGACCCGCGGTTCTTACTGTATTCTTCGCCTTCTTAAGAGTCGCCCGACAAGTAGTAGCTAGCCCCTTTTAAAATTTTCCAACCCGTCTAGCAAAGGTAAGTTGGAATCTGCTGAAATTTCTAGAATTTTTAAAGAAACGTATCGTTCGAACTCCTTAATTTATACTGCCATTTTGTTTAAGGCCGTATAAAGCCACGTTATTTAGACTCTTGGCTCGTTTGCCTTTTCGATTGCATTTTTCTCAAGCCTACGTAGTAACAACTAGCAACTAACAAGTACTCACCTACATACTTACCGTACAGACGTATTCCATCGTATTTTTCCCTTTCGTTACTTTTACTCCAGTCGACTAGATTTTCGTCTCGGCTATCCGAATTATAATAAAAATTAACGTTTAAACTTAAAGTTCTTTCGCGTTCTATACGTTTAGTTTTCTTCTTTTTTTTTTTTTTTTTCTTCGAGTCAGAGTCTTTGTCAATACTTTCTTTATTTCATTAATGTCAAATATCTTATTTAGATGGCTGGTAACGAATTAAGAAATCGTAAAAATTTACAGTCATTTACCGATGTCTCGATTTCGAAATTGTGGTGGTGAACACGCGTAAATTGATACATAAAAATTTGCACGGACTAAAATATAATTTTCTTCGACAATTCACGAACAATCAGCAATACCGAGAGGCCGATAGGTTGGTTGTATATCTTACGAAAAACGTATCAATTGTATGCAAGTGTCCGTCTAAAGGATCGATGGGAGCATCGAGAATCATAATTTTGAAATAATGTAAAACATGGATGTGGTCGTTTCGTCTACTAATTATCGACGTTCCATTACACGTATTTAGCCCAACCGGCGATCTCGAAAAGCTTTTGCTCCATCCGCAGTTATTAAACACGGTATTGTTCCCATGTTAGTCGGTTTCCATGCTTTAACCATTTCCACGCAATTTAACGATCGAACGAAAGCTTTCTACTCTACAGGTTGTCAATTGTGCTGAAATCATTTTGCCCCAGATAAATAAAATGATAATATCTTGTTTATGTAATTAACGATCTCTTGCCCGAAGATATCATCGGTTTGAGCAAATTTGGGCAAAATGTACGTAAATGTAATATATAATTGCAGAATATTCGTAACGTGCGTAAGCACTTAGTAATTACATTTAGAAATTTGCGAGGAAGGAATGAAAATTGTTCCAATTGTTTAGAAATAATCGTCAGTTGTTATCGTATTGAGAATTGAATCGAATATCTATCTTGCCAAGGTTTGTACGTAATACGAAAAAATGTATGGCGATCAATTTAAAATTATAACGTCTTATCATTGCGCGAAGATCATGGCGAAAATGGTGAAAAGTAACATTGAAAAAGTAACTTAGATGTATAAGAAATTGACTATGACGTTATTCAACGCCTCGACCTTTAGATCGATACGGCGAAGCCTATCGTAGATGATTGTGTTAAAATCTATTGGCACCGGAATATGACTGTTACAAGGAGAACATTTATGATTCCGAAGACATATTTTATGGGATTGGGCAGATCCCAACCAGAGTTGATGGCGGTGAAAAATCGTGTATTACGATATGCGAAGGACAGTTTTATCGCATCGGTCGTTATTGGCATCGTCGATTTTTCCCGAGGACACATCGCCGCGATTCGACTAGTCGCGCTAATCGTTCGAAACAAACAACGAGGACAGCATCGGTCATAATGCGCTGGCAATATCCTGGCCACAGTCGCGTCACGAAGAGTACGTGCCAGCTGGTGAGCGCGACATACCGACGGCTACGTGTCCAGCAACCCCAACGTTCGAAACGAATGCCGCGCCGTCGGCTTGAATATTTCACGAACGCCAGGGATTATCGCGACCGCCTCGTGAACGCCTACTTCTTCACTTTCCAATCGTTTTGCGATTTTACGACGGTTTTTCGTTTCTCTTCGTAGCGTTCCGAACTCTGTTTTTAGGTGTAGCCGGTTGCTTGGCCTTTGCTAAGAGTGGAATGCTTGCTTTCGATGTTCATAAGTTTGCATTGGATCGGTAAAGAACGTTTCTTCTATTTCAAGGCCGCATCAGGAGAAAATATAACGTTACGATAAACTAATAATTGAAGTTTAGCAGAATTTAAAGATACATTTTTCACCAAAGCTCTTTCATCCTAACGAATTTTTCCCGTCGATAAAGAAGAACAAATAATCGAGTAGACTGGAAAGCCTCGACCCTTTTTAAACGTATCGTATATCGTATATCGTATATCGTATATCGTATATCGTATATCGTACAATATATAGCAACCAATATTTTTCTGTAAGATTTACGATACGATATCATGTGAACATGTTCTTCAAGATATTTTATGTATCTCCTAAAATAAATATCGTTCTCTTTGTCTGGAATCTGTCTAGAATAAATTAGTTTGGGGTCTATGGCTACGAATCGAAAAGTTTGACGAGTTTGCAAGAGCATTGGGATCCGTCGTCACGAAAGATCTTTTCTTTCCTAATTTCGGGGTAAAGTCTCGACGTTGGCATTTTACTTTCGGCGATTTAGAACGATCCAACCGTGAAACATATTTATCTAATTGTCTGATAGAATCTATTTTTTCGGATGTGGTAAAATTCAATTGAATAGAAAATAAAAAGAAAAAAGGAAAGAACAGATATTCTTAGAAGAAACGACGAAATGGGTTAATGTCCGTAGTAGTAATGAAAAAGTGGGTAGTTTAGTTTTAATTATTGCGATTATTGCGTCGAAGGTAATTGATTTAACGATGGCTATCGATGCTTCATTCTCATTTAAAGGAGGAGAGGGACATCTATAATATTTAATGCAGCGAATGGTGATATTCGAGTTTACTATCGTAGTTTCGTTACGATTCGATTAAATCGAAAGCAAATAGCACGCGCAAACTGAAATTGTTTTATTTATGAAGACTTTGGGTATATGTGTATTTCGCAACTGAAACTAGTTCATCCGATATACTTCCATACGAGAACATACTTTTGTATTTTTGTAGGTTTGTCGGAAAATTTATAAAGCCAATAAACATATTTTGTGAACGTATTAAGCTATAAAATAGGACTTAGTTTCGAATACTGATTTCGATATAACAGTCACGTGTGGAACATTGATTGTTGTGAAAAATTGAAAGTTAATGTATAGAATAAAATAGTCTGTGTTTTATGGTAAGAGAATATTCTACGCTAAAAATAAATTGGGAATGTGATAGAACGGGAAACACTATATCGTATCGTATCGTATCGTATCGTATCGTATACGTATTGTATCGAGACGTGAAAAAAATTTTAAATCGTAATAGTTGTAGATAGAATAATTAAAATTTATGAGTAAACAAAGGGGGAAAAATAAGAAAAAGGACAGAAGCGACGTGGAGATCTGTCTGTGTATTTAATTACGAGGTTGATTTGTGAACGCTTTTCAATATGGTATTAATGGATAATATATACATGTACACACACACGCATATATAAAAACAAGTTGAACCGATCGATATTTGTATAAAATTTCGTTGCGTTTCTCTAAATATGCAAAATGTGCTAAGAAATTTTGATCGACACGTTTTAGAACATGGTGCGTATTTAATCAAGAGGGCGCGATTAGAAGCGACACAACGCTTGCTGGATTTTCCTTGTAAATATGTAAATGTACTTACGTCGTCAACTTCCCAGCCTTGTGTCTGCCAAAAGTAGCAACTGACGAAGGCCGCTGCGACTACCGCTAAAGGTCCAGCACCTCCTAGCTCGATCGCCTCGCTTCCGAATACTGCCAGTAACCCACCTCCTAATAACATCAGTACTCTCATAGGCACCATGAAAGGCTGAAACATGGCGAACGTGCAGATCGATTAGGACACGGCCTTCGAGGATAGTTGTTTCGACGTCGTCTAACTTAATCAGAATTCGTTTCTAAAGTTTCCGTAATGCGTCGATGCGATGCGTCGAATCGCGAATATTCGCTTTCGCTTTTTCAACTTGGTTCTTGGCGAGAAAAACGAGAGAATTTTCGGTGTTTAAATGGTCCGAGCTAACGATAACCGAACAAAAAAAATCGTCCAAGATGCGACGCGTTTGATAGGTGGGTAGCCAATTCGATGGTGGCAACCGCACGTCCGAGTATCCGTCGATCGATGACGAACGAAGCCTTCGTTACAGTACGAGTACTAGAAAATGATGGTAATAAAAATCTACAGAAAGTATTGGAATAAATCCAACCGTATATACCGTATACCGTATATACCTCTATGTTGTAAGTAAGTACATTTTACTCGTAGATTAGATAGATCTTTGCCTGATTTATATTATTCCGTTTGTTCCAGTAAGATTACTTTGCTCCAGTAAGATTATTCACAGATGATTCATAGGCACGTAGAGAACGAAACGGCCTTTGCTTCTAAGAAATTTCTCATCTCTCATGTAAATTTTCATCGAATAAACGAACTTTCGAGTTAATTACTTCTACGTAACTAACTTGTACAGAATGTATAAAATTAGTTTTACTGGAACCAGAACCCGATTAATCTCGTCTACCAAACAGATCGAGTCGCGATTCCGTTCGTGTCGATAATTAGATTATTCACCTTGACCTCCTCGAAAGTGCTCTCCACCACTCTGCTTCTTACCCGCGCTTCTTTTCTCCGCTGAATTCTTTCGAGCTACACTCCCGCTTCATCTCCGGGCAATTTCGTCGGCGACGGTAAATCCGTCCGTTTTTAACGAGCGAGTCGTTAAGGGTAAGCCACAGTTTGCGAAGCTGCACGGAATAAGACCTGCTGCTAACTCTCCGCCCCACGTCGTCCCCACCTTTATTCGTTTTATTCGTTTTTTTCTTTTTTTTCGCGAACCGTCGAGCGGATCGAAGATCCACTTTCGTTTGGAATTTAATTCGATAACGCCGCGGATTTGTCACCCTACTGTTCTCGTCGTTGCAAACTTTCACCAAGGTCGTTTCTTTTTCCACCTAGAGAGCGAAATTAAGTTTACTCGTGCTCAATTTTCGTCCGAGTTTCGAACGACGAATATTACTTTTGTCGCGCGTTAGGGTAGGTGTGCGTGCGAAAGAAGGCGAGGCGTTGCAAGTCTCTTCTCGGCAATATCTCCGTGTCGAAATGTTTGTTGGAAATTCCATTATGCCACTTTTAATTCACCTTGTGGAAGCTAGACGTTGTAAAGCTACCGTCAGAAAAAACGAAATATCGTTACTCTCGATAGTTGATATTCTGATACCGATATTATCGATATATTATTGAAAGGTATATCCCGTTTGCGATCGTTGCAAGTCCGAAGAAAGTCTCAGGCATTTGTTTGTACGTTGTCCTTTGGAACATCGATTATTCATAAACTGCGTCTGCCTACGATGGCGAACTACGACGGTATTGGAAACCGGTTTTTTTATTTCTACCTAAGGAGCATTACTGATGAAGTTTGATCGTTGAAGCTTTGGACACCCTATACGGATATACATGTATATGGACGTATACATTTATACAGGCAATTTATACAGGTATTTTTGATTTTTTCATTTAACAAACCCGAACGATTCATGCTACGTGCCGATGTCTTATCGACTTTTTACATGGCTGGAAAATATTGCTAGATTCGCTTTGTCGGTTCCAATTATTTTCAATTATACGCCGTACGACGCGAATAACGGTATTCTACGGTATTTCAAATACGACGTAGTGCTGGACGCTTAATAAGTATTTAAGTAAGTAAGAGTAAAATCTCTCTCTTTAAATTGTTCAAGTTGATTTCGTATTATAATTTATTATAATTTCAATCTTACCTGTTCAAGTTAAAGTTTATCCTAGTAGCTTTTTCTAATTATATTAAATTATGTTAAGTTTAAAAATCTTGAATCGTAAAATCGTAATCGTTCTTGGTCCGATATAAATTCGCAGAAATTGCACGAAACCCGCTTCCCATTTGGAGCGCTGAAATTTAAGAATATATAGGGAACGAGGCGAACTTTTAAACGGTCGAAAGCAATCTGAAATTTTTAGAAGCACCCAGCATCCGCGGGCAAGCTCGGTATCTGGTATTCGATGGAACCAAGAGTCCTACTACCGTTGCCACCGTGCGAATGAGTTTCACGATACGATGCGACGTCGTCTTCGTTCTTTTCTCTCTCTCTCTCTCTCTCTCTTTTTGTTCCTTCTCTTTCCGTTTTCCCCATTCGCGATCGATCTCCGACAAGAAACGTAGTCAAAAGGATTCGATTCCAATATCTACCAACTATCGTCACGATTTTTCTCCCTGCTATTTTCTATGCATACGATTCTTCTCTCTGTCTCTGTTTTTTTATTTTTGTTGAATCAACCTCGCTTCGCGAGTACCGAAAGAATTTATTGGTTCTCCGAGGGAGGGATTAAAGATTGACATTTATATTGACGCGATGTAAAAAGGTTATTTTTCTAGAGAAATACGGGACGAGGATTTCGTACTCGTTCGATATTCGACGCTATTGTGGCAAAATATTCTAATTCTCGCGTGTTTCGGTAAGGTTTCGGTGCTACGTAGGTAAACGAAACAGGGATCGTTTCTTCGGAACGATATTTCGTTTCCGTACTGCCGCGTTACGAGACGCCGAACGGATAGAAAAGCGAAGCAACGTCGTGCCGCTTTATTTCTCCTCGGCCAAATCTATCAAGAGCTTTCGAAAGCGAGAACAGCTAGGGACGGCAGACAAAGAGAAGAAAGGAGAAATCCTTTAAAACGCGAATGTATCCTCGAACAAATGTAACGAACGTCTTTGAAAATAAGTTTAAGTACGGTTAAAGCTTAATACGTGTAAATTGAACAATTATTCGACAGAGTGGAATTACATTTTTTATCGATATGGCAAAACCTTGATTGTCCGAAGCAAAACACGACACGGCTATTAAATAGAGATTGGGACGCGATTTTTCGCGAACCAGTCGACTAGCGAAAATATTTCTCGCCAATGGCAAATTTCGGGTTGTCGAAATTATCGGAACTTGCGATATTCTCCAGCCTCGAAATACTACCAATTTCAAGTTCTCGCACGCCTCTGCTGTTCGAATAATCGAATAATTGAATAATCGAATAATCGAATAATCGAATAATCGAATAATCGAATAACCGTCTTTGTATACAACAAGGTTGCTCATTGTGAAATGCGTATGTACGTCGTGTTACGGATGGAGTATATTATATACAGCGTTCGCCCGTACTTTTCCAATTCTTTCGAACGGAAATAGTACCGTCATTGTTTTAAAACGTTTCTCTGAAATCTATGCAACGAGTCTTAACCGCTGCAGGTATCTGCCAGGATACCTTACCCGTTGGGAGGTGACACTCGGAAAATACCGTTCTCGGGAATTTTCGAGCGTTACGTTTTCTCTACCACGAAAGTCCATTTTCCATAGTATATAAGCAGGCGAAAAACGAACGGACGGAACTTGCGGCAATTCTTCGAGTTGCTCCGAGTGCCTCGTATAGCCAACGACGCGTCGATATGACCAACCGATCGTAAACTAAACAGTTTAGACGATACGTGTAACAGTGAAAAGAAACAAAAAAAGAAAAAAAAAAGAAAAAAAGAAAAAAGAGAAAAAAGAAAAGAAAAAGAAGAGGAAACAGGCAGCGGGAAAGGTAGCGGTGTCCTTTGACAAACGGATTGCGAGGGACCACAGTCCTTGTTGCACGCAAGAGCGCTTACCTCGGAATCGACAAGAGCTATCCAGAGAAATTTCGAACATATACATGTAAATCCGACTCTCTGATGCGATTATTATTCGATCGTCATTCGCGATTATCGAGAACGCGCCCTTACAAAGTTCTGCCTTTCTCTTGCAGCGTTTCTCATCGTCTACCGTCGGTCCCTTTGGACTTTCAACGATTGGTCATCGGAGACTCGTTTTTTCGAGTCTAGAATTGGTCAAGTACGCGATTCAAAGCGAATTGCAGGAAGAAAGAGGTTGATCGCACGGGTGACGGAAGAGCACGGGAGGCAATGCAGGTGGCGATGCGGCAAGCAAGCGCTGGCCGGCTTTCCGACCGAATCCGTACACAAACGTTTAATTCGCGCGAATCGATAAAACTCCGTTGGCAGCGTCGCTAGTTAACCCTCCGGCTTCGATTCAATTTCGAACCTTTTGCAATCGATATCTCGCGGACAGCGACGCGTACGCGTCACGCGTGCAAATTGAATATTGTTTCGGAGCCCAATCCTCGGCCAGATACCTTGTTGCGTATGATCGTATTCGTGGACGGGGAAAGGTTCGTTGCACGCGTTTGTTTGCACCTGTCGCGTCTAACCCGACTTCTCGTCGCAGGAATGATTTGCCACGCGATCAACGTTCGCGTATCGAGGGAAATATCTCTCGCCTTGATTATTTTTCTTTCCGGGGGAAGAATGGGATTTAACGGTAGCTTTTAATCCTTAACTACGCAATGGTCAGTACCGGTTACAGTACCGTTGTTTCCTTCTTTTTGTGCGCACGTCCTATTTATACCATGCAGTTGTTTAGTCGGTACCAATCGAATAACCGAATTTATTCGACGGATGTCTGGGTTGTTGTATTCTTGTTTAACGTCTGCGTAGAATTCGATATTTGGTAGGTTGATCGTTTCGTGCGCAAGCGTTAATAATTCTTCTTTCAACCGATCCAAATGGTTCCAGTAGCAAGTAGTAAATATCATCGAACGAGTGTCATAGATGGATCGAACGGTCTTTCTCCGATCTGAACGCGATACGATTCGTTTGGAAGAGCCAGCGATTCTCACCTCATAATAAACGTTAATAGGATTTGTCGCGAGTGGCGTCAACGATGGTATCTCCTCTGGAACATCAACGAGATATTCTCAAAGTCGGCGTTCGAAGATGCTTTTTGCGCCCCCTCAGCGCGTCTCGATATGAAATGCAACTTGGGGCACACAGAGTCAATGTAACGTCGATTCTAGAAAACAATTGAGATTCGATATCCCGGAAAACGTATAGGTATAATTGTTCGTAGCAGCGATTAATTTTGCCGACAGATCCTAATTCGTAGAATGTAGGATGTAATTGTCTCGTGAACTTTAAAAGCTACCCACTAAACCAACGCTTTTCTCCATCTCTAGCCGATTGGTTGTTAGCCTATTCGTTGTTAGCGATCAACTGGTATAATCTGAAAATGACCGGAAGAAGAAACAACCGTTGGATACGAGCAGATCCATATTCATAAATAAAATTGTTCCGTTAGTTGGATGAAAATGGGAGGGGAAAATGAAAAGGGGAGACGTTTTATTCACCACTGAAACGTAAATCACGAGGCATTGGTTGCAGGGGCAAATATAATTACTTATCCCTGTGAACGTTTGGCCGAACCTCGGAGTCATTCGACCGTGGAATACGTACAAATTTAATCAAGGATCAAAGTTTGCTTAGGTTTAAGCACGTTCTACCGGATCGTCGTGACCGAGGACTTTGCGGCGAGTAGCCTCTTAGGGATCTAAACTATATTCGCCGCGCGTATTAAGTATGAATCGCGTAACTGTCCGCCTACGTAAACTGCATCCCATTCTTGCGAGTAGCAACGACGCGATTCAAATTGAGATTTGAAAAATGGAGCAGAAAGTACTTCCGCTCTAATGGCGACACTGTGCGTTCATGGACATTCTAGATGGCATAATATGTACGCAACTGTACAATAGGTAAGTTGTCCTCGTCGTCCAAACGGATTGATTCGTCTAGCTAGGAGGGCAGGAATACGTAAATCTGGAACGATTAATTATATCGTACGTAGCGGTACGCATCCTTAACGAAGTGATGTTTAATACAAGACACAAGAAGACGTACGATACTTTTCTTAATCGTATCGTTACTTTATCCTCGATATATATATATATATATATATATATATGTAATTGCAAGGCTACATACTATTTAAAATGGTTGTTACGCCAATAGTAAAGGACAATTGTAAACCCTGGAAAATATATAGGTTCGGTAGATAGCTTGTCTATTATAAACATATGGCAAGGAAAGAAATTAAAACTATTTCACGATTGTAAAAACCTTATACAATGAAAATCAATGGAAGGAACAGAGAAGAGAAGAGAAGAGAAGAGAAGAGAAGAGAAGAGAACGAAACATAGATAAACGAACCTGTTTTCCAATTACTCGAGCAAAAGAAAGGATTTATCCAGCCACCTTCGTCTAGCGACAGCTAGCGGATCCTTCGTCAACATCGAGAAACAAACTTTTGCCAAGTCCTACTTAAAATTGGGTCTTTGATCGTTTACTTTTACTCGGTTCGTAATTTTAGTTGGGATGGCGATTAAAAGTTCCACAGGGTAGATATCTTCTTGAACTCGTGGCAAATTTTTCGATTAGTTGGTGCGACTGACAAAGTTTCTTCGAACATGCGATCAAACGTAACTCGATTTCCTGATTATTATATAATCGTAAAAATAGTTGGAAAATAGGTATTTGCGGATAATAGGAGCTATTGCGCTATTGCGTTCGCGCAGCTCGATGAAAGGCAAACGATCGTTGGATTATCCATACGCGTACGTATTTCGTATTATTTTATGCTCGATGGAGAGCAGCATAGTTCGGCTGGTAGGTCTGCGGACAGTGATATTCGCATTGGTTCTTCCCGTCGTTAAACGAGTCGTATTCCAAGAAGGAAAAAAGTGCGCGAAAAAAGATAGGGGAGAAAGCCAGTCGGGGTAACGATCGAAAGCAGGCTTACAGATGTAACGGTAGTTGGGAGACAATCGGTCGTGTTGGAAGAGGGATTCAGCCGGTTAAATAGACGTAAAGCAACGTGACTCACGTGCAAAGACGAGATACGATCGACATGGTTGCGCGATACGATCACGAAAGAAATAGCCAGAAACAGTGTTCTTTTTCTACGAGCTTGTTTTCTACGTACTTTTCTACGTGCTCTCTACGAGCGGATCCAGCTTCGTTCGTGGTTAAGGCCGGATGAAAGCCGAGCGACAGCATCGCGAATCGGACATTGTGGAAACATTGTTTTCTTCGCGAAGAGCAAGCGATCGATCGGTGTCCTCGCGAGGCACGATCTTTTGCCAAGGGAACTGAAATTTCGATCAGCGAAGTTTCGACGAACAATTTTTTCTTTTATTCGATTATATCGATCATATCGGTCATATCGGTCATATCGGTCATATCGATACATTGGTACATTGGTGCGTGGCGATTAACGTTAGTTGGCAACAATGGTAATAAACAATGGAAGAATTCGACGTAGCGGCCCGGCAAGTTGTCGAGTTTTTGAGTTATAGAGAAAGGCATGTTTGGCAGTATGTGTAACGTATATGCATAATAATAGTCGAACAATCGTATAATGGTAGTAGTCGAATTTACGATACGCTTACAAAATGGCGTGAAAGAAGAATTAAGCGGTGCGTTAATAATAGCCGTATAATATCCGTGAGGTGGCCGTATATCGATCCAACGTCTAACCCGACCAAACTGTGATCCGTTGATTTATCTATTTTTTATTTATATATGGAAGACGATCGGTATCGGTATGAGTTTAAGTAGTAACCAGGGCTTAAGTCTGGACTATATAAAAATGCGGTCATCTATATGCCAGAACCAAGTGTAACCGTAACGTAAATTTAATTGGAGCTTTTGCGAATATCTCGAAAACGAAGGCCGAACGGGGGGGCCCGGTTACGTGTATGGGAAAACATAATTTTCAAGGTCGTAATATAATTCCCTACTTAAAATTTTCAAGTTGGCAAGACGCGTATAATTCATCTATCCGACATATTCGATAAATAGAGATGGATAATGATGAATTTTGAATTTGTCAAACGAAAAAGTTTGCCCTACTTCCGCTGAAAAATTCAAATCGAGATTCTCGATTAAGCAACGTTAAGCGTTAAGCAACGAACAACCAGTTTCTATCCACGAGGGCTGATCGAAATAATTGCTGCGTTTGTCGCGTTAAAATTTCATTCGTCTCGCCGTCGTATCGCTCTTTTAATTTCTTCTCAAGGTGTCGTCGGAGGTGGAATTCGCTACGACAGATTCCAATCCCGTAGACTCGTGTCAAATCTAGTCGGTGACAGGTGGCGGTGACGCGACTTTTCATAAACTTTGTCACCAATCGCGTTATTGACGCCAAATTCAACGGCGGATGTTACTTTAAAATGCAGCCACGATATTTTCCCTGATAAATATCCTCGTCACCGTGTCGATTTTCGTTAAAGCTACGCGTTTCTCGTCGGGCAACCACCTTAAGCGACGCCTTTGACTCGTTTCCTTCGATCTTGACGCGTTCCCAATTTCGACCGTGTCCAAGTATGCCGCAGAAATCAGCAATCTCGACAACATTTTCCTACATACGTGTAGGAGATGGCAGGCCAAAGTATCGATTCATTATTTCCCCGCTATCGATAAATGCCAGCTACGTCTAACCCCTGAAACCGGAGGTTATATAAGCGGTTCTAGCCTTCGTCCTCGGAGAAGCGAGAGGCAAGCCTAATTTCGACGCTCGTCTCGATCACAAGAGTCCGATTACAAAATCTGTCCCAACCCGATATCCAACGATATTACCTGTTTTACGATATTACGATATTCATTACCTGTCGCTTTCACGTTTTTCTTTCTCTCTTACTATCTACGATACATACGTATTATCTGTACACGCGTATGCATATAGACGAAGGCCAAACCTCTAAACAACCTATCGAATCGTTATTCACCGCTACGACGTTGAATAAAATTCAACGCGGTACGGCAAACAGGGTCGTTTTCGAGTATCGGAGTCCATCGCTACGGTGTTCCGCTGTTGCGCGATAGACCGGCGATTCGCGTCAATGTCGTTTCCGCGAGATCCAGCTCCTCGACACATTCCTACGCGCCACCGAAAGATGTACACTCGCCGCTTGAGATTCTTGCCACGCGGCGAGATGGCGAGCTCGTCCTCTCCCAACCCCTTGGACGTACGATCGATTTCACGCTGCAGCGAGCATACCCGCCAACTAGAGTTTCGTTACGATCGTTCGGCTTTGCGGGATTAAAAGAATTTCAGTTTATTGTAATTTTATGGCGAATGCAAGCGTGTCTCTTTCTTCCTGTTACGCTATTCGTACGCTATTCTAGGATTTTAGTGAATTTTAGTGAATTTTAAGCAGTAGTTGTTTGTTCTTGGATGGAAAGAGTTTGTAATTCGTATCGTTCGACATATATCTTATAAAATTACGACGTTAGAAGATTTTTATTTGTTAATTTATGCTAAATGGTTTCGAGGGAAAGCCTGTACGAGTACTGCACTCGTATCTGATATATCGGTAGCTCCAACCGCGTGCATAGGCAATTGTATCGATATCGATAACGATAACGATAACGATGTCCACTATTCCCTGTGCAGAAACGTACTCGAACGGACACACCAGAGACGATCGTGCGATTCTGCCGATCGACCTATTGGTCCGTTTCTCGCATTTTCCACTGCTTTCTCTTGGCTTTGCCTCAAAACACCGTTGGAAATCGCATTTCTTACCAGACTATTTGCCCCGCCTTGCCGAGACGAAATTTATAGCAGCGCTCGATCTATTCGAATCTTCGTCTGTATTTGTCGTTTGTCGCGAATTTTCGTATCGCGTGCTTCGGCCCTCGTGAGAATTACGATACACGCGTCCACTATTTTGTCATTATAAATTTACGTTCTGTACGATCGAGCCAATTTTATCTCGTTGCACTTTGATTTCGTTAAAACGGTTTTTGCTACGCAACTTTTATCGTAGCAGACGAGGGGACCAGCAGTTTGCTATTTTTCAACATCACCGTCAAACGAATTGTTCGACCGTAATTTGGAATACCCCAAGTAGTTGTAAGTACGACGAAATACGTTGTCAAGGTGGTCATTCCCATCAACTTTTTTTCTACGTACGTACGTACGTATACGTGTAACCGCTTTCTCCATTTCATCGATCCCAGCAACTTGGTGGTTAGCGTCGTGTCTAAATGATTATTCATCGAAACGCTTTTTCTTCCTTTTGGTCGGATTAAATATCGTAGAGTATCGACGTTCGTCGAATTTTCGTTACAACGGGCTCTAATTATTTTCAAGCTGACCCTGTCAGCTGTTTGCAACAACCTTACCAAGTCGAATGTCACGAATTTGCGACATAGTAATTGGCAGTGTTTAATTAGTGGCAATTTCAAATATGTCTGACAGCAGTTTTGAATTAAAGCGTGTCTATTTGCGATTAACGAGCGTAATTAATTATTATCGACAAATTCGTTCGCTACGAATCGCTACTGTAATTATAAAATAGTTGTGTATAATTATAAATGTTGTATAATTTGCCGATACTGTAAGACGTATTTCTTTTTGTAATAGCCGAAAGAATGATATTTCTCTTTCTTTGTCTCTAGTCGATAAAATAAACGGAGTGCAGCGCGAATATGCGCTTAAAACGTTATCACAAGTACAAATATGTGAAACTGTTTCGACTTGTAAAAATAGAAACAAGCTTTCGCCTTGTCGTTAAAAATGCAATTATTAGCCAATTATTAGCCAATTATTAGCCAATTATTATCCAATTATTATCCAATTATTATCCGTTTCAAAGGATCCACCAGTCTGTGAATTTTAACCAATATTCCAAGCTCTGAATTATATAGTCTGTGAACTGGTACCGTTGCAGAGGCAAGAGAAGAACAAAACGTAATCCGTTAGCCGTGTTAGCTAACAGAAACGAAACGATACGTAAGAAAATTGGTGGTCGTTGGATAAAGACAATCCGAGTGCCAAATTACTTGGTCTTGCGTACTTGATAGTTTAATTATAAGCTTAATCGTAAAAATAAATACATAAGAGATAAAAAACGATAAGCCGATTTTTCAGATTTAAGCCGTATCGCCTCACGAAGGCTGAGACGAATAAGCAGATTTGATGTACGATCGCAAAATGGTTGTACGTGGTATGCCAGGTAGGTTATACGGAGGATGTTACACAGGTTCCTAATCCTGAGAAACTGACCTATAAATCTTCGAGTACGCTTGTCCGTGTCTTGTATCCACTTGGCTTTACGATACGTTAATTGCCGTTCGCTGCTATTTGGCTAAGGTAAGGGTTCTCGAAGCGAGTTACTGGGCACCTTTTGGCCATTCGTTACTTTACCTTGATTACTTCTTTAAGGAATTAATATTTTTTTTATAAGAAGATTGCAATCACTTTTTAAACGTTAATATTTGAATTGGTTTGTACGATCGAGCAGATTTTCTTTCTTCTTTTTCGTTACAAACGACGATGAAAGGATATTTAAGAATCGTGGAGATTATAGGAAAAATCGGTTCGAACAAAATATGAAAAGCTCTAATAGATTAGGTACGCACGATTTTTTTTATCTCAATGTTGTGTCAAACATCCTTTTACACCGTTACGAATTCTTCTTGTTGTTTGCTAAACGTAGTAGTAGTAGGATTGAAATATAAAAATTGGAGGATCGTTAGCTAATTTACTCACTCAACTTTTCCTCGAAACATTTTTCCATTTTTCCACATAAGCATCGAAATACTATCGAAAATATCTCGTCTTATACTCTTAGCTCTATACGTATATCTGTACACGTGTACTGTACGTTAACCTGTATAACGTGTATAAATGGCGTAAATTTTATTTATTTTATTTGCGAGCATAGAACAGACAGTGTTATGTTTTTCAAATACAGAAGCAAAATTGTCCCTTCTTCTTTCCTTTGGTAAAGATACTGAAACTCAAGCGAGATCAAATACTATGATACAATACTAAGTAGTGGACGAATTTCCAAGCGAAACATCCTGAATTCCAAAGCCAGCTGCGTTCACCAGGCTACTCTATATATATGTTAACAAAGTTGTTCTCGGCATCGTCAAATTTTAGCAAATTTCTACATCGTACGATCGAAAACGACAGCGTTGTTCGCGAGAAACCGGGTCGTGAATCGGAGGCAACTGGCCGAGAATCCAGCTCTGTCCATCTGCCTCGACAAAGTATCCAAACGTAATAAAAAAAAGAGCGTCCGAACCGCGCTCCGAACCACCCTTAACGAACCTACCATCCGTACAAAAATTTCAATACGAATCAAGCTCTCGAGACGATTCAGCCGTCCGGTTATCATACGTCGAAAGGACTCGGTTCTTGTTGGCAAAAGTTGGAAATAGGAACAAGAAAGGAGAAAAATGTTTCTGCAGCTTCTTTTCCCGTATAGAGATCGCGTGTATTTCTGGACGAAAGGTTGGCAAGGTTGCGAAAGGGGCAAGAACGGGCAAGAACGGGCAACATCGGGCTTTTACGTTTTCTCCTCTCGCGCGTTTTTAAATCATCTCCACCTTGGTTCTCGCAAATTTGCGGCGAACGAGCCACTTTGCCGAAGCCGGAAGCAAATTTCAACGACTCGTAGGAAATCGCGATCTGTCCCTTGTCTACTTCTCTTTCCACCGGTTCGTTTTCTCGTTTCTTTCTCGTTTTGGCTCGTGGCTGCGGAAAAGTTTGTTACCGTTTGTTCAACCCCTAGGAGAAACAGGTCGCTTGGTTCAATAATTTTTGAATAGCTTGTACGCGATATCGCTGATCGCGCAGCCGATTTTCGATCGTTGGCTGTCTACTAAGAGGGTTAAACTAATCTAAGCTAAAGATTTACTTTGCGAGCAAATAAAAGGTCACGAAAAGCATGTTTATGATAGAAAAGTGGAACGAACGACCAAAGCGGTGGAAATCAGTGGAAGAAACGGCGCAGAATCGTTTAGGCTTCGGACTCAAAGTCGAATTAAATTCTTCAAGATTACATCGCTGATATCTCAAACGGGCTTGTAGACGATGCCCGTTATTTCTGAACGATCCGCTTCGATCTTTCACCTCAAAGATTTAACAATCTCGCTGAACAGCAACGACCAACGGAGCGGAAGATATTACTAGCCAAACGGCAAACGGTAATAATTATCGGTAGGGTAAAGGCAATAAGCGCACGGTGCCTATTTCCGCCACGGAATTGATAATTCAGCGGCGCCGTGGCGGGCCAAGACGGATAACGTGCACCTCGCGTCGGATCGTGCGTCCGCGTGAACAACCAGCGTATATTAGGTCGGAACGCGAGGCGTATAATAAATTCTGTCGGCTCCTTCTCGCTGGCTCAGCCCGGTATCTCGCGATATAAGCGCGGCTGGTCTACAGGGAATCGTCAACAACCGCGAATGTGCCACGTATCCGATGAAAAACGGCACCACCGAGCCAGAACTGGCATTAACGAGCGTAAACGCGAGAATGCTTCGCGGCAAGGTCGATCGTACCGCGCGAACGAGAATTTCACGCGAATCCTCACGACGATACGATACACCTAACGAGCGTGCCGATCGAACGTTGTTGCGTTCGGTGGAAATCGATCGGCACGCATATTTTTCGCGCCGGCAGTCACGCTTTAAGCGTTGAAACTCGGTCGAACGTATCAAGGCCCGAAGAATCCTTGGAATCGTCGAACAAGCACGTCGAGTTGCGCGAATCGTCTTCGTACCGATCGGTCCTACCCTTTCTTCCATCGTCGGCCAGCCAGAATCGTTCGAATCGTCGAACGCTTAAGAATCGTTCGATCACGAGTACAAGCAATCAACGTTCCACAGTTTGCTTCGTCGTAACGTCGTTTCGTACGCTCGTCTAAATCGAATCGTAGACTAAATAATAAATAGTAAAAGAGAGAAGGCGTGTCCGACAAGATGGACAGAAGCGACCTTATTTTACCCGATAAATAAATCACTGTTTTCGATATAGATACGATAGAATACGAATGAAAATTGTATGTTTCGCAGCTTATCGTTAGTCAAATGAAACAGGCTTGAGAAGTTAATGCGCGACGAATTCGCTTGCGTGGAATCAAAGTTGGAAAGAAATTCACGCGTCTATCGAACATCTTGAGCCAACTTTAATATTTCTAGCTGTTAAATCGAAGAACTTTGAAGGAGATAGCGTTACAAAGTGTTTCTACCTTTGCCAACATCGTGAAAAATAAAGCGTATACGGCGAGGCAGTGGGCTTAAAGAAATAAAAGTTATCGTTTCTTCGAATGTCGATTATCGATCGTTAATTTTTCGCCTACCACGATATCGCTCGTTCCTTTCCAAGATCGTTACAGCGCATTTTTCCCCGTGTTAAAAGGGTATTAATCGCGTATATCGAGAATATTCCGACGGTAAGTAAAAAAGAAGTAAATTTAATATGGAAACCGTACCGAGCAATTATTATCGCGAAACGATGATATTGGAAGCACAGCGTCGCGCGAAATATTACACCGATGTAGGAATATCGTTTTTCAACTTTAACGCGTTAACAGCACAGCGAAAACTGTCGTTACGCGATGATCTCAGCCGTCGATAACTTTCTAATCAATGGACAGATGGTACGTGTTATGAGTAAGCTTCGTATAGATTCGTCGCATCGTCGTCCAGTTTCGGTACCGTCAAAACCACGCGAGATCAAATAGTCGGGAAATAAAGAATCGGCCCAATTTTCCTCGAGCCCCGTGTCTCTAGACCCGCTTTCGTTTGGAAAGAAAAGCGGCTCGGCTCGTTGATCCCGTTTCCGCGCAACCAGTTTGCAACGGTCTATCGCCAGCCGTATCCTATCGAGATCGTTCGCGAGGCTTGTTTCGAGCACGGCGTCGCCGTTAAACAGCGGAATCGAGGGCCGCGTGCCAAAGCATCGTCTTTTATTGCACAGGGATCGGGTCAAGCGTTACGGCATCGTGAATCATCCACGAATAGTCTACGATTCGTAGAATTTGTTGAACGAATGGAAAAGCGATGCGAGGACGCGCTGCGAAGGCTCTTGGGTAATTTATAGCGCCTTTATAGAATCCCTGTCTAACGAAATTGTTGTACAGTTTGCGTGACGATCTAGCGATCGATTCGATATCGATCGTCTATATATCGTCTACGTATACAGCGTATACATGGGCCTTGTGTGTCGATCCTTTTAATTTACCACCTCGCTGTTTCGCGTTTGTCTGTTTTGACCCGTGTATTACCCCCGTTATAACAGATTGTTCGCGCCCGTTGTAACTTTTTCTGATCACCGTGATACGTTCGCAGATACGGCAGAGACAAGCGGTCGCGCGCTGTCGTGCGACGTGCTCGAATTTCCAGAAATATATATAATAATTTCTAGAAAACTAGTACGCGTAGAAAAAAAATGGTTCGGAATGATGGGTTTACGACGTGTTTAAATTTCATGAAAATCAAAGGCGCAGAGCCCGTCTTACGCGCAATCACCAAACTTTTATGCATACGTCGTACGTGTCGTATAAAACTGGCAATGTACCAGTACCACTAGTGTTCAAGTTACGGTATTATTTGTCGAACGTATTTAGAGAACGTACATTTAGAGAAGAGAGTCGATATACAGCGCGAATAGCGATCTCAGAGATACGGTAAACGTTAAAGATGATGCCACTGATCATCGACCGAATAGTATCATCGATGTAATAAAAGCGAGTAAAATTTAGCGTACTTACATCTCCCTTTTCCGGAACATATTTAGCCAGCCAACCCCATAGGACTCCGAATCCAAGACCTCCGAGAATGGCGATAGGACCCTGCAGGATCTGATACCAGAGCGCATCGTGGGAGAACATGATGCTCTTTATTATCCCATGGATCGCCACTGATGCCGCGTCATCGATTCCAGACACAGCGATGATCAAAGTTGGAATGCCCTGAAGGGAAACCGATAACAAAGATCGAATATAAGTACCTCGATGCAGTGATTATGGACTATTGATCGAAAAATGAATCAAGCAACGATTAAATTTAAATCTGTAAACGCTTTTAGCGATTTGGTGAAACGCAGAAACAACGATTAACGCGAATTAACGATTTACGTTGCAAAAGAAAAAGAAATATGAAAATAACGATAATTCTCAAGTGCAAAACAGCGAATCGTTGTTTCATAAGGAATCCAGAAAAATGGCGAAACAAAGTGCGACTAAATCTTGTTACCGCGGTAATCGGTACCTTTGCTCTGTGATATGCTGGAACGAATATACAAGGGAGGGGGGGGGAGAGAGAGAGAGAGAGAGAGCGTTTCAAGCGCATGTTCCTTTAGAATTATTCCTGAACGCCCATGTTCCTTGATGTATGTATGTTCAAGAGTAACACCCGTCTATCGCTTGTTTTTCGGCTCTCTTACGGCCGTTTGAGTAGACGCGGCCGCGCCAATCGCGCGTCGTGTTATCGATATCACGGTAAAATCGTAAATATTAAAATGACAGAAGTAAAATTTAAATTATTATCCACGCCAGGAGATAGCGAGATAACGAAGAAAAGGATTATTAGCCATCCTCGAGGAGCAATTTTCTTACCGAGTTTGACGGCACGATGAACAGCAGCATCCCGACAGAAATCAGAAATCGACGGTTTCCGTATTTTTCATCTCCTACCCCCGTAACTTGCCTTATTTTTCAACGACGACTACAACATCCGCGACTCGCGGCGGAAACTTCGTTATCGGCTGCAATCACATTCCATCGTGGCAACTTGGAAAACCATTAAGGAACTTTAAGCCGGAACGTTCGAGGTCAATGAAAATAATCCACCGTTTGATAGATAGAAAGGAATAGAGAGGATAGAAAGATAGTCGGAGGAATCGGGGAAAATGAAACGAAAGAGAATTAAAAGGAGGAAGAAGAATCTAACGAGATCACGCTCTCGCGATTCTTTCGAAAAGCCATATCTCGTATGGGATTTAAGTTTGACGATCGTTTTAGCGACTTCTTAAATCACGTTGAGTTGCACCGTCGTCAAAGGGATTTCGATTCGTCAGCGATTTCTGCAAACATTTGTTTCGTTGCGCGTTCTCCTTTTCCGCGGTCGTCTCGAAAGTTTGGTAGGAGGTTAGATTTGAAAAATCTTTCGTCGCGTTGCTTTTTTCCTTGTTCGACGGTGTGTATATAAACGCTTATCGCGTTCACGCATTGCCGATCGAATGGTATCTCGGTGCAGGGCCGGGCTCGAGGCTCTTTGCGGAAAAACGGGGCAAGTGATAAATTATACTACAAAATTAGTTATCCGTTTTTAAATTTTAGTTGGTACTTGGAAAATTTGTTCAGCTGTTTGGTAAACGAACGTTTGGCGAATGGGGTGGTTTCATTTCAAGACGTTGATGACGGCGAATGTCCGAATTCGTGAATAAAAATAGCACGAAACGTGGCTAAAACGATCGGCGGCCTCGCGTGTCGCAACCGGCCCGCCATAATTTTGAATGAATTATTTAATTTTAGAGTGCTTCGTTTTAATATATATATATATAATGTATATTTTGCACGTAGTACGATACGCTGTCAGTGGCGCGTATCGCGTAAAGTATAAAATTACCGGTACCGGTTGAGTACCAGTTAACAAGAAATCTAGAAAATCTGTTTAATATGCAACGAATAATGCACGAAATAGAATATTAATTTAATCAATCGGTTTGCTCCGAGTCTAGCCTTTCGAGCCTGTTATATTCTCTTCTTAACTAACCCAATTTACGATAAACCTTCGACTTAAATAAAAACTCAATGGCCTCTAATATTCTAAATGATACTAAAATAGCATTCATACAATCGCGTACGCCAACTATGAAATATCCAACATGCGTCTTGCCTCGTCTTCGCAATTCTAAATTATCTCTATCTACGCCGCATCTTCGATTAAAACACGTTTGAAATTTATTTCCAGAGCCGAATACAGAAATTATGTCGAGAAACACGATTACTTAAAAGTACAACGAACATGTACGTAGCACGCGGGAAAGGGACGAGAGAACGAAGAAAGGGTTCCCTCTCTTTTCTTTGTCTTGACCTCCTCTTTTTCTTATTTTTTTTTTTTTTTTTGATTCCTCGGCAACCTTTCTGATCTCGCGGTTAATGCGAATTACTCGGCACATTCTTGACAAAGCGTTTAATTTCTTCTCGCTTGCGCGGCTGCTTCTGCCACAAGAGCGACGAATAAACAAAAAGTCTCGTCTAGATTTTTCGACTCATGAATATCACATTGCCAGGAATGGCCTTTGCACTCTTCAAACAGCTTCCACTCCATTTTCTAAACTGAATTATTTAAGTCCTTCCACTGTTTCTCCTATATGCTTCTCTCTCTCTCTCTCTCTCTCCTCGTTTGCGCTCTTCTTTACCGTTCAGTTCGTTCTCGCTAATGTTTTTCACATTATCATTTTAAACACGACCGTATCGTTGCGTCGCGTCAAATCTTCCGGACGTACCAACTTTTGTCCCTGGACTGTAAACTTCGCATCCGAGCTGTCTTTAATGATTCTGTTCTGACGGCGATGGCGTTTCGTTCAATTTTTCTTCGTAATATGCACCATCTTGGGGAAAAATAATTCGATGTCTTATATATTTGTAAATGATGGATCTATAATTTTAGAAAATGTCTCTATATTATATCGCGTAAATTTTCAAATTGTAATTTTTACTGGTAATAGCGTATAATGTCTAAACAGGCAAGAAATCGTTTCTCTTTCACAAAATATTACATCGTTATAAATGGAATTTTGACATAACAAATCGCCTTGCAATGATAAACCTTTCAACTAGTTCTGCATACGCTATTGGCATTTAGTGAACATTTAATAATTTATCGTTTCATTCACTGCGTTAATTGCGCATTTCTTGTTAAATGTATTCTTCTGTTTCTAATCTTTGTCGAAATCTACTAATTTTTGTTTCGCTTATAATTCAAACAGTTCGGGTATATATAGGATATATATCGATACGATAGAAAAAGTCTTGTGCTCTCGATAATTTTCCAATCGTAAATTATCTATTAGAGCTTAACTACAGATTCCTGATATTCGAAATGTCTGCTTTCGTCTACGAAGTCTTTGGTACGCGTACGATGGTCTGGGCAACGGTCATCTCGATTATTTTCAATGATAAAGCAATCTGAAGCGAAATTTGTCAAAACGAAGTTGGAACGTGGGACAAGTAGCGACGGGGCGTTATGGTCAGACGCCTGCGGTACTGAATTAGCCATTCATGGAAATTGCCTCGCGCCCCTTCGTGATTTGACGAATACGTCGATTTGTCGATAAGAACTGTTACTGACAGGCCGTTCCGAAGGCAAGAATACGCCCTGTGAATAAAGACTACCGTCTGAATATCGATCACTCGGCCATCCACAAACCATATTTTCGACAACCTTCGTAGCATCGTTCCAAGGATCCGCGACAGAAATTCTCTTTCGTGAAAAATTTTACAGAATTACTGATTAATATTATCGTAATTCAATCGGCAGCCCCGTTTTCCCAATCAGAAATAAACAATCGGATATAAAATTAGTCTCTGCATCGATGTGCATTTTATACATATATATATATATATATCTGATCGAAGATGTTTGGGCTAGCCTGCACGATTGCTTATAACTCAAACGAATACGCTTACGATTTACGAGATAACGCGTGTAAGTGGACTGGCATAGAATAATTGTCAATGCAAGTTTGACAAAAACAATTAGTTTCTTGTAATTTTGTCGCTTGCAATATCGTGCAATAAGGATTCTATACCACGGTACTAAATTTTCAATTTTCATTGTTACGTTAGCGATGTGCTAAACTACTTTATTTTGCATATTTTTCTTCAATAGTAACAATTGTTACATAAGTACAACTGATAGAAAAACATAGGCTATGTGGTAAATTCGATCGGTAGAGATCCGGCTAAATCCAGCCGCTAGTTTAATCTGCCGCAATTACGGAACGCTGTTGAACCTGTAATCCTATCTGATACGAGGTAAACAGAGATCCTTCGAATTCGAGACCATGCTGCTTCAATCTGCGCAAAAGTACCGCCGCATCGTTGATCTTTTTAATCTAATTAATTTAATAACGTCTTTAATCCCGTATCAGAAGCATTATAGGAGCAGATCAACTATATAAATTTCTATTTTAACACGTATCTACGCCTATTTTATTAATTGTATAACATTGATTTTATTAATAAAATGATTCTTCGTGTGTAACAATTTTGTTGCAGATTTTGATCGTTCGATCGTCCTTCTCGAACAACAAACGAGAAGGACGATCGTTTTTTGACGTTTCGATCGAAAAATGTCGACAAACGAGAAGGTCCTGCAATCCCGCGTCGAAGAGGATCTCGACCATGGAGATTTCACGGCATCTAACGATCACTGTACAATTACAGGCCGGCGTTGTTTAATCTATGATTCCGTCTAATTCGATGGTATGCCGGTTTTCCCCGAATTTATCGTAATCGACGATTCTAGGCGTATTCGATTCCCTGGAAACGTTTCTGTTCCTGGAAAGCCGACTCTCCGCGGTTTCCGAAATTTAAGCGATCCAACGACGCGAACAGATCACGACGCTAAATAGATAGATAGATAGTAGTTTGAATGCAGCCGACTATTCTTCCACTTGCTCTTCGCCTTGCTTTGACGTTGAAGAGATACCCGCGTTTGCTGTTGCAAAGATCGTTTAACTATAAATTACTCTACTCTACTCTAGAGACGATAACGATACGTATATATCAAACATTTTCCGCTACAAGCGGAATATCGTAAACGATATCTGAGATTAAACAGGTTGAAACGTACAGAATAGGAGAAAAACTGTCGCGATGTTGTTACTCAGGAGACAATTTTTTATTAAAACGCTACGGATGCGCTACGGATGCGCTACGGATGGGTTCGTACCGAACCAACAACCGTTCTAAACTTTAGATAATTGTGAAAGACTGAAAGAAAATTATGAAATTACAAAGAAATCATAATTTTAAATAGTTGGAAAACAAATTTGTGTTAATCGGAAGTACACCGTGTATAGATCAAACGTCTCTCTTCTTCGTTCCCTCTTACATTCGTCGCTTATATTCAACGACATTTTGCACAAATTGGAATTAACGTGGTTTCTTGTAAATTTCTTGAATATCACGGACGCAACTACAAAGTCCTGCTAACCGTATAAAACGCGTTTTCGTTCCTCGATTCAGGAAAATTCAATCTACCAAAGAAAATGTAGCTGCAATTTCGCTGGCACTGTGAGTCGCACGGAATCGTATGGGAAAGCTAGCTACGTACATTTGAAATGTATTTCGAAAGAAACTTTCTCGGTTACTTTGAAACAAAGTAGAGTTGGTAGCATCGGTTCGCGAAAAGACTCGTTCGCTCGACCGAACCCCACCACCACCACCACCACCACCACCACCACCACCAGCAGCACCGCGAGCTGGTTGGGAATTTTTCCCGCGTCCCGTCGTGCGCAATTGCACCGCGAGGAAACGCGAAATTGCAGCGGCGGTGTAGAACCGGCGTCCTAAAGAAATTTAATTAGCGTCGACGTGTAATTCGGTAAGTTTAGGACGCACGAGCGTTCCCACCGTATCGCGCTACCGACTAACGGATGCAACTTGGCGGGCATTATCTGTGAACGCATACGTCTGGCCGACGTATCGCGGTACGGCTAGCTAATTGGACGCGCGAAACACCGCTACATGGAATTTTCCCTCTTGTTCGAACGAAACTGCTTCGAAGAATACACAATGAACGTTGCGGATTTCTGTCGCTCTTTAAAACGGATAATGGTTGCTGATAGAGATATTAAAAGAAAGAAAAACATGACTTAATCTCACCTTGGCAACTCCGTAACCTTTGGCACGTAACCTGAAGAGGCAAGGTACTACAACGGCCGGCGAAACAGCAGCTACTACGCTTCCAAGCAAGAAACCCCATATCCAGGGCAAATGAAGAAGATATTTCGTTAGTACAGCTACGACGAGTGCTTCGACCACCCATGGAATTAGACCGAGCTTCGGCACCGTAACTTTCAACCTCTTCAGGGCGTTTGGATCCAAGTCCAAACCGGCTCTGGTAAGGATAATAACTAGAGCGACCTTTCTGTAACAGAAAACACGAGGATTAACGACTGATCTTTACCGTGAAATATGACGAATTCCTTTCCAAAGCAGTCTCGACGATGTCCTCAAGTTTTCGAAAAGGTTTTTCGTTTAATTAGCACTTAATTAGTCCTTACGACGTCACCTACTGGTTTATTAATTTACTAATTAAATTCAACCAGATCTTCGATCTCGTCTAAAGTAAAGCAACCAGACCTCAAACTTAGTCTCGTTTTCGCTCGTACGGTTTCCAATTAACAAACTTATCGAATAATACTTCAAAACGTTCGAGATAATTAGGGCCACTCGTTGTTAACGTTATCTAAATTCAGAGCGGGAACTTTAAGTAAAAGAATGTCGTGAAACTTTTGAGAAAACATCGACCGATGATGCGAGTTGAACGGGTTTCGCGCTTTAAAAGCGTTAATCCTCGACTTATTTAACTACTTTCCTTTTTTTGACTACTTTCTAATCGTTTGCTCGCGAACCAACCAAATTAGAACCAACTAAGTTGCGCTTTTCAGCCGGGTCACTCGTGTTTCAACTTTGAGAACGTATAGCAGAGGGGCAGAGATTATCGTTGGAGTTTGCATAGCGCGTCGAAAATTCGACGCGTTTTCTCGAGATTGCCGATGCCTCGCAGAGGCACTCGTTCGCCAGACCGAAACGCAGCTTCCTTCTCCCCGTTCCTCTTTCGCCGAAGAAACTCGTAATAGGATAAGTTTTGGACGGTCCGACTCCGCGAACCGGTTTCGCAAACTTGCATCTTTAGCGTCGGTGGCATCTTCAACTATCCGCGAGACTCGACTTCTCGTCGAGTACGTTCTCCCCGGGCCTCGTGCATTTTCATTTACATAGCGACGAGAACGAACGAATGCATCGACGACTAGTTCCGATTTCGTTGGGAATCGACGGACGTAAGGCTTCGATACCCGGCGTAGGAGACAAGCTTCTGAGAAAATTTATACTCTGCTATATCGTTTATATTTTTTTATTATTACCGGCGCAATTAATTGAAAACATCGACCCGACAGAAGAAACTTGCCTCTTCTCTACTTGTCCCTTTCCCTCTAAGGAAAAGAAGATAACCGCGGTAAATAAAAGCAAAGGAGGAAAAGAGGAGGAAAAGAGGAGGAATAAGAGGAAGAAGAGTTGTCGCGAGAGTACAATAGCACCTGGACAAAACGTTGCTTGGCAGCGACTATCATTTGGCGGGCATTCGTTGGCCAGTTCGTTGTTTCGCGGCCAAAATGTGTCGCGCGAAGAACACTTGACCTACATCTATGCCGGTGAACCAGTGAAACGTGCTCTAATTTGAATTAATGGTTCGCTGTAATGTGCAGAAAACAACAACACCCACCAGCCAAGCTTTACGCCCCAGTAGATCCAATCGTTCGTTGTTCGGTCGTGGTTGGCCCCGACCTCTTTTTTCCGGGACTAGACTTACAAATCTGTTCTTCGTTTCACCGATCATCTTCCTCTCGCTATTCGTCGCATCGGTCCGAGCGCGTTATCGTCGTATCGAATTCCAGCCATCGGCTACATTTTGCCGAGAATTTCATCAACCCTACAGAACGCACGCTCCACCTATATGTTTTACGTTATAGGATATACGTTTGTTCGACTTTGCGCGTGCACCGGTGCTACTTTTCGTTCGCCCGTGTACGCTAGATCAAAGTACGATGCTTTAATATCAATTAATTAACGCGAATTTAACGTATTTTCTTTTTCTCTCTGATTCTGCTCCTTTTTCTCTTTCTTTCTTTTGATTTCTTTCCATTTTAACGCATCGTACGGTGCTGCTCGTTACGAAGTAAATAACGCGACGTTACGTACGATTGCGATAAAAAAATAGTTGTAGCGGCTGCGTGAAAAGAAACATGTTGCTTAGAACGTTGAATGGTTACGACGAACGCTTAGAACGGATTGATTGGACGAAAAGAGCTTTTTTTCTTAAATCGCGAGCGTTCTATTTACAAGCGTCCGTGAAAAGGTAGACGCGTAATGTAGCCCGGTGTACACGTTATAGTATTGAAAAGTATTTGAAAAGTAGTTGAAAGGTATTTTTTTTAGACTAAAGCAACGATCTCGAAACATAGGATTCCGACAACCATAGGCTGTGTAACACCAAGAACGCTGTTCATCTGTTCCTCGTTCCCGGCAGGCTCGAACGCTCGAACGAATAGTAATCGATAATGGAATAATCGAAGCCACAACGGCGACCGCAATGGACTCTAAATTCGCTTTGGATAAGGCGTACGGAGAGCGTGGCAGGCGTTATCGATCGAACGAAGCGCGGGTCGAAGCATGTACCCTGCATGCATTCGTACGAATTGGCCTTAACGCCTCTAACCCAGAAACGCCAGGATTCCTGGCATGCCAGCCCGACCCTCGATAATCTCGATCCCCGTTTCCCGCGTCTGCGATCTGTTCATCCACAAGCTCGCGGACTTGGACCCCGGTCGTGCCACTTAATCGATGATTACGATGAATCGATTACACGTGCGAACCGTGCGTGACTCTTTACTTTTATATCTATTTTTCTCTGCAGGTTATTAACTCGCGTTTGTTAGAGGATCGAATAGCGTTCCGTTTCGAAGGCCCGACATTTCCTTTCCATTCTCCTCGCGTACGGAGAATTAAAGCGTATGGTCATCGTGTTACGTTACTTACTCCGGCCTTTTCTAGATAATTAATATTAAAACTGACCGAGTTGAAATGGTAATAAAAATATAGGACATTCTCTAAACGTTAATATTTTAATCGACTTAAAGAGGTTTGACTTAAAGAGGAAACGATCGCTACGTGGTACGTGCAACCAGTCAGTGTGTGACTGTAATGTGCGTATACACGCGTGTCAGCGACCAAGCAAGCCATCTACTATTACGTAACGTTACAAGCTTATTATCGTTTATACAATGGCCGCGAACACCGTTCATCCGCTGGCTTCGGTAAACTATGACGGTCCAAGTTTTCGCGAATCGCGATTAATCGACGAGAGATCTTTCGTGTTTCCGAATTTTCAAATGGTCGTACATGGACGAAGGCGGATTTCTGCATTTTCAGGCTCCAAAACGTTCGAACGTTCGAACGCCGATAATACACCTCGGTGATAAATATATATTTCGTAGAGTAGAACGTTTTCGGAGAAATTCTATAAAGCTAGAAAATGACTGGTGTTGGTGTTTGGTACTGGTGCGCTCGTAATTTAAAAATTGTTGCAACTGACATCGCAGCCAAGTGTATATCGAGATAAGTTTCCCTGTATAACTCACGCTGCGTTTCCTATACCGAACCTGTAAATGATAATATACGATTCGCGTGGTCGAACGCGGAAAAATATCTATTTACCTGTATCTAAGTCTTTTGCTACAGCTCGTAAATATTCGACAATCGAAATCACACGAATCTACTACGTAATTCGTTATCGGATGAAAATACGAGAAATCTACGAGCGTCATAGACGATGCGCATGGCATACGACTATGTTTTGGATCTCCTGGTATAATAATCACTTCGATAACATAATCTTCCAGATTACCAACTTCTGTAGCCTTTGTTCGTACGCAGTCGATCTAATAAAAAACGGAAGGCATCGCCACTTTTCACTTTATCGACAATATACAGCGATACGTTTACAAATCGAGTTGCAATAATAACATAACATGTCATTAAGATAAGATAAATTTTTTTTACGGTAAAATACGAATAGATACTTGACGCGAAAATTTCTTTCTTCGGTCAACGTATCGACTTGTGAGAAGATGACTTTAAAGGGAAAGAAAATCTCGAAAACAATAGAATATACGTGGAATAAAATTACACCGCCATATGTTTTACGAGGAAACTTTGAATCTCAAAGTTGAACGTCGCTGTTGCGTCACGGTTTTAGGAGAGACAAACCTTGCACGCTCTGTCGATAGCCACTGATATACGGCTCCTCTGCACGACCGCGGACTCGCGGAATCGGCCATCGTGGAAGCGCCAAGAAGTCCGTTTAACGCGTCATTAGGTCTCGGAGGATGAAAAGAATGCCGCCGGGATCGAAGGGAATCTAGAATTTGGTATTACGTGATCTAGGATTTGGTATTCCCGACTTGTTTCGATTGTCTCGCTACGAACATGCAAACGAGAGATCGGCGATTCTTCCGTTCACAGAAACTTGTCAGAATTTTTGTATTCTCCGTTATATTGTATCTTTACTGTTATTTTAGCCAAGTTTAAGACGCAAAAGAGATTAAGTCGGGTCTTGACGCGATGTCTCCCGTTACAGAAACCCTGGGGACCTGTAAACTGTAAAAATGGTCGTGAGGAAAGGCGTATAAGCGAATCCAGCGTTTCGATTTATCGACTATAGCGCGACGCGTCCACGACAATTCGAAATGCCTACCGATCTGACATAAATTGCTGAAAATATTTAAGCGTTACCAGATCTATGCACACGAATACATATACATATATATATATATATATATATATATATATATAAATCTTTAATATATATATAGCGTTGTTGAATCTCTTTTAATCGTTTTGTACGAACTTCGATCATCGGTGTGGTAGCTGAAAAATTAAACAAACTGAATTATATCGTATGAGAAACGAACGAGTAAATACGGGTACGTTCGAGAGAGAACGCGGGTTTGTATCCGAAAAATCGAGCTTTGCTGTTCGACAGTACGGCACTCTCGATTCGAACAAAATAAATAAAAAAGAACCAATAGCTCGAACCACGTCAACTACCCTCCAACCTGGGCGTAAGTATGCCAGGACAACTAGAATACCTTTGCAAACAACCATCCGAGCGAAAGAGTTGGCTCTCCGTGAATCAACGTTTCCGACAACGGAAACTTCGTACACGATGTTTTATTCCACCGTTTCGATTTATTTCCCTCCCCTTTTTTACATCAACCGACTATTCTCCACGCGTGTTGTACCACGTGTTTCAGAGCACCCTTTATTAATATTCCCCCGAGAGGCTATTTGAAAACATCGTTCCATCGCAACACTCCATCGGACAGGTGAGATTCCTCTTTCTCTCTCTTTCGCTCTTCCCGTCGCGCCTATAGTAAACGAATCTCGATAAAATAACCGATCACTGATCGACGAAACCTGTTGATTACCTACCACCCACTACAACCGACGTATCTTATTCGTTTATGAGACCATCCACCGATGGTGGAGAATACCGAATCCATGAATTAATACACGATGGAGCACAGCCACGAGTTATTCAATCTTTAAAGCGCACTCGTTTATTTTCATCGCATCGCTCGGATCCCTAACGTCTAACGATAGGTATAATATATTTCGTTTAGGTCAGTTTACACGAGTTGTTTGTATTTTTAATATAGATGGGTGGCTCTCTGGCGTCGAGAAAAGAGAGAAAGACGAAGAAGATAGAAAATGCGGCTTGTGAAACGAGCGACCAGCTAATGAGCTGCTGCGGTATCGGTTAGGCCGTGCAATTTCGAGGTCGGCCATTCCCCGACAGATTTACATCACGGGAACATTTGCGTAGACGTAATAGGTTGGGTCGGACGCGGTGCGGATACCTCGATGCAATATCGAAGCGCAACGCGATTCAGCTTCTGTATTGCTCCACGTTGCGAATCGAACCACGAACGATTGTCTTTCGGCTTCTCTTGGGACTGCTAGATTCACGTTGAACTGATCCTGATATACGAGTTTCAATTCTGACAGTTGCATGGTAATTTAACAGCGCACCGTAGGAGATGATCGTACAGTCTGTACGAGATGGTTGTTTTTGGCTGTTTTGCTTTAGATAACGCGTTTAGAAACGCACGTTTAATTAGGCGCAGGAAAGCGTACGTAAAGAACTGAACCTTTACCGTTTCGTGTATTTAAAAAGGGTAGCGCTAGATTATAGATATCGATGTTAAATCAATATTGAATATAAATGATGTGTGATATAATAGACACGCGACACAGATACAAGAATGCATTTTAGGATTAAAGATAGGAAATGATCTGTCGCGTGTTACAAACGTTGTTTGTTGCAAATCATCGTATATCGGCCAGCGAGTTAACGGATTAAACGGATTATTTGAATTTATAAGAAAGCAAGATTTTACGTGACAGAGCAACGTAAAAGAGCGGTTTATTCGTGATCTTTGATCTGCCGATCAAGAATATTGATTGGAAAGTTTGAATTTTTTTTGTTAAGTAATATAGCATAGTATACCCGTATAATACGATATAACGTAGAATCTTTGATGTAAACTGAACCGTTTAGTCATTTATAGACGTCTATAAACTGTCCTAAATGTTACCTTGCCTTCTGTATTGCAACGGCTTTGAAAGTATCAGAACGATTATATTTTCGCGAAATTAGTAAACAAATTAGTAAACGAACAACGGCTTAAAAAGTATTACATAATGTTAGTATATCTAGCGGCAATTATCGTTATCTTTCGCTTAAACATTTCCCTCCTCTATACACGTAACTTGTAACATTGTTGAAAACATAACGATTAAAATAATTCTTCGTCTTTCTATTTTCAACGACTTTTACGAGTGATTTCTATTACGCCTGGCAATACGAAATTTTACTAAAAACTTTTCCAATTGTCCAACGTCCATGTCCAACGAAATGTCGTTGTAAATCGTTGTTAAAATCGTATTCGGATCTTTGAAAGAATTACGTTTGTTATATACAACGATAGTTGCGAAATGTCGGATGTTCACGAAACCGTATTTACGAAACGTGACTCGTGTCGAACGAACTGGCCAAAGCGTTTGTCGTCTAATTCGACTGGAAGGAAGGGAAAATTGCCGCTCGGTTTCCACGCGATCGGGTGTTTTCGTGGATTTCATCACGGTCGATCGACTTTACAGCACGTCGCATACACCTTAGACTCCGAAGCTGTGCTCGCCGTGCTTGGACTAAACAAAGCCGAGACGCGCGCCGCTACGTACGTAATATCATAAATATCTAAAAGTTGCTTCTTCTACCGGTGCCTTCTTCCAAGATATTTTTCTGTCGATAGCATACACGTGCGATTTTAACGTAAATTTGTCACGTTATACTAAATAATATTCAAGAGTAACACCGAGACAACCATTCTTACGATACGTGTTCTTTCGTCGAGGACTACTCGAGGTTCTACGAGTATCTAGTATTAGGCGTAAATCTAGCGTCGCCTAACCAACGCAGAAAAACGGACTACTTTTTAACGTGCTTGGACAAATCTTTTTCGACTTTGTCTATTCGTCTACCTTTTGCCCCGGCCGATGTAACCTAAACGTTGTTAATTGAAAGAACGAGTAACTAGACGTTATATACGCTTGATATAACAAAGTAGCTGTAATAACGGAAGACTTGCGAATATAGGAAATTTTTGTAAGAAGAACAAATGGACGATTACGAGGCGGATTAACGAAAGCACTAAGCGTCCAAGTAACACGTTGAACGAATCACGTGAATTCTCATCCTCGACCGTTTAATTCATCCATATGGCACCATCGACGTAATATGTACATTAACGTAGCCAATGTTCTCCCTTAAACTCGCTGTTAAACCCTTCCTACCACCCGTGCTTGCCTCCGTTGTTGTTATAAACGTGGCTCGAAGCTTTTGAAAAAAGAAAGAAAAAAAAAAAAAGGAAAAAATGATTTCGAGGAGCAACTTGTGACGAAGCCGACCAAGCCGACCAAGCCGACCAAGCCGACCAAGAGATAAAGAGACCCTCGAGTGTACGTGCATCGCTCGTAAGTGTGTATGCACGTTACATGCTACGTATGGATAAAGTAGCTGAATGTTAAAATGGATTAATACGCGCCAGTTAAACGGGGACAAGTGTTTCGCGGCACGTTGAACTAACTAATACATGCAACGTGTCCGCCCTGGTTCGGTAGATAGACACCAACTTTTGATACGAAAATTGCGACAATGTTCTAGTGGCTGCTCGACCCTCTTACTTATATCATCGACTCGACAACCGGATTTCCGCGAGGAAATATCCTAAGATCAGAGTGCTGCGCGATAATTAGGTAATTACGTGCTTCTATAGCGATGACCTCTGAACAAAATTTCGATCGTCCTACGTATACAAGCGGCATTCGTTGCTACATGCGTGTACACAGTTATCGGTATTCTTCGTACGGTTTTTAAATAACGGTTCGATCGATTTGTAAAATCATAGGTGAATTTGAGAATAGGAGTTTTAAAGGAAACACTAATATATGTACGTATACTTTGACATTACTTGGTTAAAACATTGCAGAGTAATGCGTTGGTAGAATAAGAAGCGAAGGTATACGGAATAAAAGTTGGAAAGAAATTACAATTACCTAGTATTTATCATTTTCATAGAGAACCGAAGAGCTAACAAGCGTAATAAACAGATTATCTGTCGTTAATCCCCAATGATAAAAGAAGAGGTACACCGATACATATGCAGGTGTATTGGACGCTTGTATTTTGATAAAGGAACTATTGTAAACATTTTTCTAGTTTCTTGCTTCTTATCTTAGATATTAGCGATTAAGGGTTCGGCTGACGTAAACGTAAGAATAATTTTGTACAAGGTAATAAGCGTCGTAAGTGTAGTGTGGGAAGTGTAAACAAGTGAAATTTCGATATCTCGATCGAAAGTTGAGTTTTTGACGAAACGTCGCTGAATTAGAAGCGTTGGAATTGATCGAGGAAGAGGCATCTTGTCAACGAATCGGTGAAAACGAATTCGTTTCCTTCCAGTTTGGAGGCAAAGATACGGCGACTAGGGAAAATGGGCCATCCCCGATCAATCGTGCGCAATCGAAGCATTTGGGCTTCTTCTTTTACCATAATAAACCCTCTGACCGGATGTTTACGCCGGATAGAGGATGATAGATAACGCGGGTAAAGCTGACCAAACACGCGAGCGATTCACCGGCACGCTCGCTTAGATAGACCAAGCCGCGTTCTATACCACCTGTGCAATGTGCAAACATCCATCGGCCGATCTGGCAAAACGGTCGGAACCATAGTCGAACGCTTATCGACTCGAGCGATCGACTTTGTTGCGACGACTGTGAAAGTATGCGTAGAGTCGGATTCTTCGATGAGAACACGAAAGCCCCTGTGTCGCGAACTAATCAACTGGATCGCTTTGTCGATGTTTCGTTTCGGCAGCACGGAATTTCAAATTTCAAAGGCAGCGAAGGATAGACGAATCGACGTTGTAACGATTCCGTCGCGCTATGCTCGTACGATGAGTATTTCAATCGGTCTCGATCTATAAGCGTATATCTCGATGATAAGTTTTGTCTTCCATATAGAGTTTCGGACCAACTTCTCGGCTGGTTACGGAATTTTTGGATAACGGAACTTGTACCGTATTTGTACGATTAGAATGTAACGAACAAATTGCCGACAGGCGGCAAGCTGAAACTTTGATTTGGCATTGTTCCAAACAAATTGTTCCTACGTGTTCTGTGCCTCGATACTTATCTAGGTAGAAAAACCTTTTTGGCGTGGCGATCGTGTAATAATCTTTGTGTTTTCTTCTAGAAAAGTTTCCCATAGAAATTGCGCGCGTATCGATCACACTTTACACGTAAAATTAAGTTTCCGTGTTTTACGAAAATAAAAGTTAATATTTATCGAAACGATATGAAACGGATAGATTGGTGTGTGTGTGTTTTTTTTTCTTGTTAAACAACTGTATATACTCGTCGAATTTGACAGATCCATCGAAATCAATCCTAGCGTCGTTGTCGATTCGAAGTTGAACGGTTGTCGATGTTTAGACATCTACCGACGATTAAACGTCAAATACAGGCCGATGTTTGCACCAATTTGCAAGACACGCGTTTAAACGTTCGAACACGGAACACAGAGCAAAAGACTATATCAAAGTAATCCGTTTACGCATCTGATTAGAAAAATTATCATATTGTCGCGTATATCGTTTTCCTAATCTTTATGATAAACGGTACGTTTGTAATGTAAGAACTTTGCGTAAAAGTTATTTTAAGAAGACCTTCCCGCGATATGTGATAGACAAATAAATAAATAAATAAAAGATTGCTAGTACATGATCTATTAAGCGATATAATTCCAGGCGAGAATTCTACAAAACAGCACTGTACAATTTTCTAAAATAAATTCCAGGAAACTTGTGCCCCTTTGCCGTTTCGTATACGTATAAATAAATGTTTCGTGGCCCGTTTCTTTCAAAGACATATCCAAGCGAGGACGTCCCGTTTAAGAAGGTATTTGCATGAAAGCACGAAAGGCTCTCGTTCACTTCGAGAATTGCGGAAATCACTCGCTGTATCTGGCAGCAATTAGCGACGAACGCGTTGATCGATAAACGCACGGCTCTCGATTATATCACTTTGCTAGGGGCGTATTCTAGGAGAAAACACGGGTAACTTTGCCACATGCGCTCTTTCTTAAACGTGTCGAGCACGTTTTCGATGCGATCGATACGCATTTAGAAAAGATTCTACAAAAGTCAGGTATTAGTTCGCGCAGTTCAGGTACAGAGGGTAGTTTGTTCAACGCCCGAGAAGCTAAATTCTGCGAAATCTTGGAAATCGACGATGTACGTACTAGGAAATGGAAGCTAATGTTTAATTTAAACTCGCGTGACCTGTCCGTAACTTATGGTATTTGCAAAAAAATGTAGTCCATCTAAATCGATTTAAAGGCATATACCTTTTAAACATCGTCCGTAACTTTACTGTATGTCCGTAAATAACTGTACGTTTTTCATATTGGCAGAGCAATTGCGAATTAATTTGTCCGATTCCGATTATCCGATTCGTAAATTATTCTTATCGATTTTATTAATCGGCTATCTATCTCTCTGGATACCTTAAAAGTTATTCGAGTGGCGAAAGATGCCATTTTAAGAATAAAAAGTGAGAGAAAGAAACGACGCGACGGAAGCGTTCGCGTTAAAAAATTGAAGATCAATTTTACAACTATCGAAGGAAAAAGAAGGGAAAGAAATATCATAAATCACGAGGCTACAAGCTCTACGACACGGTGTAAATGTTTCAGTGACACGTGGCTGGTCGGTGGAGGAATAAAATCGCGAGAAGCCAAACCGGAAGCCGTGTAGGTTGACGGCTCTATGTCTTCGTCGACCGCGACATCTTGTCGTCGCAGACCACGTTCCTGTAAAAAGTCCACGAGATAGAACGAAGCGGACGGCTGTCTGCCGGGTGCGCTCCCGAAGGAATTTTATAGACTGCTGCCGGATGTCGCGTTCTATCCGCTCTGCTACCTCTACCAGTAACCTCTATGCGTCACGGATCTCGCAAACTCCTTACGCGAGAACGAATTCCGGCCAACGGTTGCCCAATAACCAAATACGATTAATATCGGTTTTCAAATTTACACGTATTTCAAAAATATGAAAAATATTTGTTCATCGAAGAAATAAATTTCAAGCAACGATTTATCAACGATACAGACGTTTAATAAAAAGTTTTCAAATGCTTCTATATTTTCTTGTCTTTCAATTCAAATATTTGAATATAATTCTAATTTTACGATTACATATCCTCTCAATGTCCTTATTCCCTATTCCCTTATTCCACGCGAAGCGATAAAATATTAATAATCGGATCGCCAGAGATGTCTCGTGCTCGAAGCAACGCGAACGAAAGCAGGTCGTGAGATACGCGATATCTCGTGCAAATCGTCAGGCGAACGTCGTTCGATCATCGAATGTCTCGGCTGTAACGCTGCGTAGGAAAAAATCGGCCTACGATAAGGTTGGTCGAAGAATTTTCCATCTCAAGGTAGGAGAATTTCATGCAAGATGGCTGGCTCGAAGGACGAGTTAGTGTATTATTTGCTCGTAACCTGTTCACGAAAAGATGTATCTCTTTAAAAAAAAGTGATGTTTTATCGTCTCAAAGCAATCTGACGGCGATATTTTAAATTCACGTCCTATCTTTCCGGGGTGTTCCATACGGAAATTCCCGGTGGATCTCGAACGTCCTGACAGTTTTCCGAGTATGTGCACGACGACACGGCTTCCCTTTCGAGCCAACCTGTGTGTTCCATGTACCATACAGAGAAATCCATCGAAACTCTGAGAACATTTTTAGAAAATTTCGATTAAAATTGCTAGACGCGGAGCGCCGCGCTATTTTGATAAAGTTTCAAATCAATAAACGTACTTTGCATTAGATCGTCGATAAAATATATGGAGAGATATCGTTTTCTAGTCGAGAATGCCGACTCTCGAGAGGCTTCGAGAAGTATTTTGTAATTCTATTGTTTCTAATTTCCACATTTTCCTGTTACACACATTTTTCGTATCTACGAAATGGCAGAATGGCGCGAGGTTTGTGCGTTAACGCGAATTGAAAATCATACATACAGAGATATGTACTTTATCGTCGCTCTAATGGAAATTGTTACGACGTACGAATTGTTGACGTACAGTGAGAAAGTGCTTCGTCTTAAAAAATGTAGATAAAACGTAAGTGAAACATTTGGCCGTCACATCGGAGATGCAGCGATTTTATGTACGGCGATGCAAACGAGTCTATGCCTTTGTTAAATATTTTTTCTGATTCGCGCTCGTGAATTCTCCGATACTCGCGTAGCGATTAAGAACGGGAAGACTTTTTCCGGCGAGAATTTCCTCGTAACTCCTGGCAAGAGGACCGCGACGCCATGTCGTTCGCTGAGATTGCAGCTCGTGAAAACGTCTCGGCCTGCGCTGTTTGCGTTGTCTATGCCTTGGATAATGTGTTCCGGTCTGGCCTGTTATTAATTTCGGTATGAATCATATCACGTGCTTGGCTTATACGTTTGCTTTGTTTTACTTTGCTGTTACGACTTTTGTTTTCGATCAAACTACTGGAAATACGACCAGTCGGGATATATAAGACGACCAGATATAGATCTAAGGCCGCTAGATCGTTAATTATATCGCTAAATAATAAAGCTGGATTAGAATAACATCGAAGGTGATATCGATTTCTCGCGATTATGCAACGTCTTGATAGTTTAATTCAAAGTAGGAAGAATATCGTCGTTTCTCTTCGTGTTATTTCGTTCTTTAGATAAGAGATTATTTAACCTATACATACACTTTTATTAGGTATTTCAGACATACAGATAAGAAATTAATTTCTTTACAAGAAAATGTAGAATGTCGAGAGCAAATCGGAAGAAATTGCTTCCGATACACTGAAAGGTCTGTATTTTTTTAGGAAACGTAGCGTCAAAGCAAACGACCGTTATAAAACTACATATTATATTGTCACTTGTGGCACAGGTGTAGCCTGACCGTTATCGTAAATGTCCACCGTAAACGGTGAGAACAAGGTCCGCCGATTATTTATAGTCCGCAGTATATTTTATTTCTCACTTTTAACAATCGTTCGCGTATTAGGTACCTCTTACTTGTGTCGTAAGCTTCTAAGCTTGTAAATGACGAAAGGAACGAGAAAGGGGAACGACTGTTTCTTAAAAGTAAGAAAATTATTGCTACCATTAAAGTCAACATTGTTACCGCGACGAACAAAATTAAAACGCGTAGCTAATGTTAGCGAAACGAAGGTCCGTAACTTTACGTACGGCCGTATCATCGTAAACGCGTAAGAATTTTGTCTTTCTATTTATCCTTTTATAGCTTCTTTTAGACCTACTTTACTTGAAATTTATATTCGCTCATCGAGCTGTTGCATTTCCTATCTTTCATTCAGTTACGTTTTCGCTACCTTCCGGCTGAAATTTATCGAGGTCGAAAGCGATTATTTTCTATTCTTCGACTATCGTACATTCGCTTGAAATATACGTACTCGCCGATATTCAATCAGACAAATATCGTTGGAAAGTATGTCAAATCACTTAAGAAAAATGTATATGTAACCATTGTCTTTTCGTATTCCTCAGAACCGAATGAACGAACGAACGAATCAGACGACAAGCTTGAACTAGACACTAGTTAGATAGGACACGTCGCTATCCTTCGAACAAGAAAATCGTTTACTGCTTAACACGTTCTATTACATCGTCTGTTATACGTGTAAGCTACACGCTGAAGCTTAAAAATACCGAATCTTTAAACGCTTAAAAAATATTCTTTTTACGAATACCCTCGATCGTTCAGAGTTTCCATCGTTGCAGCGATATTACTGGACAACAGGGGCCATTTCGATTTTTCCACTCTCGTGGACCACGCCCACCGCTATTATCGGCACTCGCGGATTCTTCTTGCGTTCCGAAATGGTGGTAAGTTTCGGGAAACGGGCTTGAGAATCACGGCTCGAATATCGATACGAATATCATCGCGATGCAATCGGATATACGCAGCTAGGTCGCGGTACGTAGGTAGACAGAAACGCGTTTCCATATCCAAGCTCTTCCACACGGTGATACAGCAATGGGAAGCGATATACGAACATCACCTATGCGTCAAAGGTATAAATCCTCGCCGCCCCCGTTTTTGACGGTTAATGTTTCACGAATTGTAAAACCTAGAACAGCCTCGTCGTATACGTACTTGAAAACGTCCGTTATTTCCGCCCTTTTGTCTTTTTCCGCGCGTACTTTGGTCTAAAAATGTATATTTCGTCGGTTGAAATTGTTCTATCGCCAAATGATACATTTGCGAGGAGAATTTGCCGATCAAACTCAATCGCCGTTTGGCTTTTCTTAATCTTTTTCGTCAAACGTCCAATGGTGTTATAATCAAGCATTCGTCCAACATATCCGTTAATAACAAACTCCGTTATTAAGGTATCACTTACGACGCGTAACATCTGCTATTTACATTTAAATTACATTTAAATTGCATATTTTTACTTCTTTCCTCCTTGATTATATATCGTCGCTCATTAAAAAATGTTTCTACATTTATTACTTCTTTATTTTCTCCCGTTTCCGTGTTTTTTTTTTTTCTCATTCCCGTTTCCGCTGTGGACACGACATTTCCATTAAAGTCCCAATCTCCTACCGTCGACAGACATATTATACATATAATATATCGTGTTAACAAATGTATTTAATTGATTGTGAATGATTGGGTTGATCGCCCAATGACTTTCTGCCGCTGAATTTGTCAATCACGTGTTTTACGATATCTCGATTATGTCGCGGCATCTGTGTGGGATTAGACAGAGTACAGCTGTACACACGTACATACAGCGCGTACAAATATAGTTCAATATCCGGAAGTGCGTAAACGATGATTTATGATTTATGATTTATGATTTATGATTTATGATTTACGATTATGAATATGAAATTACGCGAAGGAAGATACAGAGACCGTGTTTTGTGACGTACTATGTTTTAGAAAACTTAGTCGATCAAATGTATACGATATTGGCAAATTCGACGAATAATTATATCGTGGTATTTGCAAAAATAAGTTGTTCGTAGTCTGGTTACGCTGCGTCCGGATTGCTGTTCGCGATCAGCGCGGATACTTTAGCGAGTAGCGAACGCTGTTCGTTCGAGAGGCGGCATATCAAAGGGTTGGCCAGCGTACCAGCAATAAGTTCATGACCGTTTAGAAGCTGTTTGCGAGTTGTTGGAGAACCGCGGTGTGGACGCGACGCTGTTCCGCTGTTTCTGCTCGTGAGCAGCTCGCGAATAGTTCTAGCCAGTCTGAACAAAGCGTTACGTATCTTGCAATTAGTTAAAATGTGTGTTCGATGTGACGATGCAAAACGTTCATGGTTTCGTTATTACGTGAGACGAATAGCGAATGATAAGCACCGACTAACGCCGATTCAGGCTATCCTGGATAGGCTATAGAAAAATAGCGAAAGTTTGTTCTCTTTTATTCGTCTCACAGACCTTTCGAAAACCTGAGAAAAATGTTAAAAAGTAATGCTCGTAAACGTAAACGTATATACGGCGTAAACGATGAAAATTCGAACAAGAACGAACGTGCCTTGGTCTTGATTCGCGTACGATATTCATGTACATATTTCTTTCGTCGATGAAACAGGCAACGACGTAGCGTGCTACTTACTCGTTTCGTGCGAATTTCGCAACGTTCGGTTCGCGTAATACGTATCGTAGAACGCGTGTGTGCGTGTCAGACAAGATATCCTACGTTATTAGACGAGCCTTTAATGACGCCATGCTTCTACGCGCTGTTATTATATCGTCGGACCGAACTAGCCGACATTTTCGTCAGTGATGTATCGTTGAGAAACCGGAATGGGGGATACGTGGCTGACGCGAATTATCGTCGCGTTCGACGTTCGGTGGATAATTTTTCACCGTAGTGGATAATCCAGGTATTTGTAGAACCGTTAGGTCCGTGTAATAATCGCTCGAGTTCGAGGATATTTTTATATTGGCCAAGCCAAGGTAAGAGAAAAATGAGAAATATATGATAATTGCGTCGGAGATTTCGTTTATTAGTGGTTGATATTTCAAAATGAATCGGAATATTTCCGATTATCGGCAAGATTTCCCCTGTGCAAACAAATATACTTGCAACTTAAACGATGTAGGACACGGTAATTGTCAGACTTAAAGAAGCATGTCCGGCAGTTTAGCTCGTACAAATTGTAGACAAAAAGACTATGACATTCGCTTTCATAAATGGTGCAGAACTTTGTATATACGCGTGTACTCGCCTATACCTGCCTATGATATACTCGTTACACAGGACCGAGGCCAGTAAGTACTTACTTTACGCGATTTAAGAAACTGTTTTATCTAGTGATTCTATTCGCGCATTCGACGCTAGCGAACACGAACGTACACACGATCGACGATAAAGGATATAAAGTGGATTCGAACGATAGCCTTGGAGCGAGCGGTACGAAATTCAATGTTATTAAGGCGTGCGACAGCTTGCGTTGAGCGTAATTTTCTTTAAACATCCACGACTCGAAAACTAAAGTATACGTAGAACAGTGTATGTTCGTAAGACGTTATTTTGTAGACATTTGTAGACATTTATCGACACGCATTCCGATCGAATCGGCCTGCCTGTGCGAGTACCTGATCCCCGACTCTGGTTACTCTATGTCATTCTGTATAATAGCATGCGCTTTACTTATCGTCGGCAAAATGATAAAAAGGAATGATAAAAGGTAGAGAGACGAAGGATTTCGGAAAAGTAAATAACCGTTGAACCATACCGTTAACAGTTTATGGTCAATTTTGTTCGATGACACCAATTATAGGTTAAATTCGTAATAGAACTATAGATCAAGTAATGTAATCTGTCTTTTTTCACGTAAAGCAACTGTTTTCTTGATATAAAAAAATTGGCTCTCTCTCTGTAGTTAATTTAAAAGCGAAGAAAACGGCTGCCTACGTGAATGCAAATTTCTTGTCAACGATAAACGTTCCGAAAGCCACAAGTTTGAAGTATCTCGACAGATTTTAGGATTTACGAGAGTATCGAGGACGCTCGCGAATTGCGACAAAGAAGTATTTGTCCGACAGCTTAAACAGCTGGATTAAAAGCGATTTCTATTGGGAATACACCTTGAATCCTCTCTGAACTCCTTCGGGGACCGTGATTACTATGCAGCGCGTGACATTGTCGCGTATGACCGCAACCAATCGCCATTGGTTGGCCTCGACATTAAAAAGGGGCCACCTTATGATCGCGATGAGTCGATGGTTGCTTCGTCGTGTCTCCTGTCTTTCTGCTCTCTATGCGACACACGCGCGAGTGAAAATAACGATCGGTCGCGCAATCGTCAAAGAAAATATCGTAATCCGATCGTCGATGGAGCAGAGAGTACACGAGTTACGTCGATCTATCGAGGACAGGATACATCGTCGCGAAATCTTAGGAGTTAAAGTTACCTGTCTATCTTTTTAGGAGAGTTTGTTAAATTTTTTAGGGTTACACGCCCTAAACTTTCATGTAAGCATCACTATCCAACTATCGCACAATCTCAACTATCCACTTGCAACTTTTCACCTACAAGCGTCATCTTTTGCTTACTGCACGTCGTAAGCAAATTGATAGTTTATAGAGCATAAATTGTTTTTTATTTACATAGAGCGCCCGATTTCAATGCATAAATGCGAATTACTGATAGACTATCTGCCGTATAAAAAAAAAAAAAAAAAAAAAGAAAGAAGAAGAAAAAAAGGTGTTCAGAGAGAAATCGAACGATTATTTAACTGGTGGAATCGTATAGCTTTTTATGCAGTAATCGTCATAACGTTCTCTATAAAAGATTGTCAACCTATTCGTAACGAAAGTTTAGTTCGAATTAGTTTAGCAGATATTTTCACGCTTATCGTGTAAAACTTGCAAGGAAAAAGGAAGGAGTAAAACGAAAAATAAAATAAAATGTAACAATTTCTCTTTGCAGGAAAACTGTGATTTAAAGCTTGGATATCGTTCTCGGATGATCGACCTATCGTCACTCTCGCACGAAATAGCTGACGAATTGAAAATCTCTCTGTTACATCTTATCGCGAAATGTTGTGCGCTGGCCAGAATTTCATCCAGTTTCCTTCGTGTTTTTCGCTCGTCCCTCATGTCTCGTGTCTCGTGTCTCGTCTCTCGTCTATCGATCCGTTCGATCGTACGATCGCCTCTCTATCTAATTCCGTCCTGTCCTTTGTAAAACGCACTCGTTAACTCGTTCCCTCTCGTCCCCAGTCTAAATAGCAATAAAAATCAACGGAGGAAGAGAAACTCGGAACTCTCAGACAATATTGTCAGATGTTATCGCGTCAAGTGCCACAGTGTTTGAAATACCGTGAATCGGATAAAGAGAATCGGCCCAAAATTGAAAGCACTTTTCGTCCGCTCTCCGCGATTTTGGAACTGAATTTTGTGTCAAACGATACCACGTGATAAGAAATCAATCGGTACAGATTAACAAAGTATATCTCGTAGACGAGAGTACGTGTGTATCTTGTTTCTATAAGTGTTCCTTCAAAATTTCGATTGTAAATATTTATTCGCAAACATTGATTACCGAGAAGGTGGAAGTTTTGCTTATTTTATTACTGAAAATCGCGCCAAATGGACGCTAAACATTGGTTATCGACGAATCGAAGATACTTATCTGTTGGCAGCAAAAGAAAAGAAGAGAGACGCTTCTCATCGTTTGACTGGAAACGCATATTGACGGTGGTTTTGCTACAGAAGTGAAAACAGCCTGCGTGTACGACGTATGTATGTATACGACTGCTTGTATAACGTGTATAACATTATGTAGTCCGAAATTTATACTTATTTTTAATTAATCTAAAGATACAGTTGCGCATCTATTGTCGATACCACCTAATGGCAAAATCCGCAATCACTTAGTTGCCAACTCAATAGCTGTATGGATATATAAAATATCGTACAATGTAATACGATTGATTGCTCCTTATGACAGTTTCATCGTTGAATCGCTGTCGACAAATACGATATTTCCTGCTTTGAGATACGATGTAACCTATTGTTAATAGAGTTGCTTACTGTGTGTACGCTTTGGATCCAAGTCGGCAGATTGCTTTACTCTAACGTCGATTCGGATGCGGCTGGCCGATCGAAAGCCATGAGATTTAAAAGAGAAACTTTTACAATAGATAGCCAACGAATTTAGAAAATAAATCAGGCAAATATGTAATTTTGTCCCGAAGAGTTGAAACTTTTCAACTCCTTAACGTAGAAAATAAATTTCGAATTTAACGTTCGATACATTTAACGTTCTAATCTTGTTTACGCTCCTTTCGGTATATTTTTTAAATCTCTTGGTTTCTTTATTTTCCAGGGTAAAATGATGGAAAGCCACCGCCCGCCTATGTTTATACAGACATAAGCGTATTCATCAGCCCGATATAATATATTTCCGACACGGCAGTCGTGCTAATAATCGATTCCGGAGAGGCACATACGAGCAGAAGGAACAAATATTATCACATGATGCGGTGGAATAAATTTCAATTACGAAATGATGAAGTTCCATTTACAAATTCAGCCAAAGAAGTAATGTGTGCGTAACAGCACATGATTTTAATCACGTGCTCAGTTAAGTCTAACTGTAGTCACGCGCAACAGCGTAATAATTAACCCCTTAGCTCAGTTGGGTCAACGATGTCGTTCAACCAAGTACAAACATTCCGTCTCGGTGGCTCACACTTGTAAATTGCAACATTTCATGGCACGTATCGATTCTCTTATCATCCATTATCCCTGCGTTATCCATTATCACAGTGCGGCGTCACAGTTCGCGTTAAACCTTTTCTATTGGATTTTCACCAATATCTCCAGATAGAAAAATTTTATTTATTTTTCAGCTTTTATTTTTCCGCGTATCTTTTACAACTTCAGTTACCAAAGTATTTAGTTTTGTGGCATACCAATCATCCAAAAAAAAAAGAAAAAAAAAAAAAATAAAAAGAGAAAAAAAAAGAAAGAAAAAGAAGAAGAGAGAAAAGCATCGATTTTATTGAATTTCGATGACACGTATTTGGAAATTTTTTCAAATCCTTTAGCAAGTTTTTCGTGTTGAACGATCGACTGGAAAAACGTTTCAGAATATGTTTAGTATGTTATTGGGTTTTTGAAAGAGTCGATTTATTTTGCCGGAATAGAACTGACCGTAGAGAAATTTCTCCGTGTATGACATTTAATTCTAGGGATGGACGATCACAAGGATGGAGAGGTTTTAACCGTAACAGGTTACAAACAATTATTTCGCGAGCGTCAGAAAGTAAAAATATTCTAACTGACACGATGCGATCTAAAGTTTTTTCGAAATTCATAAAAAATTCGCTCGCGTACGTTAATTGTGGATAAATAGAATGTTTGTTGTCTGAATGTTTCATAATTTGGACATTCTATAATTATGGTTACCTATTTACTGGTTCTTTTTTCTTTTTTCTTTTTTCTTTTTTCTTTTTTCTTTTACAGTGAACATACTCTATCCGTCTTTCTACAGTTAGTGTAAAATGGTAGAGTAGATGGCGAAAAATGGAATAGAAAACAAAGACCTTTTCTCTCAATCTTTTTCCGGGCCTATAACCAGTATTTGTATACATGTATCTGACATATATGTACGTAAGAACGTAGGTTGCAAACAGCCTGACCTAAGAGAATTACAGTTTAAGAACTTTCCTCGAAAGTTTCGTAAATGCGATGGACGCGAACAATCAGAGTTATTTTATATACGATCTGGAAAGCCCGAGGACAATTAATGTATTTTGTCAAAAAATTATATAAGCATGTAATTCAATAAGATACATTGCCTTTGAAATTATTTAAAATCATTAATTTACCATTTAATTTCTCTTTTTGTCGCCTAAAGAAAGTTAGAAAGCTCTGGAAACAACTGGAGATACGCGATTAAGATATTTCATGTATCCGTCATTTTAATAGAAATACGAAAAGCGATTCGCTACGAAAGCCCAAAGGCAAACAGCGAAAATAACGAGGAGAGACAAGATCACATCCGGCGTGCTAGCGTTACATAGTTCGTTCAAGAGGCAACGATCGTAATCGATGGATCGCGCGAGTTTATGCAAATTCGTACTTTTACGAACTGTATGTTTTCGTACGTTTAAATTTCTGTAAATACGTAATCATCCGTACGGTTTAATCAGGCGCTGTTTGCGCTAACTTTTCGGAAAACGTTTGAAAGTAAGAAAGAAGATAAAAGTAAAAAGCGAAGAAAGACTCACCGCAAATTGGAGACAACGGTGACGTAGTTGCCTTCGATGGAGACCAGACCGATATTCTGCAGTATAATCCCGGTGATCAACATGCCGATTAGAGCAGGAAGCGTGGTCAAGGAGAATAGCCATCCGCCAAAATGCGCCGCCAAGCAAAGGGTGGCGAGGCCGAAAAGCTGACCACCGGGGGCGGCGTCATCTTTTAGTATCGTATACACGATGCCCCAGAGCAGCAGCCCTAACAGGAACAGGCACAACAGCCGAGCGAATTTTCGGTAGCTCGGACAAAACGGTTGTGGACAGGCTTTCCTCCAACCCGTCGGCTCCCACGATGGCGTATCGTCGCGACCGTGGCATCGCGCGCAAAACAGGTACAACCATGATCTGAAAGAAGCATCAAGCCTGAACAAAATTAAAATAGAATTGTTTCTTTGTGCTTTTGGTTACGTTTTGGTTATGACCGAGAATTACGAGAAATTCCTATTTTCTCTTCGTTCTCTTCCTCTTTGCCTTCTTATTCGTTTGTTTTAAGGTAGCGCAGGGAAATACCTTGATAGAAAGAAAATGACAATGTGATAAGCGTTCTCGTGTGATTGCGATATGTCGGACGTCGGTTTTATTCTTTCTCTTCTTTTTTCTTTTCACTTTCAAAGTTTTACTCGCGGTTTTATGCAGTAGCTATCAGGGGAGTAGCTGATCGAGCGACGAATGGAACGGCGAATAGGCGATAAAGGTAATATATTTGTTAAATCGGAGCATATTTTTATCCAAATATAGATAGATTTGCTATCGATGCGATAGATAGATGCTTTGCGTGAATTCTGCACGCGAAACACGTTGCGATTCGCGTGTCGATTCCTAAGTACGTTTCGTGAAACTTTGTAATCTATGATCGGATGCCGACATATTTTTAAGAACGTCTGGATATCATGCGACATCCGTGTCATTATCTGTTACTGACCGATCAAGACGGTATACTAATTCCTGTATCGACGTGTTAGGTCGCGTGGGACGTCTGCACGCCAGCCCTCGTTACCTGGCAGCCAACGGCCAACCTACAGTCTTCCCGATTCTCAATAGACCCTCGGACCCACCATAAAACGTTAACTTTCAGCTTCATTGTTTCCACACGTGTTTGCCAGTTAAATTGCATGTCTGGAGAATTCTCTAATTCTAGAAGTATTTTCAGCTTATGGCTGGGTCTTGGAAAAGTCTTTGAGTTTATTAGGCGCTCTTAAGAATCACGGAGAAAGCGGACAGTCACCAAATGGGGGAAAAGCTAACACATGTCCATCGGAAAAGGCTGTTTTTTCGTCAGGAGCAAAGTCCACCCCCGCTCTACGTTGGTGGGAGACTTCTGCATATCCTGTTCATCAGAATGGGTCATAACAAATCGCGGATCGTTACCCTCACTTTCTGGACGAAAAGTGTGAACAACGAATCCGCGTTCTTCGGTCAAAGGGCACGCCCACACCAAGCTTTCCTCCGAGACACGACAAGGGCAGTTCTTCTCTCTCGGTCAAGTCGTCACCAACTCTCGATCAAGTCTTCAGGTCGTCAATAAGTGTTCGATCGATCTCCCGCGAATAGAGTCTGTCGATATCATCATACGAAACGACACGCAAAGAGTCTTAGGTCGTACTAACTCGTACGTTGTACGGTCAAACATTCACTATTGTATAACACCGAAGTTGTTGGATCGATTAAATATATAAGTAACCTGTTAATCGCAGCGTTATTTCAATTAATCACCCTTATTATCCCACAAGAAATAAGGGATCGTACGATTCGTGGCGTCGATTAGTCGATCGTAACGGGAATTTACGACTCTCGTTGGCGCGCTTCTTCGAGATCGCGTCTCCCCGCGAACGTGCGAAAGTTCACGATGAAACCGCAACCAATATCGATACACCGACGCTAAATCTATTCTTATATATGTCCTTGCAACGTACGGTACGGAACGGAACGTCGCAGACGATGCATGCATCGCAACGTATGGACAATATGCGCATCCCAAAATTCGTATATTATGAAAAATTAATAACTTGCTCGACTTTCTTACTCCCTTATCCTTTATCCTTTATATCTCATGACGCGCACGGCTATCATACACGATACCACACTCCTGTTAATCGTCATCGTTTCTATGAACCGTGTGTCTCTTGCCTCGATCACCTATCTGCCCTCTGCATTAATTAAAATAACGTCAACTTTTGCAATAATTTTGTTCAAACATACGTTTTATTTAAAGCAGCGCTGCTGCCCATTAAACAGCGTCGAAACGGTATTGACTGAAATTGCAGATATCAAGGTGTGTACGTCTATAGAATGATATATTTGCGTATTTATCGAAAGTTTCGATCTAGAAAAATCTCGTAATCGCATTTTCGCGATAAGAGCGGAAATTGAAACAAAGCAGGGGACAAATGGATCTCGGTATTTCGTACTGATTTGTAAGTTGGAAGTAAAACGCGGCATCGGAAGAGACGGAAGAAGAAGCAAGGCAAGAAAGCGAAATAAGGCCAATGTAGGAGAAGTTTGAGAGCGAAATGTGCACCGTATCTCAACCGTCAACGTCGATGTTGATATTTTACTGTAAGACTTGAAATACCACCATCTGTAAATCACGTCTTTTTAAAGAATTATCTGCACTTTGAACGCATTTTGAAGTTTTATCACCGAACGATCGATTTCCGAAGTAAACGAAAAGTAAATTTGCTTGGCAGTTGATTTCAAGAACGTTAACTTTTTCTTTTGCAAGATACGGTCGCTTGTGAAGTTATACGCGATGAATCCGTCTTTTCGCTGATTCAATGGATTCTTCCTATTAACTTTGACTCTGACTCTGACTCTGACTCTGACTCTGACTTTGACTCTCCTAAAATAAATGGAGCAAAAAGCTCGTCGAGAATTCAGAAAGCGTTAACAGAAGCGTATACCTTGTAGAGTGCAGGCGAACAGACGATATAGGAAACTTGGCGTAGAGCTTCGTTCAATCTCATTAGACTTTATGATCTTTATGATCTTATCCAAGGCGATTGGAAATGACACGCTTTGTAAAACCGACCGTTACATCACGAACTACGCTTCCTCGATCCGTTACAATTCCCCCGATTATTAGGATTGCCTGCTACGAATAGTTTTCGTTCGTTGTCTCCGTATCGATTGTACGATGGTGCGAACGATGTGCAGGTACGCGCGTTAAACCGATAGACGGTGTGTTGGCATCTCCAAGTTTCTAACTCTGTTTTTATCTCCTCTCACTTACTTATAACTGACCAGTAGGTTTTTACTACGTTAATACGTGTTTCTTATTGTTAATATCGTCTGATATTACAATATTACGCGATATCGTGTGATCACATCTTTTAGTACCGGTATTGAAAAATTATGTACATTTTTTGCCGTAACTACGAAATTACGTCATCGGCTTTAATACAATACGTTACAAACGTTAAGAAACGAGTACGGTGTTAAGTACGGCGGTTAAGGAATCGACAGCTTAAACAGTTGCGCGTTTAAGAAGAGCGTTTAAAGCTTGGATGCGAGGCATGAGGTGCCATGAAAGGGACGATATTTTTTTTATCCTCCATTTACCGTTACACGCGCGTAAGAGTATTCAGGTATTACGTTCGTTGAAATTATCGTTGTATTAAAGATATAAAATGTTTTGCGCGATATTTAGCGAGAAAAATTTAGTAATAAAGGAAAAAAGAGAAAAGAAAAAACGTTCCAAGTTTGTTCTCTTCAGGGAAACGTCTTTCGTTTAAACATATTTTTCCCGTGACAGATTTATGCGCATACGTCCCACTTTTATCGGTCTCTTCAACTGATATCGCGATATGATAAATAAAAGAAATACTTGTATTTTTTCATAAATATTTCTTCTAATCTTATTAAGAAATATAGCACTAGACGACGCTGTCTTATTATCAACGTGCAATACCGGACGATGCTTATTTTAATAAAATGTCATTAAAAGTCTTATATAACTTGAACTTTGCTTTCAAAAGCTGAACGCCATCTACTTTTCTAGATTGCCGCCTACTCTATACGCACGTTATCGCCTATATCTGTCCCATCGGGTTGTCGTTTTTAAGAAAATGTTTTAGGAAAATTAGCATCGATCGTACTCGTGTGTATCGAGGATCGTTACTTGCCAGATTCGTTATATGCTATCGCGTTTCATATAATAATAAAATACCGATTTTACCGAATACGATCGATCGATCGACGTTTGTTAATAAGCTTGCGATGAAACTTGACGCAAACGAGTCTTTCGCGTTTCGCGTTTAATCTCATTGTTTGCACGTCCACATGTATTTAAGGCTATTTCGATACATTTCACTCGAGATAAGGGAAACTGCGAATAAAATTTATTTGGTCGAGCGATCTACAACAAGTTGGGTTCAAACTGTCCGACGATTCCGAACGTGGTCTAATTGAACGCAAACACCGTTACGATGAAATTCGCGACAACGCGTTAAAAACAGCTGGAAATCCGACTAAAGTCTTCTCTGCCGGCAACGATCGGAAGATCGACGTTGAAAAGACACGCGTTTGCCCGAAACAGAGCAAACTGCGACATTGTCGGCGTTTCGAAGCTGCGTGAAAATGAACTTTTCCAAAGTTATTACGAAGAATATCGGAAGAAAAAAATGGAGAAGGAATATCGGACAAGGAATGCTTCTGTTCCTGCTCGTTTCGGAAATTAAAGTCTAACGGTTTAGAGCGGCTAACGATGGCGAATCGACGCAGAGTTTGATTCCGATTCTGAATGATTCTGAAGATTCTTACCGTTCCAACTCCTCCGAGTACTCGAGCTTGTCCCTAATGGAGCTGGTCAAGCTATGCGCGGACTTCTTCCTGTTTCCATTGATCCTGCCGTTCTCGAGATCGAACTTGTGCTGCGGAATATTCTCCGCGCTACCATAGTTACTACTTCCATGCTGCAGTATCGATTTGCCGCGACCCTGATCGGAATTATACTCGGAGCTGGCGCTTATGCGCCGATGATGATCAAAGTTGGGATTATCCATGCCGAGGATCTGATCGCTAATGGAGACGCGTCGCTTGGCTAACTCCTCGGTCGACCTGTTCGGTCTGTTACTCGTGTCGATCTCCATATCGTATCTCGGTATCGCCCTCGAGAACTAACCAGAACTTGCCCTTTAAGAAACCAATTTCTGTATATATGTATGTATATATACGCGTGTGTGTATACGTATTCGGTGAAATCGGTAAAAGCTATCCGATACGTCGGGTCGTGTCGTTATCGATTCACGATGTTTCGCTCGATCGATTTCGAACAATCTCGATCAACGGAGATTTAAATCGTATGCAGAGGAATCGAACGACGGTTGATTGTATCGGCTGTCATCGGCTGTCATCGGCCGAAAGATCGACTCGCCGTTGGCAAGCAAGCTTTCTCGATAGGATAGACACCGGCTATGCGAGCTTCTCGATGTTTCGTAGGACAGAGGCGAAAATGTCTAGCTTGGCCGTAGGAATCCAACTGACTTTCACGTTTCTCGTTGGAACACAGGGATATTCTTGATACACGAAGTCTTGGATTCGACAGGAGCAACGCGAATCCATGTACCCAACGTGGAGTTCGAGTTAGATTCGTCGAAAAAGCGTTTAAGAAAGTTTCTAAAAATCCTTGCTATTTGGCCGAACGCGACCGAAATTGTTCGACCGGATTGAGTGGCCGTAAACGCACGGTACCGTGTTATAGCGAACGTTAGGTAACTGCGTTGATTCGATTCGCGATCGAGAAGAGAATAAAGTTCGGCGATTCGAGGAAAATACCGACGGACGATCGTCGGAGGATCGTGTAGAGGAAGCGGCTTTCCTCGATCGACTGCCGATGGAGACGACAGCGGTCTACGATCACAGCTCGACGTTCCCCTGTCGACCGTTGACAGTGTACGGAGTCGCGTGACGATGACTCCGAGAAAGTCCAAACACGATGATCCCCGATCGTTGATTAACGATCACGCGCCTGATAGGGGAGCTAGCAGATCGTTAACAGAGTCGCGTGACGCTTTGTTTTTCCAGGCAGACTCGCTAACACCTCGCGCCGATATCTCGACGACCGCTTGTCGTCTTCGACACCTTGACCCGCTTTTACCGTCACGACGACCGTCTCCACCGACGCTCTACAACGCCGCAGAGCTTCCTTCGTTCACCTCGTTAGACCGAGATTCAAGGTTCGCGATGCCGGTTCCAACTCGCTTCCTCTTCGTTCCTATTTCCTCCGTTCTTTCCTCGTCGATCGCTTTGCCTCTTGCTCCACCGTCCACCGGCTACGCTTTCCAGCTATTATCTTTCAACTTCACCGATAATTCCCTCGCTTGTTACCAAAGATCGTCGACACGACAGAACACACGATATACCAAATACACGCGATAAAAGGTAAAACTCGAATGAAGAGGACTCGCCTTGTTCATTTCGTATCACCGCACAAATTCTTCCGTTTCGACGAAACTTTTAACACTCTTTGAACACGCGTTTCGATCAGTCTCATCTGCAAAGAATAGAATCGACCATTACCGATAATCGCCGCACGCAGAATTAGCCTCGACGATACTAGAGTCGTGGCAGCTTGGCTGAAGATCTACGTTGATCGTCGCACGAAACGCGAAGCTTGCAAACGAATATGTACTGTGAAACGAGCACGGTTAACTAGCGACTAAACGCCGCAAAGTGTGCACCGCTACGCTATGTTTATAGGAATGGTGGGGCTGGTAAAAAGTGCTGGAACACGGCTAAGGAGGGACAACGTTACGGCTGACGGAATAATTGTTACCGCGTTGCACAGGATGGGCACAGCTGGACACCTCATTGACAGTCTATTCGAGCCTAACCCAGCCGACCTGTCGTGCCCCTGATCGCAACCGATGCCTCGACGCGACGCGACGCGACGCGACGCGACACGACGCCACGCGACACGACGCCACGCGACACGACGCCACGCGACACGACGCCACGCCACTCCATTTTACTCCACGCTACGCTACGCTACGCCACGCCACGCCACGCCACGCCATGCCGCGCCACGCCGCGCTACGCCGCGTTACGCCGCGCCACTCGTTGATTTAGCAAGATCCGCGAGAATCGCGAAGGAACGGAGGAACGAACGGCCTCGGAATACGAGAGCAGACCGGTGATTATAAATTTACCGAGCTTCTGGAGCTGCTCCGTTGGAAGCTTCGTAAAATTGTTCATTGTCAGAGTCACTCGGCTGTGCGATAGTTTGGCGTTTTACGCTCTTCCTTCTACAAGGGCGAAGATAAAAGAACAGACTGTCTTAAACGTCCCTTTTAACCACTAAGCACCGATGTTGCGTTAACGCAACTCGCGACTGTCTCTCCGAGTAACGCTTTAACGTCAATGAATTCTCGTTTCTTGCCGCACAGAGATACGTACTTTTTCTTTTCTTTTTTTTTTTTTTTTACAAATATCATTCTCGTTTACTCGTTGAACGTCGTTACGATGTAATACGAATTATTTATTTAAATATACGAATATTTTCATTTTAGTCGCGCTATATAATATCTGCGGATCTGTTTTCTTCTTCAAAGGTTTAAGGGTGTCGAGCGTTTAAGACTTTGAATAGTTAGGAATATTTCAAACGGAACATGGTTATCCAGACGAGTCCTATTAAAATATCTTGTACGTATTCTTTCTTTTTTTCTCTTTCAACGACAAACCTTCCAATTGTAATTTCTCGTTCTTGTTTTTTTCGTTTTTCTGTTAGATATTAATTATAACGCAATCCGGTGTTATTAGATAGTTTATAATTAAACGATGGAATACTTTCTCAAGCGTAAAGAGTCCCGATACGTTATCGCTTGTCCGATAGTATACTTCCAAAAGGAAAGATTTTTCTCTGTAAGAAAAAAGAAAAAAGAAAAAAAAAAAAAAAAAAAAAAAAAAAAAAAAAAAAAAAAAAAAAAAAAAAAAAAAAAAAAAAAAGGAGAAAAATACTATCGGAAATACCATGTTCCCGCAATTCGAATCTAAAACTATGTTATATATATATATATATATATTAATGAAATTTGTTCTTTTTTTTGTTTGTTCGATTTACGATCGATTTATAAAATTATTTTTCAGTCAAGCCTGTCGTTTTTGTTTCGTTAATTCACCAATAAGCGATTTCGTTTTTATCTACGAAATACGTTCGTTTTTCGTTAACGATGCAATTTGACGCGCTGTAGAGTATTTCGTTATTTAACTATCGAACAAGATAATTCCTTATTTCATTTTTTATTTAAATAGATCGCGTTAGAAATACAGATTTGCTCAGGGTGATTCATATACGGTCCACACTTCGTACACATGTTATTCAAAGGTAATCGAGATAGAGACAATTTTTTGACAATTTTTCGGCAACTACCGTTATAACGTTCCAAGATAATCCATCGGCATCTTCTGTTCACCAATTAAACACGTTTGATCTAGTTGATAATTAAAATAAAATATATGAAAAAATATAAAGTTAAGTTAATCTTAAGATAAAATGAATAGATTAGTTGAAAGTGAAAATTATTTCGAAACTCGATCCGATCTCTATCCAGATCTAGTAGTTCACCTTCGGACGGCATAATTTTTCTTAATCGCATTAAATACACGGTAGGATTTTTTATATACGCAACGAACTTTTCAAACGATTCAAAATTCTGCTCGATGAAAGAATCGTTACGTCGAGTTTATCGTTAACTTATCTTCGATATACACGTCTTATCCATTTATTCGAAAAATCGTGTTTCGAGAGAACAAGTGGTTTGCACATTAGTAGTAGAGCAGCGTGAGTTGGCTAGTGCCGTTACAGTGGTATTCGTAATATGAAAATTGTTTCCTGTACCAGCTTTCAGAGGTAAGTAGTCCTTGCTTTTCGCTAAAAAGTTTCGCCATAAGGTTTTCGCTAGTCGATCGTATAGAAATTTTGTAACGGCGAAGCATCGGAGACGGAAAAACTGTTTTCTTCATCGACGAAAATGACGCTCGAAACGTAATAACTGGGAGAAAACTGTGTAATTAAGCGTTCTATGTAAAAGACGATTAAAAGCACGATTGTAATGCAAATGAGCCGGCAATTCCAAATCGATACAAACTGTATAAATCGATTGAAATTTCACAGTTTCCTGGGCCGTAGTAGACACGCGGCTTTCCAAGGACTTTGGCACAAATACGACACGAATATCGTTTCACACTCACGATATGTATGTATATTGCGAAACGCGTCGTTTCGACAACCGTTCGATCTACTCCGTGCCACTACTCGTTCGCATACTAAAACTTTTCGCCGAACAAAAGTTCGAATTCATCGTCGACGTTGTCGAGTTGTGTCGTTACTTCTATATTTGTTTACATGTCGCTCGGTTCTGATTCAAGAGCACAGCTATCTAAAGCCAGATACCTAAGTACTCGCTGTAATAGTCGGTTCAAGCCAACTTTAAGGTATATCATTTTAATTTCCACTTGTTTAATTTCTAAAACGAAACGCATAGAATGTTAACCCATTTACACCGTTACTCACAACATACTGGCCAATTTTATTAGATATTTTAGATAGATTTTATTGGATATTTTGTTTCGATCGTTGATTCAAACGAGAATCATTCGACAGACACGTAATATCGTTGCTATATTCGTCCCGTCGTTTCTTCTTCGTTGATGGAAAAGAAAAGCAATAAGAGAGAAAGTTGCCAAACTTATAGAATTGTAACGGTTTGTAAAATCGAATCTGTAAGAAGATGCGAAATCGTAATGAGCCGACTCGATGAACCTTTGTCTCTCTGGCAATAAACGGCAAGATCGTTTCGAACTCGACCGAACTGGAAGAAAGCTCGAACCGCGTTTCGCTCTAGTCCGCTTCGATCGTATCGATGATCAGCAACTCGATTTCTATCGGTATCGTAATGAGCCAACGATAACCTAGGTCTCTCCAGAGGCAAGTATTTCCCACGTCGTTCTGATTAATTGCGTTGATTACGGGGGATAATTATTGAGCAGCGGAATGTTACGCGCGCTGTCGCGTGTGGATTAGTCACGATGCCTGATTCGCTTGTCACGTCGTCGTGCGCTTCCTATTCACCGATCGTTCGTTCGATCAACGCTTTGACGGCCACGCTGAAATCACATGTTTCGCTCAGGAACGCCACACACTGTCTTTTAACACGGTGCACCGTTGGATGCACCGACGATCACCGTGGCGTCACAGGAGAAACCGTGGCCGTAAAAGTGTTAAATCGGGCATATATTAGGAAAATATAACGATACTCTGCGTAATACGATACGCGTATCCTACCTAGCAACGAAATCAAAGCATCTAAAACGAAACTGATCGATTTGTACTTTTCGAACAATTTTATCGACTGTTCCATTCGTCCGATCCTTTACTCGTTCATTCGTCAATTTGATTTCAATGTTTTATTCGTTTCTTTGTTATACGTTATTCGGATTTATTGTAATTTTTTCCTTTCCCAACCGCTATTCGAAAAAGAAATTTGTTTATTCGTTATTTCGATATCGTTTTGCGATCATTATTATCTTATATCGGTATTCGCAACTGTTATTTCCGTTTTATTTTAACAAGAATTTTATCTTACCATTGACTTTGTTTTATCATTCCACGACTGACAGGAGACAGAGTAATACTCGAACAAATTTAAATAAAATTTATCCAACAGACGACTCTGTTTCTCCGTTTTGTTTGAAATTTTTAAAATAATTAACGACCAACGAAAAACGAGTAATACCTCATAGAGATAGAGATAGAGAGAGTTAGCATTCGTTTCTCATCTTTTGTACTCTTATTCGCTTCGATAGAATGGATTTTCCGGATAATCTATGAAACAATTTCAGTCTCGATTGTCCGGGATTAGCGCATACAAGAGTACAAAATTCCATCGGAACAAGCATCGAAGCAGGGAATTTCTTTATCTTTGCTCGAAATAAGGTTAAAGTACGAAATCGTTTTCATTCGCACGACTGACAAACGGTCATGTGCTTATGGTTTGTTGCGTTATCGGAATGCGCGTGCGATAGATTTTACACAGACTTTGACAAAAATACTTTTTGCGATCGTAGAAGTCGTACAATATCGTTCGAGAGATAAAGTCCGGAATCAGATAGTCGAGTGCCGCGTATATATTACGATTACGATAAGAATTAAATTATTCGAATTTGTAACCGGGCCATCTTGAAAAGTTGCCTGGTTTTTGTCGTATCCAACTGTAACACGTACTACACGTGTATCCGAAGAGTTGTACAAATCCCACTGGATATACGTATCAGTACCATTATGTTCTTCGTAGCTTTTGTCTGTCTCGGTAGAAGCTTAAAGGTGTAGGAAATACGATTTTAAAGAATCTGCGTGAGGAATATAGTATGCGAAACAGGCGATCAGGAATAACGTCAACGACGTCGAGTATGTATCATCGAGATGATACGTGTTTTAAGGAAATATAAACGAATATTTGGATCGTCGAATCATATGGCATTGATTTCTGATTTTTAATCTGTTGATTTAATGGTTGCACGTTCCATATAAGTTATCCGTAAGTATTATTAATTTTAGACCAAAGTATATGTATACGTATAATTCGACTAGGAATACAATCTACATAAAAGATCGTAAACCTTCTTTCGAACGATTGGTCGATCGTATGAAAATGAGCGTTACGATATCCTCTCCGTATTTCTTCCGTTTTGTTTTCCCTGTTCTTGGCTTTTCTTATCTTTCTCTGCATCTCTTATCCCTATCGCGCAATGAACCATTTTGGATATGTTCGGCGACCGAGTTACTCGCGTCTTCTTCTCTTATTAAATCATCGTATAAACAGCCTGGTTTCCTACACATGTATTCGTTTCGTCTACGTACATATGTATACTTACTTCGGTTGAAAATAAACAATTATCTATCAGTATGTAATCGGTGATGTACTTTCTCTTATCTTCCTTTGGAATTCCCATCAACTATAGAACATGTTACGATATAACAGATTCCATAGTCTTTAAGTTTTAGCCCAAAGTGTATCGATTCTCTCTCTCTCTCTCTCTCTCTCTCTCCTCATTCCGTTTCCTCTCTGCTTTTAACCGTTCTTTTAATCGAAAAGTGCCAAGAGGAAGCGATCGTTCGTTTCATGCCGTTATCGATCGATCGATTCGCGGTATTTTTTTGTTTGTAAGTTTCAGGCTCAAAAACCGAATACCACTCGAACAGTCTCGAAAAGGATCGATCCGATCTTCGACATGGATTCGTTCGTTTGTTCGACAGCGAACAGCACCGAGGAATTGGAACGACCGTACGATGCGTCGATCGGCGAGTGGTTCATAAACGTTAATTCGATTGCTTCGAATAACGCAAATCGGAAGTACGGAGGCGTCGCGTGTTTGGCCGTGGTTCGTCATCTTGCTAAACGCGGCCGTTTCACAGTGCGATCCTAACGCGACTAAAGTGGCTATCGTTGCCTAAATTCCGTGTCTAATTGCTTCCGGTCGAGAGCAGGTGACACCTAGTCGACAGGCCAGGCCCTACGGCCCAGGGACAAAAAATGGAAGCGTCGAAAAGGAGGATGTTCGTGTTGGCAAACGGTCACGACCGATCTAATCCGGTGACGCGATTCATCTTCCCGAACTGCCGAACTGGAGCGCGATGCGTGTTCACGGCTCGATCGCATTACGGCACGATATTACGATCAGCGTTGAAAATTAATTACTCGTCTTTTACGCTTTTAAAACTTGGCGTTCGTTGCCAAAGTTTAATTTAGGTCCTTTGCTTTTCTTATTTTTTTTTCCTTTTTCTATTTTTCCTTCTCGATAACGTTTCTAACGTCGAATCGACTTCTGAGTCACCGTTGTACATGTAACACGATATACGTCTTAAGAGACGTCCGATGGTAATCACGTTACGCATAGAATCGTCTTGATACGGAAGGTTCAAATATAACGTACACCAACTTCTGCACGATAGGATCAGGTCGATCGAACAAAGAGTTCAGATTCGTAGCAGTAAATGCACCTACTTTACTTACTTGGCGTGGTGGATTAGAGGCGTGAAGAGCGTTTAGAACAGTGGTTGTCAAACTTTTTTCAGTCACAGCGGGCTTTAGAATATGTAGAGCGTAAAATTTACAAAAACAGATACTACTGTTGAAAGAAACTAGTTTTATCACGGGGCGTGATCTTTGGGAATCGCTGGTTTTACAGTATTTACAATCGTAAATATACGTGATCGAAGGATGCAATACGATTCGAGATTTCACGGATTAACGATCACGAGCTTTATTGCTTCGTTAAACCCAAGCTATCATAGCGGAACAATTTTTCGATGAGCGCGTTAAATTGGCTGATCCTATAGTTACCGATATCGACGTTACAGCGGAATAAAATGACCGAAATGCGGCTCGGACGGTGTAGGAGCTCGTTATAATACGCGTTTCGTCGTTGTCACGTTAGGGAGCAGGTGCATATCTCTTTTACGCTGTTAAATAAGTAGGTAGCTACTATAGCTATAGATAGGCAGCGAAGTAAACTTCTTAAATATTTGCATAATTGGCAGAATTTTTTTTCTTTTTCAACTTTGTCCAACTTATCTGTTCGATTCGTACGAATTTTATACGTATAACCGACAAAATAACTGTTGACAAAAGAGACCGAACCAACGATTTCATCAAGTCGAATGAAATATTTTGCGTCATAAGTTAACGTTTAGAATAATATGATATAAATACATTTACAAACTATCTACAATTTACAAACTAAATATACAAGCTATCGTTGAAACGATAAAATTAACAGTAACGCGTAATATGTAATTAATTCTTTACTTTCGAGGAATTTCGAATTTCAAAGCGTCAATTTCATTGGTTCGGTAAATTCTATACGGATAGAAATTAATACAGCGTTCGTAGCACTATGTATAATGCTCGTATTGCTTCTACTTGAAAACTTATTGCATCGAACACTGGATACGGATCGATATAAAAAGGCGATAAGTTGAATCATATGACCGCAATAATCATTTCTTTATCGGCTCGGAAAGCTCCTTCGGAGGTACGGATTACTACGATTGAAATCTTAATTACACATTTTTCATCGACACGATAGTTGTCAATGTGCAAACATAGTGAAGTGCTATCGATATCGAGGAATTTAATAAATCTACGACTCTGTAGAAAGTGTTTTCGAAAAAAATTCGAATTATTCGTAGATTACTAATAACAATAGCGAAATCTTAAGAGACACTCGTACGACTGCTCGTCCTTTTTCCACGACGGTGTAAAAGAGATCCGAGTGATTTCTGAATTCGATAACGAAACTCGAAACAGAGATAACTGTACATCTTAATCTTTGTTCGCGTAACGAACGAAGTTTTGTCGATTTCTTCCTTTTTCATATCTCAAAATCTGATATTATTCTCAAAATGAGAAACACTTCTGCGCACAACACAATATCGAAAATACATCCTTAAAAAATGCTAAAGATGTTTCCTATAACCGGTTCGAAAACCGGTAGAACAATTTTGCCAATTTTCCCGAAACTATGCTTTCTCATTTTTCCAGTCCTTTCCACGATCCATATTTCCTGACCGAGACAAACGCATCCCACTTTCAAACGCATATTTCTCCATCGCTGTCGGACGGAACGAACGTATTTCATCGGGCAACGAGTGCACGCGTCGCGAATCGTCGTTCTCCTAATCATGATTTCGCATACCCGCGCGACTGCGGCTCGCGGAAGTCTCGAATTTTCATTCTTCATTAGCCATGAACACATGCGATCGCTGACGCGTATCATCCGCCGATCGAATATTTTACATGCATCCTGGCCTGTATATTCGCAGAAGGCAAATCGAATTTTCTGCACGAGGTTAAGCAGCGATTTTTAATTAACGAACGACTACTTGGCATACGTGTAATTGGACGATAATTGGGAATACTACACAACCTAGAGGAGGTGATTCTTTTTTCACGCGGTTAAGACGGTCTGCTTCTCCGTTTGCAACATTTTCACAAGTTATTATATACTCGAGAAAGCTGCCAGTACGAAACACGTACGTGTATAATATATCTTATTCTACGTTATCTGCCATATAGTTTTTTTTCTTTTTTTTTTTTGCAAGGGATCGCTTTCTATCCTGTTTGCGCGATGCTTTCCCATTTTCGGCTTTACCATGTACAGTTGAGAAGTTCATCTTGGAATGGATTATAAATTTACTCGCTGACTCGAGTATTTCTCCCTTTATGGCGAGGCGTACATCAAATTTTAGTACAGGCACACACGTGCCATTATCTTTTATTCGTTTATTCGTTTATTCGTTTATTCGTTATTTATCATTTTTTATTTTTATTCATATCCCAGTGCATGACCCGTATTATTCGAACATTCGTTGTTAACTGTTAACCGTATAGATAGAAGAAAGAATAATTTCGTTGCCAGAATAAGTAGGATAAGCTTGTTTAAAAAAAAGTTAAACCGATCGAATATACGGGAAAGGTTGAAAGAGATATAACGTAATAAATATTTAATTCATTTAACGATATAATACCTCTATATACGATTCGACTAGAAGCAGAATAGATCGCCTTTACCTGAGTCAGTTTTACCGTATTTTCTAATAATAATTGAACTATAGACCGGATTACGCTGCAATGTGAACATTGAACATAGCCACGTATATTCGTAATAGATTGATTCAATGATTCTAGCGATTTTAACGATTTTAACGATTCGAGAGTTCGTTCGATTGAAATGTAACTTTTTAAGTGGTTAACTCGTCGCGAACAACTAATAATAACAATGAAATCAGTGATAACGAAATGGGCTTTTCCTACCGCGTGTAACGTAATATAAGAAATGCTGTTAACAACAACGATATATTACGCATTAATCGTACGTACGTGATACAGGATTACGTATGTTTGGATCTCATCTACACGATCTCATCTCCAATCCAAAAGAATCCAAAAGAATTTTTATCGTTCCCGAGGTTACAACCTGATTGCAGGAGGACTTGCCGAGACTTATCCGAGAAGCCGGTATTTATTTGAAACAGTTTTTAAACGTTGAACGAAACTGGACGATGTTGCAAAATGGTAAGATGCTTGAGAAAATGAATTCGATTTACGATTCGCGATATTCGTGAATTTACTTTTGCGCTGTACTTTTTTTGCACGATGTTTTGAACGAAAGGAAAATAAAAAATTGGGACGTTCCGCAATGAGATTGTGCAAGGAAATGCTGATAAATTTCAATAGCAAAGTAATTCGTTGCACTACGCTCAAAGAGGGAATTCGAAAGAAGAACGTTTATAATATTTTATATATTTAATGCGTAATTTCAGAAGCAGATCGTCACTAAGGTGGCAACAGTTTCCATACAATTCGCTCCATCGTTGCAAATTGCTCCACGAAAGGAAACAACATACGCAAATTCTATCGGTGTCTAACTTTCACCGTGGCAGAACTTCCACGTCAAGTGGTATTGATTGACAGCTTTCGTTGACTCAAGATGTCGTCTCGAAACACTCGCAGGTACAACGTGGGTGCTGTCTGGACAGAGTTCGTTTGATCGACGAACTTGCCAATTGTCGCGACGGCCCTAAAGAATCAGGCTTCCTGGCAGGCTGTCCGTCATCTTCCGCGTTTGAGCTTCGGCTCGAGAGTACGCGAATTTCCGTCCTTCGTAGGTCGTTCCACAGTCGCGACGCCGATAGCCGCGACGCAGCGCGACGCGACGCGACCGTAGCAGTCACGCGAGAATCGCTCGTCGTTCGTCGTACACACGGCCAAACGGATAAACGGATAAACGGATAAACGGATGAACGGATGAACGTGGACGGAAGATGAGACGAGGGTAGGAGAGAGAAAGAGAGGGACGAGGTCGAAGATGGCATTGGAATTGCAAATATCCCTCTCCCACGTTTCTCTCATCTCTGTGATCTATCTTTTTGCTCCTCGTCCGGTCGCTCGGACTGACCCTTCGACGCACATGCGACTCGTCGTATCGCGAATGATCGCGGTCGGAACAATTACCGATACGAGTTGACCAAGTTATACGATGTTGGCTTGCGTTGATCGATTGTAATATCAGATGACTTGATCTTGAAAACGAAACCCAGGATGAAAAAATCCTATTCCACGTTTCCTTCTTACGTTTTCCTGAATAATCGCCTCGCGGCTGCTGCTTCTATCTGTTATTCCTTCGGACCTTGCATATAGTTTTCAACACGCGCTGCAAAACGATTTATAGGGAAAATTTCTCTTTGTTCGATCATTCTCGATGGTACTTTAATCTTTTTAAAATTATGGTATACGATGATTATCCGTTCTTATCCTAAAGAGAATGGCGAAAATCTCCATTAAAGAATATCTTTAGCGGATTATCCGTCTCTCTTGTGCCCGTCTCTAGCAGAACCGCGAAAGTCGTCAGCAAGAATTGAACGCAGATGCAAATCGAAACAACTCGGTATCGTTTGACGTGAATTATCGAAATTTCCGAATTTCCTCGCAGGAAGCACGCTTAGTTTAGTTTGACAAACGCGATCAAATGTTGGGAAACTTTGACTTCGAAACTACGAAACTCTGGTAATACTTTTAGATGAAACGTATCTTTCTTGCTAGTACTATGCGAAGACGTGAATTTATTTTTCAAAATATTCTTCCGGAATTTCAAATAGCTTCGAACACGGGAAGAAAATTTCCATGTTTGTGAAATGGTCGTGAAAAGTCTAATGCTCTAATTAAAAACCGAAGGAAATGGAACGATTTTTACTTTTGAAAATACTCTTAAGGTAAAAGATTGCATAGAGGGTTGCGAATGTAGCGCGTAGCAACGAATATTCCTTGGCACGTGACAGATGTCCCACTCTAGATAGAACGAAGCTCGTAGTTGAATCTTATTTCGTTACTGTAAACTTTACCGATGCCTGCTTGATCCTCGTCGCCACACGACGATGGCTCTATATTTCGAGCTAGCACCGTTTTATCGTAAATTTCTGCACAATGCGGTACGTTTCTTACAGTTTAAGTGTCAACCTTTTCCTCCAGCATGTTGTAATATCGACGTATAAACTCTTAACGTCTACGGACGAGTCTTACGGTTTTCCTCTTAACGCTCGTTGTAAACGTACTGCTTGCCGTGGAGAAGAAGCTTTCTTCTTGTCAGTCATACTCGGAACCAGACGAACCGCGTAGAAAAGATTCACAAGGTACGCGTACGTTCGTATCCTTGCAACTGTTAGATAGAACACAGGAGAGAAACGGTAAGATTAGACACGCGATAATTTTTTCTCTATGAAATCTCAGTTCTCGCTTCGTTGCGTGTTTAAATTATCAAGAGTTCGGAAAGAATATGCCTAGAAGAATAGTTCTATAAAGCTATTTGAAGATACTTATATAGAGATATTTAAAGAGACATCTGGACCTATTCTTTTCTCATCCACTGTACGTATTTACAGGCATTAAGACTTTTGAAACTACGTCTTTTCCAGCGTAGAATCCTGCATCCGTTCAATTTATTCGTAAAACAAAGAATGCTCTTAATAATGGTATTAAAATTTAATCTTCCAACGTTCACGAACTACGATCTTCAATTTCAATTCTACAAAATCAAACAGACGCAAGTTACAGCGCGATCTAAGGAAATGAAAGAGGGGAGATTTTGCGCGATAAGCGACAGACAATGCGATTAGGTACGAAATACTGTACAATTATTGCTTTTATAACAGGTTCGGCAACAGAGTTGGAAAAGTGACGACTATACTGGCGAGGTCGGTAACTTCGTTAAGAGGTGAGCACCTCGACATCGTAGTTGTTGCTAACAAGTTTTAACACCGAGCAACTCATCTGTGAGATTGAAATTGCAGCGAGACTGTAGCCGAGGGAGAGAGAGAGAGAGAGAGAGAGAGAGAGAGAGAGAGAGAGAGAGAGAGAGGGCTGGTCAATCGAAGATTTTTTCCAACGTCGACTAACTGGCTTTCGTTCGCTCTTCCGTGATAATCGATATTCCGAGGAGACTGGATGGCTATTTAAAAGAATGTCCGAATTAAATACTCTTCGCTACGAATGTATAGAATAGTATGTACAGCAGCGCGCAAACAAAAACTTAAACACGTAACAGCATTAGCACAGCTGTTTATCCGAATACCGAACAACGTGCTAAAACTTGTTCCGATAGTGTTAATTAGAAATTACCGCGATCTTTCAAACATGCGTTTCGTGAGAAACGGATACTGCGTATCTTATAATCATCTACATATATATATGTATGTGCTTCCTTTCCTTTTCTGCTTTCCTTTTTCTTAACGTCATAGTCGTAATAATAATAGCCACAAGGATTTGTCTTTGAAGAAAATATGCCAACCTACCAAGTACATAGATCGAATAGGCCATAGGAACTTTTTGTACTCTGACTCGTGCTCTAACCACGGCAAAACTGGTACGCAAACTCGCGTCGAAATAACCATGATCTTGACGCCATCGCGATTCTCTCGCGCGTTTTCGAAACGCTTCGAAACGCTTCGAAACTCGATGTCGATATATTGCAAGACATCGTGACACGAGTTATCAGCCTCTCGAAATCATCCAGATTGAAACTCGGCGAAATGCAGAAGACGCCTGGTATCGAATTGGAAGGAAAAAGTGTGAGAGCAAGGTGACGAGAGCGAAGGTAGTCAGCGCAGAGTGCAGTTGCAGCTGGTTCGCCTCGAATTAGCCTAAAAGCCCGGGGCAACGGGCACGCGATAACTCCGGGGAGCACAGCTCGGCCTCGTATATCACCGAGAGATAAAGGGTTGGCCAGACAGCGACGGAAAGTATAGCGGTTTCGGCGACGACCTTCGGATAGCTCGTGTGTGCAGCTGCCGCGCACCACGATCATTCAGTCTGTTCGCAAGAAGGACAACGGAGAAATATTACGGATGTCGGTCGAACGCTCGCCTGCGTACCCGTCCCGCCCCTCTTTATGCTACGGATACCATCCGGTAAAGGATCGTACGGTGAGAACGAACAACCTGAGTTTCCAGCGGAAATGATTCTCGTACATTTGCATGGATTTAGAGTGGAAATGGGTGTATCGATAACGATATACAATTTTTTTGTTTTTTTGTTTTTTTTTTCAGGAAATGCCCGTGAATTACCGTTTTCTTTTTCCTACGAGGCCCGATCATCATCGCTAGAAATACGTAGACACGTAATCGAATTAAGAAACGTCGATTCGATGAAAAGTTTAATGTTTTCGAATCGGAATACAAATGGAACGAGAGCGAGTGGAATTGTTCTCAGGTCTCTTTATACCTATCGAGTCCGGTAGGTATTATTCGATACGGTACTGTATCCGACCGAAAGATATAACCACCAATGGCGTAAATAAATATAAATTCGAAAACTACCGCAATTTAATATTTCTTTTCAAGAGAGCGGCCGAGTGGCGACACATGGCCACTCCTTTCAGACGTTTCGCGAGTAGAATACGACGCGATGAAAATAATTTTACCCTGAATTTCAAGGTGCAGGTGAATTAGACGTTTTCATAAAGATAGGTTTACGCAGACCTTCGTCGATCCAGAGACGCAGAGTGACGCTGTAGCGGCGATGGTGGTTCGAGACAAATCATTTTCGAACACCCAATAAATTAGAATGAAATAAAAAAGATTGAAATCCGTGAGATAAGCGACCAGAGACGCTTCAGTATGTGATAAATTAAAGTCGCATTATCGTTGTAACGTTACAACATCGTTTTACCAACAAAAACCCTAAGCGGATATGAAATTATGAAAGTTACGAACCGTGAACTTTTATACAAACTTGGCGTAACGATCATGACGCTTTTATCTACGTCGTAACTTAAATAAATCATTGCTTTAAACAAGAGACGAGAAATTCATATAATAATTTACATATCGTACAGTGAAATGTAGAAACAATTCAGAGTGTCATTCGCACGTAGGTAGGTAGGTAGGTAGGTAGGTAGGTATGAAATAAAGAAAAAGCAATTCTCCAAGTATTTATTTTTGAATGACTTGTTCAGACGTGTGCAGAAAAAGAAGAAATCTTTATGCGAGATTCATCGTGGACACAGGCAACCGTTTCATGGTCGTTTGCCAGAATTTAAGAGATAGAAGGTTCGACACAGCCGACCGTGTTAATTAAGTTTTCCTTCAAAATTTTATATTTCTTTTCGGCCAACCTCTCAGAGAGCGCGCTGCACGCCCAAGTTAAAGTGTATTTGCTATTTCCACGATTCGTCTCGCGCCTCGGGTTAGTAAGTTTCCAACAAATACGGTCGATATTATTTTATGTAATCTGTTAGCCAGTGGCGTTAATTAATTTCTCGATGTTCGTTCGGCCGCTGATTTGAAACGTCGTAGTTTTGTAAGTTCGTGCTAAACCAGGGTGGCTGTTGGATATTTCACTGTTGCAGCTGTTGCGCTTTGTAATTATTCGGCAGATAGGAGAATCGCTAAAAGAGAAAGTACAGCAAGACAGATCGTGGAAAATGGAGCTGGAATTTCTCCTCCGTTTCGTTGCAGGCCAGAGAGGAACATTTGCAATTAGTAAAGTTTGAAATAATTGTCCGGAGAGAAAGCGGTATTTTGTTGCAAGAAAAAGAAAGGATTTTCTTTCTTTCGTTTCTTATTTCTTCGCGTTGAGAGTAAAACAATTATAATATTTTACTTACGGCAGATAATTTTGTTTTTTTCATTTGTCGATGAAAAATGGCTCGGATTTGTCTTTTTCTTCGAGCGTACGTAATTCCCTCGCTCTTTTCTTCGAACAGTTTAACGGTCATCCGACTCGAAAATATCAACTTTACCGCGTCTCTTAGAAATTCCTTTCTCTTTGTTTTATTTCAGCTTTATGACAACTGTTTCGGCTTATTAACGCTTTTATTTATAAAATGATATTTCTCACGATTTCGAATAAGCTGCAGAAACGTTGATTCCGACTTTTTCGTGCTTCTTCTGCTGGCAAGAGTACGCTCTTTGCAATTAGACCTCAATTCGCGATACACGAATACAAAATCGTGTATTGGTAATTAAAGCGGGCGATTGCTTTTTACATCGATAAAAATGACAAAACATTCTTGATCGTTTGTACAATCTTTGTCACTTTTAAACACGCTGTAGACTACATGTACATACGTACTCTGATCGGTACGCGTAACACGGCTGCAAACGAAACAGACGACTCCGCTATTGGGTGCATAACTTTAAACGCGTTTATCTCGAAAAGTAGTTCTCGCGCGTTAACCTCTTCTTACCATGGCGCGTCATATATATGATTTATAAATGCGTTTTAGACGTTTCAACTTTAGAAGTTTGAAACGTCTACTTAGGTTACTGCGTCTTAAATCCCAAGCATATAGGTATATATCGTTCCTCGTAGGCAAGCATTTAACGCGTATACAACCTTAGGGTACCTTTACTTAGTAAGCAAAGTCGAGAATTCGGATGTTAAAACTTTGTTGCCACGGGTTTAAACCTCAAATATCTAACTTGGCAAATGCTCAAATCTATTCAAATTTCTGTAAACGCGCGAACGAATGGAAAAATGAAAATCGGCAGGATACGCTAAAAGAGGAAAAGAAGAAGGAAGAAGACAGAGAGGAAAGAACAGAAAGGCGAATGCAACGTATTATCCCGTTAATCAACTGTCCGTGGTTCTCGTGACGAGGCGAGCGATTTAACGAGCCACGTCGTTATACACATGGCACAGCCGCGCACGCGTTCCACCAATAATCATGCCCGGGAATTATTCCTTCTCTCGCGATCGTTCTGTCGCGGACTTCCGCTAACGTCTACTACCAATTATTATTAGTTCTCATTATCGCGACCACGAAAATTTTTCCGACAAGAATTATTTTTTACTCGGTCGGATCCGCGCAACACGCGCACACGGCCGGCCACTCGATTTTTTTTCTTCCTTCCCTTGCCTTTAATAACCTATATTTTTTCCGGCGATAATGCGACGGAAAAATATGCTTGCAATTTATTTGTTGAAGCACGAGCGTCAAGTGGCGGGCAAATATAAGGGTAGGAGGAAAAATGGACAAAGAAGACGTAGGGGAAGGGGCAGAGGGATAAGGATGGAATAAAGTATCCGAGGAAATATTACGTATTTCAGAAATTCACTCGTAATTATATATACGCGAGAAATGTATAATTACCATGTACGTGATAAACGGCGTGAAAAGATGTTTGAAACAGAGCTACTCGAAACATAGAGATTTATCGGTAATCGTTACGTTAATCCGTTAATCAGGCTTCTTTTTTTTTCAATCAGGCAGGCAGAAACGAGACTACGGGAACAATGAATATTTTCTGAACTAATGATTTACGAATAACGACGAAAATAGGAGAAATCAACGCCATTAACGCATACTGAAATTAACACTGGACGTTTTATACCGGGCGTATAAAATGCCATAAGGTCAAAACGTTCTTCGCAACAACGTAATAGAAATAGCGACGTTGCATAATAGAAAAAACTTGCGAACAAATAGAATTATCGGTCGATCGAAGAATCCTGCATTAAAAAAGCTATCCAAGGATGATATATCGTAGGAGCAACTAATTCCCTGAAGATGTCACGAAATCGTTCAGATCGTTAGAAAGATGATCGGAGCTTCAAATTTTGAATAAGATCACGTTTCTTTGTCACGAATGGTCGCACGTGGCTATTCACGCATCGGTTATTATCGGAATTATTATTTGAATACCGGAAACAAGTGGTTGTCGAGTGACGTGTGTGTGTGTGATATTTTAAATCGAATTAGAAAACATCGCAGTTTGAGTTGTTAGTTAGGAACGTTTCTGATTATGCTAACCAGCTGGTGTTGGTCACGTAGAACGATGATATTGTTTTGAAGAAGATCGTAATGTCGTTTGCACGTCAGATTTTGAGAGGAAGAAAAGCGTTTTAGGTACTGGAAAAAACTAGTTTTACGAAGGCCTTGTCACGAGACTACTTAGATCGCGTTAGAAACCTGCATAGTTTGATCTTCTAATTTCGAACGTGTACACTCGTGACACAGGTGACAACGTGAAGCAGAAAGGAACATTTTTTAAGTAATCAGTAAGAATGTTCGGGAATGGAGTTGTAGCTGGAATATAGAATTGTACGAATGCTGGGGAAAAAAGAACTAGTTTTTTCGATTACTCGTCGATAACATCATATAGAAATAAGGATAAATAAGGATCGTTTAATCACTGTTTCGATGAAAATTGCATTATATTCCATATTATTAATGTATTCGTTTCATCGTCGTATTCGTTCGAACGCATCTTTATGAACAGGGCAAGATAAAACCATTATATTTTTCTTACATAGTACATATTACAAAATAATTAAGTACAATAAAGGAGATAATCTCTGTAGCGTTAGACAAAATTGTGTCTACGTAATAAACTTTATAGTACGTTTACGGCACATTCTTTTAATTTTTTTCCCCAACCAAAAGCTGCTTGCGAGAAAAAAAGAATGGCCATTGATCACGGTTTCTCGCTTCGATCTGAAAGGTAGTGAATATACAAGCGAATTGCTTAACGTATCGTAATTAACATATTGTTATAATATACGTGTAAGCAGTAAGAAAATATGACAAATAAATAAACTAAGGTGTTAAAAGATATTGGCATGATATACGCGATTCGATTCTACAGATCCACTGCGTATCACATTATTACGATACATTTAATCGTTGTACATATCTGTTCGAAGAATTAATTTTGTCAATGCTCGAATTTTTACATTTTCTATCTTAACGGCAAAGGAATAAAAATATAACAGAAATGGCTGGAATGGCATATAGCTAGAAATTCAATTAAAACGAAAGCATTATCTGGCATTATAGAAAGACCTGAAAAAAAGAAATGCCTTTTTTTTTTTTAATTTAAACGTAATAGCTACAACAAAGTTTAATGCTACTTTTTCGGAACGTCGTTAGCACGGTCTCGTCAGAGATATTAGATGTACACGTTGATCGAAACAGCGAAAAGTAATTTTAAGTCAATATGGCGAACCACCGATTAGATACGTGACAATAACTTCGATTAACGCGGTAAATTCAATCGCCGAAGCAATTCGAGCAGTCCCCGTTCCAAATACGGGCTCGCTTTACGGACGTATATCTTTTTTCTAACCTATCGACGCGTACGCCTTGACGTGGGGTCAAGGTTTTTCAACGACAGTTTTGCGGGAAATTCTGCTGCGCGTTCAAATTTCTTTGCAGCACTTTCTTCGTAAACGTTACACGTAACCTGCAGTGGAGATTGTTTCCCCTACGAGCCAGGAGATTAAAGCCGCCTTGATAGAAAAATGACAAAAACGTTCGTCCTTTGGAAGGAAGGTTGCGAGAACGTTAAAGTTTACCGTATTAAATTTTAGTCACAGTTAGAAAAAAAAATTAGAAAAGATCAGAGAAGATTAGAGAAAAAGCAGCATGGGTAACTTTCGTTTCAATTTTCCGATTAGAAAGTAACGAGTGTGAAAAATATGGTAATTATCTGGAAAAGATATTTACGAAATATATTAGAGAATAATGGAGAGTATCCGATGAAGCGGCGAAGCGGTCGGTATATTGCGATATTTCATATATCAGAACACTGTCGCATCGAACCGTCTACTCTGACATTCTAGGCATATACGTACACATGCGTATTAACGAAGCACTCATATACTTACGTTGTTTATCATAATAGAAATCGCGTATTATACGATTAATCTATACGTACATATATCGTAATAAGAATTTACGATTTCCAGTATCCGAAGGATTTTCCAACGGTGCTTGTATTATTTAACTCGAACAACGATATAACGACTCTCCTTCTCTTTCCTTCTCTTTCTTTCTCCTTTCCGTAATAGAAATAAATAAGAGTATGCGCTAGTAGAAATTTTCCCTAAATATGTCTTTACACCAAGGCATGCATAAAGCGTAAAAGTGAGCGGAGCAATTAACGAATTCTTCGTTAAACGGGGAACGCGTTTAACCTCTTAAACGAGAAATTATGCGAAACGAGAGGTACGCGTCTAGCCGACCCATACACCCGTTCCATTTTTTTCTTCTTTCGTATTTTGCTCGCGAAACAGTTACCTTGGATGCTCTAAGAACGAAGGAGCATGCTTGGCAGTTGTACGTGCTACTTACTCGTAATGCCGCTCTATTTTATAGGGCCCCGACTTTCCCTGCCATTTTTCTCTGACGAGAAAAGAAAAAGAGTAAAGATACAGATTTTTAAGATATTAGAATACAGATACAGAAGGTTAAACGATGTGCAGGTATTTCTTTGTTCGCATCTATCGTTACGCAGGATGTCTATAAATTTCTGCCAATCGAGATAGCTGTCAAGCGAGAAATGATACGAAAATGTATAAGAACGGTGTTTTATTGTTTTTTATGTAGATGGCGACGATGCAAGTAAAAATATTCAAGCTTACTTGGAGGTCGTTGCATCGTTTAAATAGGGTCGCCATATTTTTGTCAAAGTGTAAATCACACGATGAAGGAGCAACGAAATACGAATCGAGAATGCTGCTTTTCAGTGGCATTGAATCGATACGAGGTTGCGATAGAGAAGAGAGGATGAAACTATCGATGAAACGGACAAGTTTGAACTTTTACGTAGTTACTTATTTTTCGTATTTTTATTCTCTATGTATCCTGTTGCTATATACACTCGGCTAGAAGATCAAAGGATGAGAAAATTTACGTCAAAAGTGGTTAATTTTTGAACTGTTACAGCTTGGTACAGAAAAATCACACGACAATCCACTCGGGATCGCTCGAAGATGTTTTTACACTGGGTAGCAAGCGGGGCGGCAAAGCTCACTCTTCCTTCTTTCGCGGAAACTTTATAGAATCGAACGATTCCATCTTCGCCATGTTTGAACAATTTTTTCTTGCGACTCTAATCACCGTGAATTAAAAATCAAAAACTCTGGTTCGTGATAATTCTTTAAGGCTTGTTTCGAACGCAGAGACGCACCAACCTAGCCAGCAGCAACCTAAAGTACACCGCCAGTTAGACAACGAGAAGTTGCACGGTTAGACTTGCCCATCCTATGTATACGTTCAGCATGTATAATTAATGCACGTACCTAATGCGAGCGCATAAAACATACGCTTCTGGTTCTATAAAATTTTGGACAAAGAAAGTCATCTTTATCTCGCTGGATACAAATTATGCACTACGCTTACAAAAAACATGCTCGAAGAAAGTCAATTCAGCGAGGCAAAGTTCCGTGATTCTCTAACTTTGCTATTTAATATATATGCTTCGATTTTTGCTTAACAAATTAAATTCCGTTCGTCGTTATAACGCAGAAATACACGAAACGGACGATATTTTCTTGGAACGATACTTATCGGCGAAAGTTTATAACGTAGGTTGTACGTAATGAGATGCAGCCGCATCTGGAAAATTTTCCATCGAATATTCGATAATGTATACAGTCGGAGTCTGGTAGAACTCGCACCACACCCATCGTAGAAGCACAAGTGTCGTATGGATAATTTCCCGTATAACTTGAAACAACGCATTATCATCGCGTGTATCGTATAGTGTGAAATATCTAGCGCGTGATTCCGATCAGTTGCAATTTTTTCACAATTTCTTTTATCCGCGTTATCCGGCAAAGACTTCCAAAAGAAATAAAGCGAAATAAAGTCATTCTTATATATATATATATATATATTTTTATTTATATTTAAGGCTATACGTATTATTTAACGATTTATTTTATAAATTTTTATTCCGTAATGAAGCTTTCGATGACGGTAGGTATAGTTTTGTTACATTCTTGGCCAAATGGTCATCACCCTTTCACCGATGAGTTAAGTTTAAGTTGGTCTAGATAAAAATATCTCCTACCGTAGATCGATTAGCGTAATCGTAACCTAAATTTCATCGAATTCTTTTGCCAATATCTTGAAAGTTAAGATGCGGTACGTATGAGAAGAAGTTTTTCGGAACGTTGAACTCGACAACATATTTCAGGATCATTGAAATCGACGAGATCGTTTCTATTCCGAATAACTTGATCGGTTTAAGAAACTCTCAACAGCGTAATAAAATTACGCGGTAAGTTATACCAGGAATTTTTGGCAGCTTTCGGACCTTTCAAAATGTTTCGCTGAAACGGTTTACAACTTGTCACTGGTGCTAAATACACGTAAAACATATAAGAAAGAAATTAATGTTACGCAGTTGCTGTTTCAAAACAAGAAGAATAGAACACTTACCGAACGAATTTCATTGTCAGGTATAGTTAGATATAGTGTTATATTAGACCTAAGATTCGACAGACCATACAAAATACGTATAAATCCATGATACGAGTATAATTCCAGTTATTTCATCATTTTTCTATGTATGTCAACAATGAGAGCATTTAGAAAAAGCATACGATGACGTTTCGCGTTAGCACGTTCGAAGGACAATTATCGCAACGACGATTTCGCACGACGCTGTGCCTGTAATACCGAATAAAGAGGAGATTCGTGACGGAGAGAATCTCGGTTACATTTGTCACAAATGTTATCCCTCCCTTCTTTCGTCAATGCGTCTCGAGTTCTCTTCTTCCTGTGAGTTACGTCGAAACCACGATAATGACGACCAATTGACACTGACGAAGGCTATTCGCGGACCAAGTCGAGAATCCTACAAAATCTCTGTGACGCGTTCGCTCGAAGCATTCTTTAACGCGTTTGTTCCGTTGAAAAAATGATTTTCGATGAATTGTATCAACAGTATGTGAAAAATATGAATTATATTCGCGTATCGTGTATCCAATTATACGGGCGCGTTATACCGTGGACGGGGTGGAAAAAGGTAACTGTAAAAACCATCGCAACGTGATTCTACCTACGCGCTTTCGGATCCGTGAAGATTTGTAAAAACAGTAGCTTGAAATTCATGGCCAAATTTTTCTCCATTCCATCGTATTCTACTTGTCGCGAGGATAAAAAGTCCGAAAGGAGTCGCGCAACTCGACCGTTCTCTTGAAAAAGAACGATAAAGTTTCAATAATTCGGTGGTACCGGCGGTGGTGGTCGACGACGCTCGACCGCCGCGTAGTCACTCGACGAACATCAAATTTCTGCGTTATTTCGTTCGTCGTTTCTCACGTAGAAAACAAATTTTTACATATCAACTGCTAGATTATCTCATTTCCCTTGCTATTGCGTACAATGGTTTTGCGTCGTGTGTGCCGTTGAACGCCGTTGCAAAATAAAAAGAAAGAAACCCCTATAAATTACGCAAGTCTGGAAGGTAAAGGATCGATAAAACTACGAAAACTCTTTCTTCGCGTCCGTTTCAACTTTATTAGGCATCCGTTCGTTAAACTTTGCCGTTGCGATGAAAATGCAAATACAGACCATTAATTTTAATTTTCGGATAATTCTCTACGCACTTTCATTGAGATTTACGCTGCAACAGAGGCGAGGCTGTAACGAATAATCATCTCGCGAAATGCACCGCTAACGCTTCCGAATTTCGATCGACGAAATTCCTGGAAAAATTCATCGCTTTACGCCACACTTACGCCATTCGTACGTAAGCGAATATTAATATACTACGGAATAACGTTACATAATTTACGGAATAACGAATAAAAGATATAAATAATATCGATAAAATCAAAACGCTTACTTCGATAGAATTCAGGGCCACGGTGTATATGTTTACCTACGTACAATTCGATATGTCGTATATGTTTGATCGTCCGACCCTTAACGATCATCAAAAATTACTTTTAAGAAGTACTCTGTAAGTAAACTCTGTATCTCGGAAATTCTAGCGTAACGATAGAAAAAGTTGGCGGCGAATTGCAGCGATGCAACATAGGAAAAGATCATCCAACTGCGTTAAAGCCTACCGTTATATTTCTTGCTATCCGTAATCCTACGCTACTTTCGTAAGCAAATTCCAATATTACGAGATGAAGTGCAGATACCGTCGAAAAACATCGATTTGTACGTGATCGTTCGCGTCGCTGACGTTGCAGCTGATAACGTGTTTCGAATTAAAGCGCAACACCCATCGTTTGCATATCGGTTGGCATGATTATAAACTTCAAATAGATCAGAGATAAATCATCGATTTGGTTGGCATGCCGATATACGTGCATATACGTATCGACGCCTTGTACACGCACACGTACTTACGAACGAACGAACGATAATGGTTGGACGCGTTATTTCGTTCATCCTTCGTATTTATTCGCCGTACATTTTCGTTTACGCGACGATTACACGACGATTACACGGCGTACTAACGGTGATCTTTCCTGCTTTCATTAAGACGATTATGCCAAGAATTAGCCGATTTCTTTTATCTCGAGTTCATCCTTTGAAAAATAAAGGGGATGGCGAATAGGAAAATTATGCGGAAATTACGAAGAGAGTCCCTATCGAACAAATTCACTTCGCACACAATTTATGGAAACCAGACGTTCGTTGATTACGAACTCGACGTTCTCGCGTAGTTCGCTTTCATCAAAACTAATTATTAAAATCGAAGCTCGATAATTGAAGTCGATGATCGTCGATTGAAACCGAAAGACCACTAATTGCTGGTCGAAGCTCTGTAGCATTTCCCCAAAGTTCACTCGAACTTCATTTAATTTGTAATCAATCGATAAACTAATTGTAAGATGGCAAACTATTTGAATGTAATTTTAATTCTATCTCGGTCTCGTTTGAATGTTCAGTTAATTAAAAATCATAACGATTAACACGAGTATTTTAACGAGCCTATCGCCAATATCAATGGATAAAATTAAGAAACGTAATAAAAATTAAAAAATCATTTATTGACTTAGTGATTACTTATTAGAGAAGGCTGACTTCTATTACCATCGACTAAAACTAATTATTCTTTCGCTAATTACAAAAGTTTCTTCCTCCTCTGCGATTACAAGCATACCGCGACATAGAAACAATTAAAACGACCCATCGATCGATTTTCATTGAAAAATATCCAATAAAATACATTGCTATCGTCAAATTAAATGTATGCGTGTGCGTGTTTACGTATTTTTAAAAATAGCCTTCAGTTATTCGATGCTAGCACATATGGCTCTCAAGCTAGGTCCAAGCTGGATGTTTCACAACGATAAGACCGATCTCGTTTTCTTATATGCGGACGCAACTGAATCCACACCTGTTATTTACGTTAAATTTACTGTTAAATTTACGTTATAACAGTGTAGACGCAGCTTTAGGCTGTGTGCGCGCACTAGCGACAAAAGTATCGCTTTGACGTTTATATATGACGTTAATAGAAGAAGAAGAAATTGAACTTTCGATCGATGAAAGGGGGAGAGGAGAGAGAGAGAGAGAGAGAGAGAGCAAAAAATAATGTCATCCTGCAGTCGCGTCGTCAAATGCGAGCACGTCCATATGAACGAATGGCCTTTTTGTAAGCGAAAAATTGTCGCTGGTGCACGGAAACTTGCGATCATTAACGCTTAGATTAAATCCGAATATCGAAATATGTTATACTAGGAAGCTGTCATTTATTCAGCTATGTATTTCTCGCTGGAGCCATAATGTACATGTTCTTTTCGTCGTACGTCGAAGGATGATCATTTTACTATCAAATGCAGGAAAGTTAGTCTCTATCTATCGTTATTCGATTTCCATTTTATTTTCCATATACGCGTCCCGTTGATTGTCGCTCGAAAGCTGATCGTCGCGCAGCGATCAATCACGCGGAATCGCGATTTTTTCAGTTCGTGCGAATTATTGATAGCGTATGCGAATGGTACAGCTGCGGGTTCGGAAACATTTTATCAAGCGCCAGAAAAAAGCCAATACCACGATCGTGGATTAAAACTTGCCGACCAGCTCGCTCTATTTCATTCGGATGCGAATTTTTACTTATAGAAATGATTGCCTTTTAAAGCTGATAACGACACTTTTTTTTCATTCCCTCCCAAATTAGCGGTCGACGAATTTTATATTACCGATTCTTTTATCTCCGATCTTTTAAACAATTTCATAATTTCTACTTGGATAAACTCGCAGAGAAGCTACCGGTTATCCGATTTCGATGAGTTTGAAATGTATCGCGGACAGTTTTTAGTCAGCTTAGTTTTTAGCTTAGCTGTTTAGGGTTTAAGCTCGCCCAACCCTCGTTTACACATATACGTATAGGATACACGCTATAAACGTAAGATAAGGTGGCGGGATACACCGCGTACGGAGACGCAACAATACGCAGTATACATATCTCGGAAGCGAAGGCCGACCGTTGGTTACATGTACAGGGAAAAGACGTTGAAGATGGTCGATTTTCTAACGTATTTCGAAACCACCGAAATCAGAGAGGAGGTAGCTTCTCCGCAGTTTCGCGGAAATAAGTGTCGATGAATCTTCGTTGTTTCCCGACTTGTATACATATAACGTTAGCAGCAACCTCGCGTAATTCTGAGATACGTGTTTCTTTCGCTTCTAGCCCATTTGCCAACAATTTCGTGATTTTTCTAACTGAAATTTTATATAAAAAAAAAAAAAGTATTAATTTTTTCGTTATTTTTGTTTACTTTTTCTTCCCCAACTCTCGTTTCGTTTCTGTTTTTGACACGAAGCAAATGGGAAGTAGAATTAATACAGATACGCACATTAATACAGAATCGTACAGGTAGTCCTCGAAACGAAGCACAAAATATTAGATAGAATTGGATGTTTTTTGGATCGATCGTTAGCACATGGACGAGAATCGCTACCAGAGTGAAATTTTTCCCGATTACTTTCATATATACCAAAATAAACGACATACCAGAATAAAATGATTTCAATGATTTTTTAACGTGTTATCGGAGGCATGATTTCTGCCTATGCATCTGCAATGAATTCTGGCTATAATCGCAACGGTATTGGTAGCCGGCCGCCTCACGGTGGCCGAATAAAATAACATTTAGCCGAAATCTAATTCTTATCTTTTGTTTATAGTTTATATAAGTTTGGAGTTAGTTGTCGTTTTGTCCGGTTGCCGTGCGAGACTATCGAAAACCAATACTGACCCATACGCTGCCATAAACGCGCAATTATAGGCACGATTTACCGTAATGGTATCGATAGACTTTCTGTTTGAGTATCTTGGAACTACGGACGTCGGCGGCCACTATATGTGTAGGAAAAAGTTGTTCGAAACGTTGAACTCTGCCACATATTCAAAAATTATGGAAACCGAGGAGGACGTGGCGTTGTTACAGTTTCGAATTACAAAGTATTTCGCCAGTTTGGAAAAGTATTTCAAGGCAAAATACTTTGTTTTAATCCTTTGCAGACGAGTACCGTGATATCGGAGTAATATCATTTTTGTAATCTTAGTTTCCATGCTCTTTGCGAACAAAAATAATTCCCTGATCCTCGTTATCATCGGTATAAGGTATTACGTGTAATAACACATAGTTCTTAGCAATTTCTCATTCGATTCTGACTCAAAGAATTTTTAATCCATCTGGTTTACGCGTTATACACGATATTACTCGGAACTGCGTATATACAAAATTAACAGTGGATCGAGAAAAAGACTCGTTCTATAAATATTATTTCGCGTAGATTTTTATTCGTCTCATATTTTCTGCACGTTACAAAGCATCTAAACGCTCTGAATAACCTATTATCCCTATAATTAATCTTGACGATCCCTTGCAGAGTAATCAAGCCCAGTGTCTACTGTCGCTGTACAATGTACCGACCTATTTATCCCGAGGCAAACTTAATTGATAATTTCTATATGATTTTCATGACGAGGCCTAAATATCTTTATTCGCGGATAAAATATTTTTCTCTTCGTTTTTTCGTTCTCTTCGTTAGAAGAATAAAATCGTCTTATTATCTTTTTGAATTATTTATGTATTTTTTTCTTTATATATGTATAATTCGACGAATGAGTTGAATTTACATTTTCAAAGTGGAGCAGAAAATAGATCGATTTGGAAAAGAGAGAGAGAGAGAGAGAGGAAAGGGAGCGCGAAAGCAAGATTTGTCTCAAGAATCAGAATTCTCATTTAAATATTTTTCGCGATTCTTTTCAGCATATAGAACGCATATTCTCAAATACATAGTTGAGAGTCTTTTCAAGTTTATTCAACCAGATAGCAATTTTTCGTTTTACCGTTACACGAGTGCGCACCACCCTTCCCTTTCGCCCCCGTCACGAGAAAAATGCGGTTATAGCAAAAATACAAGCTATTGCGTGAAATAACATTTCAGTCATCCGAGCTAGGTGAAATACTTTTGCTCGAGACGCAGATATCGCGAATTTGGACGCGATCAAAATCGAAATATTTCGCATCGCTGACTCCGTTTCGTGCAGATGTAGATTTTCGAATTTTTAATTCTCGCTCGCCTGCAACGTTACAGTCAAAAGCTGCGCTTTATATCGAAACAACTTTTTTGGCAACTTTTGCGCAATTTTGTACGTTCGTGCAAAATATTACGCAAGAAACTGAACGAATGCGCCCGCTGTTATTAAGTCGAAACACGTGAAATGTATTTGTAAATAAAACTTTAAGTACGTGCAGATTTCTTGTGATTAAAATATCATACTTGATTAACATAATTTCCGACGATTATATAATTTGATTACTCTGTTTATCTAGATCTTTTTATGTTTCGATGAAATATTTATAGTAGGATAATCAGTAACGTAGATAAACGATTCAGCGTATAACAGTTGTGTCATTGCAACAGCATTAAGTTTATACTTATCGTGAACTAAGAGCATTCAAATTCCCTCTTCGTTGTTATTTATTGTTATAATGATTCGTGATTACGAGTATCTTTTCGAAAGATGGCAAGATTATTAAGTCACGTTTTCTACAATTATAGATATATTTGTATTCCCAAGCGTTTCGGAATTTTTAGTGCTCGAGGCCATACGAAGGTCGTGTTATACATCCTCGTTCGAAAAGACATCAGTGACGTTGAAGTCTCGGAAAATATGATCTTGAGAAAAATTTGTCCGTAATATTTATCCCTTCGAAGCAAATATCCCTTTTTGCTTCAATATCTTTTCCTAGCGAAAACAACTGAGACATTCGGAGTGATCAAGTTACGTTGTTCGTCCCGCGTGCGAAAATGTTATTCAGCATGTTGACTTGACAGCATATTTCAAGCTGATCGTTTCAAGTCGATGCTTCTGCCTGGCGCTGAACGCGGTCAGGTTTCCGCCATTCTAGCATCCAGCGTCTAGCACGGGGTTTGCCACGGTAAATATAAGTAATTATCAACGAATACGTCAAGTATGTTGAAACTCCCCATTTTACAAGAATTCTCAGTGTACGTATAAAGTGTACAAAAATTGTTTCCATTCCCGGTATTATAAACGTTAATCGTAACTAACGAGATTGACGCGTCAACGGATATCCGATCAAATCAGAGAGTGAAAGTTCCACACGAAAGAGACACGCGCGCGCGGATCGTCCAACGTCTACCGTAAAACCAAAATAACGAAGCTTTTGGTAAACCAAATGCACAGCAACGCCTTTCCGTCCGTGTTATTGTCATTGCGTATACATGTTATTGACTGAACCGTGAGGATTAATACTCTATCATCTGATTTGATTTTGTGATTTGAAAACGGCGACAAAACACACCGTTCTCGTTCTGGGAATAATTCATGCAGCAAGTCTAATAATCCGACGACCGCATATTCGATTTCTACGAAGGTTCTATGTGACATAGGAATTAATTTTTCTAGAAATTAGCATTAAAAGCGTATACAAGCGACCGACTTCTCCTCGAAAATTAATTGTTTGGAAACTAAATTTTCCGTCGGAAATAACATTGTCATGCACACTTTGAACGAGCGATTGGTTAGACGAATAACATGAAACATTATTAAGAAAGATACAATAATTTGAAGGTACATCTTGCATTTTCGGACAACTTTCTTCAAGGTATAAATACTTGGTAGTAACTGCCGGTGCGCAACGTAATATCGATTTTACGATAGTCTAGGTCTGAGAGTAATTTATTTACAGAATTCTACTAGCTTTCAGCTAGTTCGTCTTATCAAGGGAGCATTGCACGAAGTTAAGGAGGCAATTGTTTGAAAGCTGTCGTCTCAACTTCGGCATTTGACACTGTATTAAGAGTTTGTTTCGAAAAATGGCACCGGATGTGGCACTTTGCGATATCTATCGCGTTGCTTTCTCTGCGATAATAATAATAACACGCGATGCAAGGAAAGAAAGTCTCTTAGAAAGTTTCTTACTAATAAAACTGAAACGATAACGACGAAAACACTAACGCGAGTAGACTCAAAATAGGTTTATCATTTCTTCGATTCAGCATCTTTTAGAACTTTAGTTTTAAGCAGTTGTTGAAAATAAGCGGTACGATACTTATACACCTTTCGTTATACATCCTATTTCATCCTGCCCTATACTCTATGCTTATCGCTATAACCTATACATATTATATACCTTATTTCGTTGTTATTTCAATGCTTTGGTGTCAAATACTATCGTGATAAATAGTCTTTAGCGAACGAAGATTATTATTTGCGTGTTTCTTCGCGTATACACGCCGTTATAGGACGATCCTGGCCATCGATTTCAGCTGTTCATTTTTTCGAATATTCATCTACGCGGTTGCGAACAAAACCGCGCGCAATACCCGCAATCCCAAATCCTCCCTCCCTGTATGCGCGGTAAATGTCGCTTAATATTCGATTCGATACGGATGGCGATTATCGGTATCGGACGAGATATATCTGCAGCGCGTTTAACGAGCCATTCATGGCTACGCAGAGCCGTTCCGCGAGCCTACTAATCTTAGGATCTACGTTTCACCTTAAACATTAGAATCGTTAAAAATATGATTTACACGTGATCACCTATCTCTATATGTATAATCATAGAATGAACAGAGATATTTTAACGATATTTAAACAATTTGATTTTTCTTCCTACTTTTCTTCTCTTACCTTTCAAAATTCTCTCTCTCTCTCTCTCTCTCTCTCTCCCTCTCTCTTATTTCTTTGATCGATGTTGACAAGCGTAGCAATCGGCGTAGGCACACGTGTAAGTTGACGACGTACACGCTCGATGTAAAAACACAGAATGTATTAAATATTGGCAACTTCTACCCGAAGCGATTCGCTTGGCCTTTTATCGGAAAGAACAATTAAAGATTCAGCCATACGATCGATAACTAAGTTAACGTTAACAGTTTCAATGCCACGAATCCAACTTAACTTGAAATTCACTTTGCTCGACGAAGGACATGCGATAAACGTTCCGTTTCCTTACGATCTACTCTATCTTATTAACTATTACGGATTAGGATACATGTCGCCGATTTCGAGCTTGAAATATAACTTTTTCCTATGCGTATAATTAATTTTCAAGATATAGAGTAATTTATGTTTAATATATCGTACGCGGTGTCTGCAAATTTTTGCCCTTTTAGATAGCTGAAATGCAAACGATCGATGATAGGTATATCTTCTATATTAATATCAACGATCTAAATAAGAAATTTTCGAGGTTATTCGAAAGTTGTATATTTAGCATTTTTTAACATGTTTCAACGTGTTTGGGATACCGTATGTTCGTTCCCATACGATGAAAGAGCAAAGAAACACGAGTTTGAAACGCTACTCGAATCAGAAACACCGCGATAGACAAGATATTGTTGGAACAATAAACGATAGACAATGGACAAGTCTTACTTACTTTTACTTTGTTTATAGAGTACATATATAAGTATATGCTTACTAAATATTGCTGTATTCTGTTTGGAAACGACCGATTCACCTCAAAGGCTTGTTTCACCTCTTAATAATGCTTTTTATATATGCGCAGAAACAATTATCCAAAGGTGTCAAGTTCTCGCAAGTTCTCGGTGTAATCTGGCAGGCGAATTTACAGCTCCACCACCATTAACAATACCATAGCAATTCGAATGTAATTGTAACGATGTTATCGCAACTGATCGTCGGCTGTTGCAACACGCTATTACAGAATATTACCAGATACATGTTCTTGTGATATCGCAATAATATGTAAAAGATATTCTTATTTATTTATATTAAGAATGATTATCATCGATGAGTTAAATTTATATCGATCTATATAAAAATATGGCCGCCACAAGGTGGTCGTCCACGTCAGAATATAACGTAATACCAACGTAAAAAAAAATAATCTCGGAAACTAAAGTCGAGTGACTACTAAATCTGTAGAGAAAAGTTACTCAAGATATTATATATTAGACAAGATCGGTGAAGTCTGACCTGAGAAAAAAGACGATGCTTCTCATCCTAATGAGAGAAACAGGAATTAATGTGTTTAAAAATGCGATATGAATAAGCAACCTGCACATTTTCATGCATTTATGCGAAATTTGAAGATGCAAAGGAACATATAGAATGCTTATAACGTTCAAAAGTATGCAGTCAAATATTCACAGTGCTTGTTATAATGTTTAATAAGTAAAACTTCTATCCAAGTCCTATCTTTTTTGTTGTGTTCATAAAAATGTAAATTTTCGTAGATACTCGCAATCTAGTAATAGTAGCAAAGAAACAAAACAGCGATGGTAATGCCAGTGTTCAGTCGCGCTTATCAGTCACTTATCGTATCTATATATCATTATATTTGCTGCATCGAATTTAATAAATGTTTTGAATCTTTTTAGCTTGTCATAACGGTCGAGTAGAAATACAAAATGCGTTACAAGTAAATAACACCTAGTACTCACTGTTCCGCCGTCCAAACGAAGACCATAACCTCCCTTCTGTTTGACCCTCGGAGACGCGTACAATGGATCCAAGGTTGCCGCAATTTCCGACAAATTCACCGACAGATACAGGTAAAAATAAGAGCCAAGAAACGTAACGCATTATTTCGATCTCGTACGAATCGGTAAATCGGTTTTCAGAGCAGAGAATAACGGAATGCGTCCGTCATACTAGCTCGATTTAAACTAACGTTGTTTTCACACTATGTAAAGTTCTGACCTATCGCGTCTATCGATTCTCATGTCTAATGAAATATTTCTACGCGTTAACAACTATCGGACGCGAAACAAACGGTAGCTACGACCAAATCGTTTGCTTCCGATCTAAAATTCCACTTTAACCGTTTTTCGTGTCTTTCTTAAGCATGAGTGACTTTTAAAATTACAGTCTTCGCGAGAGAACCGCGTTGCTAATACTGGCATACATATTGAATTACGATAATACCGTTTTGCATGTCCAATTCTATTTTTACGAATTTCTGATTATGGAATAGTCATCGTGTGTACAGGGTTATCCGCTTAACTCGGAACACGCACTCGCGAGGCATTGAGAGTGGCGCACATGCACCTTTACTACGACAAACTAAAATCATATCATGTCGCGCGCTATCTATGAGCCGATGCTAGAAGCATAATTAGGTGAGAACACAGAGCGGTTTGATTGAAGTCGTCGAAGCACTTTAAATTTGACGTCGAAATCAGGAGAAAACGATTGCTGTGCTCTATAATCTGTTACTAATCTATTATTAATCTATACCTGACTTATACGATGAACGAGCCTCGAGTTTTCGCCCGAAGCTGCGAAGCCACGTTTTCTTCTTTTCTTTTCTCTTTTTTCTTTGCTTCTTAATAACTGATATCCTGGATATTGGATGATCCTGTAATAATAAAGTGTAATTACGATGTAATTTTCTTTCGTTTTTAATCTAAAATCGCATTCAACTGTCAGAGTTGTCAGCGAATTACAATGAAATTATTCGTATTCTTACAAACATCGTGACACGTTTCTCCATTTCATCCGGTAATTTCCACTTTTAACATACGCGTTGATTTAAGATGCTTTTAGATCAACGATCACTTTCTAGAAATGTTGGATCGCTACGTTGTGAATACGCGAGCTGTCGAATGTAAGAATAAGGAACGAGGAAAGCAATGCATACGCGACACCTCGCGAAATTCATATCGAGACAGGCCGATTAAAAAGAATAGAAATTATTTTAACCGTCGTAGTGCGATGCATAGATTGTTTGCGTTAGAGCGATAAAAAGCCGAACGTATGTCCAAACGACGGATTTAATGTCTTAATTAATGGTATTTGATGTAATCGCAGAATTTTCTCGGCGAACAAACTTATATAATAATATAGGAATCACCGCCTTTCGAGCGTACAGCCATGTTCTTCCCTTACCATTGAAACGCAAAATCGCTAAAGTCCTTTTTTAAAAACATTAGATTCTGCTTTCCATCGATAGGAGATATCGATCGTCGAAGCGCGCCCGCCAGATTAGCTACTCTTACGAATTGGCTGTCTAAATCGTTCCAACAAACGCGAGATAGCGCAGTTCCTATCGTTTTACCATTAACTCCACTGTCGCGGACCAACTCCCAAAGAAGCAGATAAAACTGTCGAGAAGTTCGTATTCCATTGAATTTATCGCTGTATTCAGTGGCCTCGAGTCGAAGAAACGAGCGACCCCTCCCTTCTTGGCTGTGGCATTCATCTGCCCGTAAGGACACTCGATCGATGTCCCAATTCAACAGGTGCAGGAACGCCAAAGATGCGGGTCGTACTAAGCGAATTTCCGGAAATCGCGCCACCATGCCACCGCCACTGTTAACCGTTGCGGCGGGGTCAATAAAATTCGCGACGATGCTCGTGAAATTCCGCCGCTAGCCTCGATTCGCTTGATTTCTGGTGCCGTTAGTTCGCCAGAACACGCAATTCCGATATATACGGTCGTTGAAAAGGGAAGGATTCCGAGAAAGAAATGGAAGGTAGAAAAGGAGGGCATATGAAAATGACAATTTCCTTGGTAAAAGGAAGAGGCTAATTAAATTTACGTATATTATCACGCTACTTGTTTGACTGAATATTTTTGTCTTTATTAATCTTCGATGTTTGAGCAATTTCAGCAAAGTGATATAGTAGTAAGTAAAGCGAAAAGCTTGAAAAAGACCTTAACACCGTACAGATATACGCTGTATCGTTTATCAGCTGTGTATTGTATCATGTTATCAGCTATTAAACAAGCGAATAAAATACAGCTTTCCCAAGGTTCGATGAAAGGACAGTGAAAAGAAAAGGAAAGAAAAAAAAGGAAATCGAGCGGCATAGAGTTTGGCGATTTCACGTAGAATAGATAAGTTGTCGGGAGTTTTATCGACACCGATGAATCGTGAATTTCGTGGTAAACCAGAATCGATTGAAAGAACTATCTTCTAGCACGTAGCATCTTGTAGGGAGGGAGTACTCTAAGAAGAATAAAGTCTCGTCCAACGATAAGATTAGATATTTCTCTCGATCAACGAATTACGATTGAGTCGAACAAAGAGATCGGTAGAGGAGTAGAATACACGAACAATTAAAAGAGAAGTAGTAATAAAGTAATAACGGAACGGAACAGTATGAAACTCCTTTCCGTTCCGTCCGATGATACGACCGGTAATATACATCGCGCGCGTGTAACAGTCGCACAAGTGGAATAAGTTTCAACTATTTGGAAGCTTAAAGAAATTAATTACTAAACGCACGATGTCGACAACAAGAATAAGCTCTAGGAAGCAATGATCGTTTTTAGCTGTTGAAATCCAACATTGGCGATTTCGATGTTTCTCTGACACACTCGCTAACGCTGTTTCAATTGAATTATTTCGAGTTGTGACACTTTTATAATACGTACACTTTTGTTGTTCGTTCAAACTGGATACATTTTTTATTTTTCTTTTGCTCGGCCGTGTCCATTTGTTCCTCCTTTCTTACAATTAGGTCAGTGAGAAGAATTCCGAGGAGACCTATCTGGACGTATGTTCGTTAAAAGTTGCTTCGAAAACAAAATTTATTTTCTAAACGTAGCGAATCCATTTTACTTACAGTTCTTTATCCTCGTCGAACACCAAAATCCTCAAAGTTTTACAAGCTTCTAAATCGAACTAAAAAATATTTTTCTACGATTCGAAAGAGATAAACCGATATAGGAGTACAAGTTGATCGTTTTAATCAAATCGAATCAACGGATATACATTGTTTGAATTACAGGCATTGATATTTAAACGAAATCTCGAAAAATAGCGTAAAGGGTAAAAGCCAACGGAATTTTCCAATTGTTGAAAATACGTGTATGCAAGAGCTGCATTAATCCGAAAGCTCGCTTTGTCTACGCTTTTATCGAATATTAAAATAAAGGTTTGGCAGATTCTATTGTAAGTCAAATTGAATGGACTACGTTTTTTGGTTCAACGATATTCCGTAATGCCTAAACCCTCGATAGTGCCTACTTTATTCTCTTTAATAAGACTTTTTCTTCTAAACTTTAAAAATGGAATCCGAAGGAAAAGAGTTGGACGCGAATGCTGGTGTTCTCGTGTCATGTAACGATAAACCAAGGAAATAGAAGCGGATAATGAAAAGATAAAAAGATAGAAGAAAGCGTATAAAGTTTGATATAATCGTACGTGTAAAATTTGTTCCGCAAAGTGTAACTACTGAACGATCAGTTTTCTTTCCTTTACAGATGTATGGAGTGCCTGTGAAAGAAGACTGAAAAATAAAAATATAATGAAGGATATTCTGTAATAAAAGAATAAAAACATAAACTATTACTAAACTAAATCATTGAAAACGACAAACGCATCTGTTGCAATACGCCTTGAACTTTTATTCGTAACGTAATTTGCGCAAACTAAAGGTTACAAGACCGGTAAGCGTAGATAGCCTATGATCATTGTATAGAAATGTCTAAACCTACATAGCTGACCGGTTAGCTAAAATTTCAAAACGAGGGTGACACCGTTTCAATGTCTTTACGTTCGTTACATTTAGAAGCGTTGGCATAAGAAGTAAGAGGAAACGAGAGTAAAAATTCAATAAAAACCAGACATTTGTAAGCTAGAATAGTAACGAGTACTTATATTCGCTGAATTTATATTAATGAACAGTGCAGTGAAACAGTGCAGTGAAACAGTGCAGTGAAACAGTGCAATGTTGGAATATATCAGCTAGTAACCACTACCGACCACTTTATCGACGTTCTCGAAGAATAACGGCGACAGAAGGGAGAAGGCCAACAGAGTTTCTCGTCGCTCGTATTTCAGATTCCATTGTTTGAAGCGGAGGAGCTGAGAGAAAAAAGGGGAGCGTCCGAGTCATTGGGATTCGGAACAATATTGTCCCCGTTTGACGAATGAAACGTTCCATTCCGGGGACACGCGTTCCACCTGATATATTCCCAGTAATCACTCATTTGTCTGCGTATGTAGGCGCGCGTCCATGGATCGAATGGAATCGATGTTCGTTGAACGATTTAAATGGCCCTCGTCGAATCCAGTTCGACGGGCCGTGAAAGAACGTAACCGAAAGAGAATTTTCAGTTTTGCGCGATATAAATCCGCCAAGCTTCTGTTATTTCACTCGACGATCGCTTTTTCCCCCACCGTCTTTTTTTTCCTCTCCTTTTCTCTTTAATTTCCTTTCTCACCGGCCGTTTTACTCGTTATCGACAGAAAAACCTCTCGTACAACGCGAGTGACTAATTACATCAACGGCGGGTTTCATTGCTTTCCAATTACCATTAAGTACCATTAAGACGTTTTTATTATTTTACGTTTATGCTGTTGCTGGTACGTTGCATTAGAATGTTAACTCTGAAAAATGGTAAATTTATCGATTACCTAAGACGGTTTTTCGATAGGTCGCATAAGCTCTTGCTTGATAAGCTATTTATGAACAGGCGATTACGAGAATGTGTTCGCGTTTCTTATTATTATCTGTATTATTTCCTCTTCGAAACATCCTGCTTGAAAATCTTAATTTGGCCCGAAAGCCGTCTTAATTAGAGCAATGTCCCCCGAGATATATTCACTTGTGATTGGATTATGAAAACTATATCCGTTATAAGGAATACGAAACAAGTGTATTTGCATCGTCGAAATGAAGGGAAAAAGCAATAAAATCGACTCGGGTATCGTTCGATCGAAGAATCGTTTCTCCGATACACCTTCTTGAAAAACACGCGCTAATTCTCCCGGAGTTTTATTAACTTGGAATTAGTCGCGGCAAAACACAGCGACGCAGGACTGAAAACAATTTCCTTGGCAAGTTTGTTCGTTTATTCGGCAGAACGTAGGGGATGGAACAGGGTGGATAGAGCGCCGAGAGCGCCACCGGCCGCGTTAATCCACTTTGTTAGCTGTAACGACGGGCGTGGTTTATACTCTTGGATTTTATAGAATCGCCCAAGCACCGGCAATGAGCCTCCTTCGCGTTCGCCACTGCCACTTTGCGATTATCTAATTACCTGCCGCACGCGCAATTCATTCGTGAGATTGTTACGGCTGTCTGCACAAAGGTATCGTGAAAAGAAAGATGATTCATTTCGGAAATATTAGAATCGTCGAGGAAAACGGCTAAAACGGAAATCATGCTAAATGAAATTTTATTTGGCGTGGCTTTTTATCATGTGGTTTCAACGATATCGCGTGTGAAAAGAATCGAAAGCAGATTTTCCTTAAATTCGTGGAATCCACTTGCGATATTTCACTTTTATAGCGATCGAGTTATCGCTAATGATTTCAACACACTTTTTAGGAATATTTCGTTGTCGCATACTATGTATGTAGATACGTGAGAAACATTGGATCGAACGGCTAATCGAACGTTCCAAACGAGACTTCATTCGATAATAGTTCGTATCTTTTTTTCATGGACCGATGAATGGTAGCAAAGAACGAGATCTACGTGAATCGAAAATATTACTCAATATCGGATAGATATGTATGTAGCGTTATCGTTATCGGTGTCACATAATTAATAAACTCCTTTGTATCGGTACAGTTCTCTTTGGTATCAGATAGCGTCTAAAATCTGCGCGCTATCGTCATCAATAGACACTAATATGACACTAATATATAACTAATAATGTAACGCATTTTCTTGACGATATTATGGTAGATAGTCGACGACTATTTAGCCTTGGCGTAATTTATGAGCGTCGATAGCCGGATAGCCGGATAGCCGGATACGAGGTGTCGATGACGCGACTGTTTAGAATTTTAGAGGATGCGTTGCGAGACAGTTTCGAAATGGCAAGCGATCGTGCGAGCACTGCCAAACAATAGAGACGTTTTCTCTATAAGGTATCTAAAGGAAGGCCACGGAATGGGGAATATCACGATTATTCATAACGCTATAAATTTAAACGTACAATAAACTGCAATACGAATTACTATAAAATAATAAACAAAACGCAAACATCCTACAGAGAATTTTTTCTAAATTATGTTAAATTTGAGAAATTTCACTTGGATTTCAGCCCCTATGTCCAATAATTTCATACTTATTTTAATATACAATCCTTTCGAATTGTTTAACGTTGTCTTATTTTGTCGATGGTTATTTCTTTACCTTACAAATTGCGCGTAAGCCTGTTAAAAATCGATTTAACTTCCCAACTTCTTTGAAACGTGTAAGATTTTCGTTTCGAAAAGTCAGACACCAGTTCCTTTGAAATCCTGAGTAAAACGAACTTACGACCTAAGCTCCATATTATACTACATCCAGCTCGTGAGGTATAAGAAGCTCGCGTCAAAAGCGTTTTTTACATCATCGTAAACAGAGTTTACAGTCTTAGCCCAGTGTTACAGCTCCTTGGCTCTCTCTCTCTCTCTCTCTTTGTCTGTGCACTTCATAAAGCAGCAGAGAACATTACCTTCGAGAAAACATTTGCTCAACCTTTCAAACTTTAAGCAATCAAACTCATCGACGTTTATCTTTGCGAATCATTCGATACGAGTATATGTACGCCTCTGACTAACCACCTTAATTGCTACTTGCTAAAGTCGACTTTTAACACAGAATTAATATTGAAACGATAAGTTTTGAATATCGCAGAGTAACTTGGTTTTCTTAAGAAATTTATCTGTCAAGCTGCTATACTTGTGAAATTAAACGAGATAAAGATATAGAATTCTGTAGTAATTAGTGAATATAGTATAAAACGTCGGAGGATTTGGACGGAAGGCCGTGACTTTTATTCGTAATACCAGGCGATCGTTCTATTTATTACGGTATAAACGAAATTCCAGTTTCAAAGGACTGTGGAACGAAGCGAGCAAGTATAGGAATCACAATGTACTCTTTAACGACGGTAAAGAGCGTCAGGATTTTATTTCAAAAATGTCTTTCATACGATCATAAAACGGAGTGATATCCATAACGGAGGTGTTATCGCTGCACGCCCAGTATGTTGCTCGTAAACGACCGTCAAATGCTTTAATCCTTAGCTCGTGTGCCAGCCAAATACTATGTATTGTACTTTCGTCGGAAAGCTCTCCTCCGTGCTTTTTTATTTTTTTTTTTTTTTTTTTTTTTTGTTTCAACGCTGCCTTCCAAATACTTTCTATCTATTTTCACTAAAGAATTTAACTAGCGGTTCAAAAGATGCGCGTACGTAGAATCGAGCGTTTTTCGATTCTACGCGCTAAAAACTATTAGGCGGAAAAAGAAAAATAATAATTTTACGTCCTCTAAAGTAAAGTTAATCGAAAATATGTACATCCCGGATCTATAAAATTACGGCAATGGTTGATATTTTTAAATTTACAATACGAATCTGATTGAATATCGTCCAAGATTTCCGACACTCGGTGCTTAACGATATTTATCCTGATACGATATTTCAGGTTGTCTGTTGCCACCTTTTCATCGATAATCATAATTACCCGTACGTCGATAATGGAAGAAGGCGTCCCTGATCGATAGCGCTTTACAGTCGACATACGATCCGTTTATTTGCCGTTTATCTCGCAACGCTACTGTACGTCAGCGATCAATTAGTACAAACGAGGTCATCGCTCAGTCTTGTAGTAAAGCTTGAACGCTGTACTTTGTTCTTCGTCGAAGCGCATCTCACGAAATGAATCGAACCGAAAGTCCAAAAATGAAAGCGTCCCTCTATCCAGACGATACGACACAACGAGCGAATAGAGAAGAAGTCGGATAATTCCAATGTAACGATTCTAAAGACGAGTAAAAGGGAGTTTAAATGTTGCAGCATGTCTGTTATTTTAAAACTTGGTAAGACGTTCGTATTCTATTCAAGCCGACGATGAACGTTCGCTAGAAGGGACACGTGTTCTTCGATTCACCGCCGTTCGTCGTGCATCCATAGCTGTTCAAGATCGCTGGAGGCTCGATTTTTAGAATTTACCGGCTTTTGAACTAGAACTTGGAACGCGAAACCCTTCCGTTACAGAGGTTGTTGGCGCGCACGCGGCGACGCGCATTTGCTTTCGAACCATAGCGGCGTTATAGCCGTAACATGGCCGGTATATATCGGTCCGTACACTCGGTCTATGCCACCGACTGTATGGCATGACTAATTATACTTCAGCCCGCGGCAGATCTCGTTGGCTCGGCCCTTAAGAGGCGGCAAGCACCCCATTAAAGCTCGAGCTTTGGCCGCCCTCCGCAAGGAAGACCACGAGACGTCGATACGAGCCTCATCGACGTCGCGGTCGTCGTCGGGAGGACGAGAGGATGTGCGCCGTGCCGAAGGAAAAGCGGCGGAAAGGGACGAGCGAGAACCGAACGATGCCGGCTACGAACGGTAACCACGGTTCTTCTTTTTCAACCAATGGCGCCATGCTTCGGTCGGTCGAATATTTCCAGGCACGATCTTTGTTTCTCGTTCCGAACGTGCGAAAAATTTGCACAGTCCTCTGTTCTTTTTAAAACAGAACCATATTCGTCCATTCTCTGTAAATAAAATAATAAGATACCCGTGTTTGAAAACAATTGGTTTAAAAGATATCGGAATTATGATTTTGTAAAATCGAGGTTGCGAGACGAAGGAAGGCAGCGATAATATCCCATGTTCTTTCACTGTTACCTAATTTACTTAATTTATTTTCGAGCGACCACGAGTCCGACCACTGTCACGGGAGGCATTTGGGATGGAAAGAATCGATGCGCAATTACGATCTTTGTAGTCTTGATCCTTCTCTCACCACTTATCCGTTTGTCATTAGCTTATACCATATTCTAACAAGTCCATTCCATTTCTGTATCCGCATATTTTCGATTTGTCTTATATCGATATAAAATCTTAACGCGTTCTTTCAGCCGTTTCGCTAACGATCTGGGTCGGTGGTTGAACATCGGCACGTTTTATACAGAACTAGCGATCGTCTTGATATTTACGATCGGAGTTGTAAATACTTTACCATCTCACGTAAAATGATACAAATTTCGAGCAAACATAATGTAACGTTCAATCCCTTACTTCGCTACAAATTATCAGGAATTTTCTACTCAAAATCATTTCAAGTTCAGTGTACATGTTTACATGTTTGAGATCCATCTTTTATCAGCGATAAATTTATCGCTGATAATTTTATCATTATTATCGAAGAGTCATCGGAATGTTCCTTCGTACATCTTAAAGTGGACGAAGTAAACGAAACGTCCTGTATACCTGATATTTTAAGAATCTCCTCTTTCATTCGTTTGTCGCTGTACTACTGTGTTTACTACGGATATACCGTGTGTTCTTTTAATCGTAATACTCGTAGTAAATTACTCGTATAATTGTAGAAGGTTCGATGGAATACGATTAATTCCTTGATTCTGCAGGATTATTCGTTCTGCATGTACGTACGTAGTTAGAAAAGTTCGATATTCCAGGCACATTCTGGACACGAAGAAATACGGTACACAAGCGCACGTAGCCACGTACAGTTTCAGACACGGAACTTACACGTAGATGCGGGTTCGTCACACGTGCCACTTTGGCAGGCCAAGGAGGTGCGGTATATAGCTGAGCCAGAAACGATCCTCGAGATTGCTCGTTCTCGAGGAGCCGCGAGGGGACCGGAATTTCCATTACCCTAAAACATCGAGTGTCTCCGTGGTTTTCACGGCAGCTGGCGTCGCCGACGGTGGCGAGAGAATCCTCAAGGAGGAACGGCCTGCTTGCACCGTGATCGAAACGAATCCAGGCGTTTCGCGAGGAAACGGAGCACCGCCTCGGGAGAGAAGAACGGGAGAAGACGAGAACGAGGTGTAGAAGAAAGAGGACGTCTGTCCTCTCTGCCACCTCTCCTTTCGCGCACCTTTCACGCGAGATGCACGGTGTTTTTCGACCTGTCTCCTCCTTGGATTCCGTTTGTTATCTCTTCTCTGAGTTGTTTCTTTTTTTTCTTTTTTTTTTTTTTTTTGCAGCTTGTTTGAGCTCAAAGCAGTCGGACTCTTGGAATTTATTTTCGCAGTTACCGACTATTCTCATTTTTACCACCTGTTGTTTCGTCTTTTTCCTTTCTTTCTTTCTTTCTTTCTTTCTCTAAGGTGGAATTCAGTTCGTTCAGGTTGAAAGTAGTTCGTTGAATCGTAGGTCGAGATCGGAGTAAGCTAATTCGCCGCAAGAAAAACGAAGAACGGAGATTCTAAATGGTTTTCGAGCTAGGATTCGTTACGATTTTCGCTATGGCGTTTCGCTTTTCTTACCGATACCGTAACGATGCTTTAACGAAGAATTCAAAGAAACGGTTCGATTTGGAATGGAATGGAAATAAACCGGTTTAAAGATACGTAAAGTAAATTTTGTCAAATTTTCTATGAGGTTTCCGTCATTGAACTACATCTTAATTCGTATTGCGAATACGTAAGCAGTATGCTTTACGATGTTAAAAGGAAATGAACGTTTGTTGCATGAACTTGTAGCCGAAAGCGTAACGCATAGCTCAAAGCCCTTGTCGAAAATGAAGAGTGACGGTGCGGCAAGTAAGAGGAGTTTCCAAGTAATGGCAAACGGAATTTATACCCACTCGTGGATTCCGAGAGGTTAACCGTTGATTCGAAGGAGAGCTTTAGCTCGATCCCGCCAAACTGGTAATAGCTAATAGACTCCTAACGAAGGTAATTACATTGATTGTTTAAAGATAATTAATTAAAGAAATTATCTACCATACGCGTTTGCGTTAACGCTACACGTCCAATGGATCTCAAAGAAATTGGAAGGAACTTGGAGATTGCGATAGAAGAAGATATTCTTCGTACGTAACGAAAGTACGTAACGAAGAAATTCTATTATTTACAAAACTAATTATTCGATGAAGTAACTTGTCGGTGGTTACATATACCCGTAAGTAAATTTCTTGAAACGTGGCGATAATCTCTTTCGAGGCGTTTTTCCTTATATTATAAGAGCTACAAACTTTCGCCATTTACTTTTAACTTTTACTTGCGTTCCATAGTGCAGCGCTTTAAAATTCTTATTTAACAAAGTCAACGAACGATTTATCGAGCAAAATTTGCAAGATCCATAAGAAACGTTGCTTAATGTTTGCATAGATATTGGAAATGTTCGTTGCAGCCATATGCTTAATTTCCACGTAAAATAACACAGAGATCGTGTACGATATCATAAAACGAGATTAGCACTTACCTATTCGGAACAGGAGCGAACGATTCGGCGTGGCCACGCGTGCTGGCTAGGAAGAGTTTCGATCAGTCTACGAATGTCTACAATTAGGGCACGGAAACGACATAAAATTGTGTAAATCGATAAACTAAATCCGAAGAATATGAGATAAATAAAAGATAAGATTAATAAAGAAGAATAGACGAAATTGTTGTTCATATCCGTAGCACGTCGAATCGTCGTAATGGGGAACACAAACAAAAATTAATACAAGTAAAATACGAGTAACGTGACTCATAAAACGAAGATAACAGGGGAAAATCGCGCGTAACAAGAATTTTAGTCAAAGTACCAACGATGCTTACGTTTTAAATGCTTTAAGTATTTATTTAAACAAATCCCAACATTCCAAACATTGATAATCGTGTACGTGTACCTGTGTATGCACGTGACCTTCGCATTCGCGTACGTCTAAGTTGTACATGTATGTGTTCTTTCGATTCTGTATGTAAATGACGCCGAAGACATCGGTGTTTCGCGCGTTAATTCATCGAGAATCCTGGATCCCTTTCTGAAAACTTTCTGAGAACTTTCAGAGGTTACGTTTCAACGAACATCGATCATCGTTCGAAAGGATCGTCGAAGAAGAAACGCGCGAACAAATGATCGAAATCGAGGATCCGTCGATTCATCGATGAAAGTTTTTCAACGACAGGACATTCCAACTTCTTTCTCTCTGCTTCTCGCAATTTTACACGCATACACACGGGCACGCAAAATTCGTTTCGCAATATCCCTTCGTTTCTTTCGTTCAAAATTCAAACCACGTCGAGGCTCGAAAAGTCGTTCCGATGAGATCGACAATTTCTTCCGGGCGCAAAGATACACGAATTTTTTCACGGCGGCGGTCGTTGTTCGCCTAAACTAAATTAGCAGTTAGATTTTACTTACGGCTGGCCCCACACGCGGTTTCCTTTTTCCCTTTTCTTCCAGTTTTTTCTTTTCTTCTTCTTTTCTTTTTTTTTCTTTTTTGGCTCTTTCGTTACGTTCCAAACTCGCACGAAAGCTCGCAACGACTCGTTTCTCCTTCGTTATCGCGATCCGACTGCCTCTTGTTTCCGGTATCGATCGTTAGCTTCGCGTTTCTCCATCGCAGTTGCCTCTATCCCCGATATAAAGAAAAAAGAAAAAAGAAAGAAAAAAGAAACAAAAGTAAAACGGATAATGAAAAATGTTTCTTAGAGGGATATTAGGAAAAAGGTGTAATGGAAAATTTGCCGGAGGTAGGTTGCGTTGATAGAACGACGAATCGAGAGGAAGGAGCTAATGGTTTGAGTTTAGCGATGAAAGGGAAGGAATTTTCCTTTTGCGTTTTTCGGGGAATGCTTTAAAAACTAATAATAACTTTCAAACAACCGTGAATGAAAAAGTTGTTTATCGTAACGGAAGGAAAACTAACCTCGGTTGTTTTAATAGCGGCCCAATGTTTCTGTGTTTCTATTTCGCTTCACGAAAACGATCAAAGTCTAACTTTAGCTGAACATTTTTTAATATCGTAAACTTTAACTCTAATCGAAACGATTTGCTTACAACAAGTAGGATATTCAAATTTGTTAAACATAATTGTAGATATTCTAGGAAAGACGGATATACGAGGATATACGGAACTTTTAATCGGTATTTCATCCATTTCATAATGTTAAAGTCTCATTGTGTCGCTACTTTCGCGTCTGACTATCGTTGTCTGTTACTACTTGATATCGAATAGAAACTTTCGCGTCGGGTATTTTAACTTACGTATCTCTCCGTTCAAAGAGGTAAATGCCATATCGTCCGTTACCATTTAATCTCTCAATCGTTAGAATTCTTGAACGTTGTAAATAAATACTTTGACAAGAAACGTTTAATTTAAAATAAATAGATTTCGCGTAAATCAGGTGCTGAACGTTTTTGTTATCAACTTGACAAACGGCTAACCTTGTTCCACTATTCGGCGAAACTTAATCAAGGCTAATTTGTCGGAGAGAATGGGGAACAGCGAGGAACGTCGCTCGTAAACACCGGCATTTGTCAACGGTACACGCTTGAAAGAGGACGCGACATTCTCAAAATTACCGATCGGCAGCTTCATCGACGATGAAAGTCCTTACGGTTTGCGTCTATATAAACGTCAACCAATGTAATTTATTTCGAGAAGAATACCGTTCATACCGTTTATATATAATAAATTAAACGTTCGATGATACCAGCCAGGTTTAGCGCGAGATACGTTACCTTATCAAATGAATAGTTGGATTTCGGAAAACAGGCGGGGCAACTATTCGCGTATCTTCGAAGTTTGTAAGAGTCATTTTGTAACAGCAATTTTCTTATAAAGAAAAGTACATCAAATACATGGTTGGATCGTACGTTCGAAATTAAGTTACAAACGAATATACTTGAAACGCATTTACGTACATACTAGGAGATGAGAAAATAAATATGGAACGAGGCAGAAAGCAAAATTTCGTCCAAGCAATCCCAAATTCGACGGGAACCGTCCCTGTTGGCACGCTCCAAGGAGAAACGAAAAAATACACTCGGGATGGATCATCCACTTTTTTCTTCCAACGTTCCAATCATATTCCCTGGCATCGAATATAATATACAATTTATATTTCCTACATCACCAACTCTTATTCATTTCATTCTCATCCTCTGTCACTCTGACACTCGCACTACGATTTCTCCTCTTGTCTCTCACTCTCTCACTCTCTCACTCACTCTCTCTCTCTCTCTCTCTCTCACTCGCTCTATCTATCTATCTATCTATCTATCTGTCTATCTCTCTCCTTTTCTCTCTCCCTTTTTCACGTACGTAACTAAGAACACTCGCGATTACACTGACGAGAACTTCAGATTCATCAATTCATTAGCTAGCAGGCTCCTTTCGTGGCGAACCTGCAGAGTTTCGCTTGATCAGGTCCATTTCCTCCCGTACGACTTTCTGCTCTCGACCGAAAAAGAAAACGAGATCCGGAAAGCCGAGGTCAGACCTTCCAATTCCTCGAATAATTCCACTTAGTGCTCCGACAAATCCGGATGAAGGAAGCCCGAGGTATCCTGCTGGGCTTCCTGGGCGCGCGCCTTGTCTTTTGGGTTCCTGAGATTATATCAATCCCCTCGTTTCACAGTGTCGAGCGTCGCGACGACTCTCGGCGACGGTTCAACTTCTGCTCGACGCCGACTCTGTCGATATCCATCCCTCGTTCCTCGTTCTTTTTTTTTTTTTTTTTTCCTATTCAACTTCTCTCTGATTCTTCGCCGTCCACCTTGTATAGCTTTCGAAGGAGGAAGACAAAGAGCCGATGCTTTTTGTGCGAGATCTTTAAAAAAAATCCTGCGTCTTCTTTCCTTCTGTTTTCTTGCCTGAAGGAAGGATATCGTAACTTCTCGATATCGCTTGTGCTCGAACAAACTCGGACAAGCAAGCTGCTCGGACCGTTTAAATTTGAATTCGATGGATCTATGATAAATTTGAACGTACGAAATATATTCACGCGATCAACAACCAATAAAATCGTTGCCAAAAAAATTCTCTCCAGTGGGAAACGCTGCGTAGTTGTTGTTCGTCCGTCATTATCGCTTCTTCCTTTGCTCCGCTTTTCATCGAGTTGTAAGAAATATTGGAAAATATCTCCGTCGAATCTCGTAGGAACGTGCGTTGCCTGATTCGACTTTGACGTTGCTTCCCGTCGCGTCAATTATATCGCTTCGAGTATCGAATTCTTTTAAGGCCATCGATTTGTGCTTTTGTTTGCTGTCTTATGTGTCTTCGTTAATCCGCTTGTCGATTCTTCGAAGATAGATACTCTAAACTGGCATCGATCTTTGGCTACGAATATTAACGCTGACTTTCCTCTTTCGAAACCACGCGCTTGAAACTGCCAATCCTGTTGCAACTGTGTTCATTCATTCGTACACGCAAGATGTCTCTCGAACGCCGTAGGCCTATGCAGAGTCTCAAATTCTTAAGCGCGAAGAAACTCTCGACAGAGCCGAATATGCAACGTCTGAAAGTTATGACGCGTTGCAACAACGGACTTTGGCTTGGAACGCTCGAAACGCTGAATTTCTTCGTGGTCGAAGCTGTTGGTCGACTACCGCCAGCAGTAGCGACGATCGAGGATCGCTCGACAGATTTACTACGAATGGTCGGAATGGGCCGATGAACGAGTTTTCGGCAAAAGGAGATTGCAAGTACCTACTCTCCTCATACGGAAATTTCTTGGATCTGAACACGTTTCTTGGCGCTACCGGGTGTGCCAGGCTGCCTGAGGATTCCTGGACAGGACAGGCTGACGTTGGGTGCTGGAGCTTTCGGAGGCGGTGGAGGTTCTGGAAGATTCTCGTCGTCGTTATCGTCGCTGCTGCTATCCCCATCGTCGTCGCCGTCGTCGTCGTCGTCGTCGTCGTCGTCGTCCTCGTCGTCGTCGTCCATCCTGGCAGTGGTCGCGTCTACGCAAGGCGATGGAGTGCGCGTCCTCTGGACGCACGGACTTCTACTATACAACGGTGGTTCTAACACTCTCTTGCCTCCGCCTGGAGGCGGAGAACATTGGAACTCCTGCAACTGTAATTCCAACTCCTGCGCCAGTTTCGCTTTATGCGGTGGCGGACTCGAAGACGGCGAGTCCATCAGATTCAAGGAAGACAGCTTCTGCTTTCCCGAGGACACCTCGATACCGGAACACCCTGCTTCCAATAGCTCCTCCTTCTTCTTATCTCCAAAGCCCGAAGATAAACCTCCAGCCACGTTCAAAGCGTTCCTGCTCCTCTGATGGCAGATGCCAGCGAGAATGAGAATGTTCAGTAGCAAGAGAAATACGCCGATGCCTATGGTGACTGTGAGGGCTGTGCTGTAGCTTTGATAATGGCTGGAGTCCAGCTTTCTAAGATTGTTAGGCGCTGGGCCCAGGTTCGGATGCTGCAAAGTTCTCGAGGTAGTGGCGACCGTAGCGTTCGGCGTACACTCGGTGGTCAATATCGCGCTCGAGATCGAGGATGGCTCGGTGGGTGACGGTACCGGGAGCGGAGGCGCTGGCAACGGCAGCGCTTCGGTCTGCTGGCGCACCGCACCTTCGTACAGGCTAGGGCTGTCGACCAGATGATGGTGACGCATGCTGATTTCGTATCCGGGTCGATGTAGTTGCGGCAACAGATTCAACCACAGAGACATCTTGTGGCCCCTGTAATGCGACCGCATTTCCGTGCTACGACCGGCTTCTAGGTACAGCTGATTTATCGAATCGTAGGAATCCCAAAACGGCGGGCTGGTCGGAAGCCCGTCGGATCCCGATGTCAACGGGCTGACGCCGTTCGGGTCCCTGAAACATCACGTGTGCGCCAATGCACGCGTCTCGATCAAACGGTCTCTGTTATAGATACAGATCGTGCTCTGAACCTTGATCGGTTCGAGGAGCGGCTATCTGACTACTATTCAAAATCCGAGGACTACGAGGTACGTTCGTTTTGTTACAGAGGACATTTGACACAGATAAAAGCGAAACATATCCACGTTTCTTTTTTCTTTCGGATCTGCGTTCTATTATATGTCCAAGCAAAGAACAAAAAAAAAAAAAAGAAGAAAAAAGAGAGAAGAGAACCACCGAGTTTTCGCGTTCTTGCTTACGAGAGAATAAAAGAATCAACGAAACGATGTTCGCAAGCAGGAAAATATAGACTCGACCGAGCTGAGATTCGAGGAGTTGCGTGCGCGGTGACGCGGAATCGTTGAATCGAATCGTACAAATTTTTCCAATTACGGAATACATAAACGATAACGATACTTTAAGCATAGGAGAGCGTAGATTTCTATATCATCGAAGTTGTTGACCAATTTTTTCTTTTTTTTGCCCGTTTGACTTTCGTGTTATGCTCTGTGTGCGTTCACCGATAGATCTAAACACGTTTTCTCGAGTTTCTTTCAAACGTTAGTTAATCTTAAACGTTATATGTACATGTTTCCCTTAGATATAAATTTTATTTGGAAAAAATACATGAAATCGTTAAATCGTTGAAAATACGTTAGTCGTTTAAAGTTAAAGAATCTGTAAAATCAAAGTTGCCTGCGTTTCGTTCTTTTCTCTCGTCAATTTTCAAGTAAAATTGATTTTTCTACTGCTCGAAACTAATCTTCGCGAGAAATTACCTGATATTATCTTAATGTAATTATATTATACCGTCTGATTAGAGAGTCAGGGACATGTCATATCGATATCGAATTACACAACGCGCTCTAATCCAATGATTATATTATTAGTCCAACTCTAACTCGAGGAACGCGTAACTTTAGCTAATTGTATTCGGTTTAGGAAACGCGGCAGCACGTAACAAGAAACTAGCCTAGCGCGTCATCGTAATTGTAAGTCTAGAACTTGCAGCTGACTACGTTGCCATTTGCTCCGTTGTCAGAATTCCTGGCGGTCCTGCCTCGGCTCCCCATAGTCGTCGTCGCCGTTTTCACGAACGCGTACCGTCGCCTACCAACACGCTCAACTTCCTCCGCTTTAAATCGCCGAAATTAAGAAGAACGATCGACTGTCGTTAGTCGATTTCGATCGTTTCAGCTCGAAGCGATCGGGAAACTAAACGTGTTGGTAATTTGAAAAATTGTGCCGAACGTGTTGATTAAAGTTTCGCGATCGGAGCCGCTGCGATCATGTTAATTTGATATTTAGAGACGTTGATATTTTGATAGCGACATCGATGGGAGTATCGTGTATGCGCGTTGCGATATCGAGACGGTTTTAATTTCTTTCAAAGTTACAGCAAATTGGAAGAAAGCGTTCTTTCGGGTGAAAACGAAAAGTTTGCAAGCAGAAAGTTTGCAAGTAGAAATAATTGTAAGGAGTTTCTATCATCTTCTGCCGTAGAATTTACCGATGGATCGACCGTGATCGTGGATAGTTTCGAACTGTTAAATTACGAAAAAAAAAAAAAAAAACAATAACGAGATTTCGTTACGAGAGCAAGGAAAGAATTGCAAAGGAGATAAGAAGTAAGATTTTACTTGCATTTTTAACCGAAATCTCAGCTACCATGGACGCGAAAAAGGAAAAAGTTTCCGATTCTGAAATGTTAAACGCAACAGAAATTTTAGTCGAACTTCGGATGGTTCGCGTTGATGCTCGAGCTGGGTAAAATCGTATTTGCATGAAAATTGCCTTGCGCACTGGTCTGGAGACTGTGATCATCTCGTCTGTTAGACCAATTAAACGCGATATTCATGATTTGCGAGCATAAAAATTAGATTCCACGGTAAGACAGAAAAATGGATCAACTTGAACGTCGCTTCCTCGTCAAGCATCGTTGTGATAAAGTGAAAAATACCGACAGAATCATATCGGGCGGCGAAGCTCTGTAATTCCAAATCAAATCACAACTGTTATCTGTAAGCTTTATCAAAGCAATTTTCTTTAACGATAATAGCACCGTCTTACGAAGCTTTCGGGACTGTTTTCTCGCGACTTTCAACGCCGTTCTCGATGCACTTTTAATTTTACGATTGCTCTTAAAGAATCTTACTTTTTAGTCGATCGTTCAGGAAATAAAAAGAGAAAGGCAATCTTTCGGGGAAAACATGCGTTTGATTAATTAAAAAATTGTTCAGAGCTCTTGAAAGAATATAATTTTAGTTAATTAAATACCTCAGCCGTTTTATTCGAGTGCTGTGGCAATCGAAAATTAAAAAATAATTTGTTAAAATTAAAATATTTACTTTAATCTCGTACAAAGGCGCGCGATTATGCACGTCGAAGTAACAATTTCTCAACGTCGTATTAGCAAATTTCTAATCTATTATCAAGTCTTGATTAAATTCTTCGTAAATAGGCGATGGAATATTGAAAAATAAGGATCTAACTGAGAGAAATAAAAACGTACTTCACGGTAGAAACCAAGTCAACGAGCGTCGAACAGATCGCTCGATATCACGCTTAAAGCGACCAAGTATCAGCTATCTTTCCGACGAATCCAGTCGTCAAAGGGAAACAGAGTGTCAACTGAAAGTTGCCGTTGCCGAAAGAGCGGGGTACAATCGCGTCTGCACGACTGCGCGAGTAAAATGCAAAGCCGAGAACCAACTTGGCAAACAGGGAACAAAGACGGAAAGACTCACCCACGTCTTACGAAGTTGGCCAAGTAGTGGACCAGCAGTTTGGACAGGTTCTCATCGGCCAAAGTGTAGTTGGCTTGGGCGAAGAGAACGGACACGACCTCTCCGCGAAGAAGAGGTATCCCCAAAAGATAGGGCACCTCCTCGCCCCTCTGACTCGGTCGGTCGCCGAGCTGAAAATGCAAAAAGTAACCACGTCCTCCGGACGCCGAGTGCAGCAATGCAAGCCTTAGAAGAGGAGCAGCGACCTGACCGTCGCCGAGCAGGGACAGAAGGCCCTCGCAGATCGCCGACGGACTCTGCTCGCCTCTCTCCCAGTCCGTGTACTCGTTACGGAGGGTCGAGTAGATCTCGTGAAGGTGGTAACGATAGGTGTTTCGCACGTAAGTGCGCAAAATACGATCCCTCCTGGTCTCGTTCAAACCGTTCTGCAATCATATCGGATGGATGGTTGATGGAGAGTTTTCTTTTCGTCGGACACTCGTAAAACTTTCGCATCGGCCGATCGTAAAACTTTATTGTATGCTTGGTTTTTTTCGCAGTCGAGGTTTATCGCGATATGGCCGAAGATGGACGAGGTATGCGCCTTTCTCGTTGCTCTATTCCTGCTTTCGTACGTGAAAAATCCTTTATCGAAATTTATCCTACATGTTACGTATTCTTTCTAGAAAAGTATCTTTACGCGGGCTGTAATTAACACGGTATCATAACCGATCGATATAGTTTGCCTCGTAATCTGCGATCGATATTTCCTATTGTTCAGATTTTCCTTTCTTAATCGTTCTTTCGATAGCTATTAGGCGACTTTGATCGAGCTTGATCGAAACGCTTCGAGAAAATCACAAAACGCCTTAACTGAATGTAGTAACAATGTAAAACCACGCGTGAACACGTATCTCTGTGTGCGTGTTTATGTTTTTGTCTAGGAGGGGGGGGGGGGGGAGAGGTGCGAGCACGTCGCTCGACGCTACGTACAGTCATTTGACAGCTGAGGCTGTTATCCCTGAGGGAAAAACCAGAGTCTAGAAGTATCAGTCTAAAGCTAATCCGAAATAATTGGCGTTTCGGGGCGTGCCTTTTGTTACCGCGGCCTCTGCGAGCCATAGCAGCGAGTCTCGTGATGATCAGATTAGTCACCCGAAAAGAGAGGGACACGATACAATATATATATATACATGCATGCATACATACGAAAGGGAGATTAGAAATATGTATTAAGCGAATTTTCAAAATGACAAACGCTCCGACTGGCACAGAGTCTGTGCTAGACTTTACACGTGAACGAACGATCGAAACGGCACCGTGAAACATTCGATCGTTATGAAATTGTCAAGGAGCCGCGGAAATACGCTTTAGCGAACTATCCATCGACCGTAACCGTCGAATTGTCGATAATATTCGACACGAATCGGTGGCCGCATTTTGCGACAATACGCGTTCGCTAATTAGTAATTTATCGAGTTCGTGTCAATTATCGATGCGTGCCGGCTGCACGTGAACCCGTTCGCGTCTCGTCAAACCCGTTATCAAGATTAAAAATAATTCAACGTAGATCCCACAGCCTGACCAAATTCGACGCGCAAATTAAGAAAGAAATACGTAGAACGATATATCGAGAAAGTATCGTTCTAGTCTAACAAAGCGAAGCGATATTACGATAATTCCATTAAAATACAAATTTCACCTTTCATTTGTGCAGCAAAACGAAACACGAGGACGGTAATAATAACGACATCGTTTAACGTGGATCGATCTCGAAAATTACGCGTAACATGGAACGATATGGTCGACAATTTTCACCAAAAAATTACTCAAACACTTCCATTCGAGTTCTCCGTTGCAATCGCATCGGATGACCATAATCCCGGCTCAAGAAACCTCAAACCTCAAACAGGATAGGACGTATCGACCACGATTTCCGACCGAGCTCGTCAAAGCGAATAAGCTTCGTCTGTAACGAACAGACTCCGAGGCTTCGTTCGTGTTGAACAAGTAAATGTCACACACACACGTTCGATCGACCCGCTTACGCTTCCGACTTACCTGTAGATCGTCGTCGGTGAGGTTTATCCAAGCTTCCTCGGACGTCAATCCCAACAGGAGATCTCGATCGCCGAAATTAGCAAACTCGGTGCCTGGTCCAGGTATCAGAGGCATCAGTCCCGAGGAGGAGGCAGTCGGTTGGAAATTCTTGACATCGGGAACAGGAGAAAGACCATATTGAACGTAGCCGTGGTGTCGCGGCAAGTCGATCTCGAGGCGAACTCTCTGTGCAATTAAGTCGACGCCGGCGAAAGGCAAGTTGCGGGCAACTATCGATTTTCGGGTCGACTTCCGATTGCCGGCAGTCGCTGTGTAATTGCAGTTACACCGTATACTTTATGGCTTTTAATTAAAAGTTCGCCGACGGGCAATCTTGCCTAGCGATACGACGCGACGCGACGCGACGCGACGCGACGCGACGCGACGCGACGCGACGCGACCCGACCCGACGCGAGGTTAGAACTTAATACCCTGTTCTTCCATCGCTCGACATCTGTCAGTCGGTTGTCGGTTCAATTAGCAAACTCATCGCTTACACGTCGCCTCGTCCGTTATTTTGCACGGCCAAAATGTCTAACGGCGCGACTGCGAGCGTGCGCTTTCATTGTCGAACGTCTGTCCCGCTTCGTTGGTACGCTTGGTTAAGAGGATTCCTCGTTTTCATTCAGACAGGATTCTAGATAATTTGGCTTTCGATCTGTACGCGACCGAGTTTGATTCGACCGATGACCAGCGTTCCAAAGGCATGCTTCGAGCGAGAGTGGAAAAATACTTGAAAATAAGAATCGGAAGGATTCGTAAGTTTAAGAAACGTTTGATAACAATACGTAATACTATGGCGGCGTCACGTACCGCGATAACGATAATACGGGACATGGATTATCCGAACAACGTAACATAGTAAGGATAAGTGCAGGATAAGTAAGAAGGAAGGAAGAAACATCGTATCGAGTGATCGGTAGATCAGAAATATCGTATTAGGTTATTTCGTAATAGTCGTATAAAGGAAAGGTTTTACGAACGTCTGCTAGAGATACCTGATTGATCGGTGGAGGCATGACCGCCCCATCGACGAAAGGAGCAAATCCGCAAGTGAATCTCGGGGTATCCCATTGCACGGCGAGAAGCTCTTCCAAACTCCGCAAACGAAGGCACGGTGCGATATCGTCAGCCTCGACGTCACCAGAGCATTCGGTCTGATTGGCGACGTGACGTTTCGCCGTTAACGGATCGCGCTGTATAGCCCAGGGTGACAAGGCAGAACCGCCGAGTAAAACTACTCTCTCGACCAGCTCTGCGATATAAAAGACGCGCGGTATAAAAGAGGCGTAATACGAGACGCTACGGTGATTTCTCGAGAAACGGGCAAATGGAAATTTGTTTGATCTGTAACTTGGCCTGTAACGAATCTACTTACGAATGAAAATTTCCTGTTATACCTAACTGTAGAATTTGATTTAACACGTTGACACGTATACACGTAATCACGAGCGTGAATCGTTTAGCGGATAAACATGATTTAATAAAAGTAGACTTGGATTGTATGGGTTTAGAAAGGAGATGCGTTCGAAGAAACTGTTTTTTAGGGATCTTAGAAGGATAATATTTCTAAATCAATACGCTATTCAAACGTTACACCCAGTGTATATGTACGCTTTGACCAGAGTTGCTAAAAATGAATCACCTATCGTTTAATAATCGCACATCGATACAGACGTCGTTTCTTTTTATTCTCCTTGCAAACGTTATACGTATAGCAGAATTTATTTAATCTCCTCGCGCTTCGTCCTATCTCCAACTGGAAAACTGAAACGCGTAACGAAGAAACGACTTCCGTTTACGGATAAATAACCGAGTATATTTCAGAAAGTAGAGTTCTTCGAATCGAACGAATCGACGTTGTGCGCACGATCGTTCGGCCGTTGAGTCGACTCGTCGTTTCGACCAAGAGCGCCGCGTGCCGGGGCATTAGGGGCGAGTCCGTGAAGCCTCGATGGAGCCGAGGGACGGTAAAACGTATCGCGGAAGGGCATTAAAAGGAGGACGCGAGGTAGGTTCGTTAGCGCGGAATGGAGGTGCAATCTAGAAACGCGTCCAGGTTCACCACCGCCCTTGGCGACTCTGCTACCCTTATTCTCTGTCTACACTCGAGGAAGCTTGTTAAGGTCTCTAGTGGCCGTCGACAACAAAGACGGCCATGTCACCGTCGCCGTTGTCGTCGTCCCCGAGGAATATCCCCTCGACTATGCTCTTCCCGCGCGAATATCCTGACACCTCTGACTTTACCGGCGCGCGACGAAGCGCGAAACGGTGCGCTAGAGGAATCGAGGTAAATGGCGACGAACTAGAATCGGAATGGTTTCCGCGAAACGAACGATGAATTTGCGAATCAAAGGATGCTATTACCTCTTGCCATGGGCGAGACGGCTAAAAAGTTGGCGAGCGCGGCTCCTGTACCGTGGCCAAAGAGCGTCAATCGATCGGGGTCGCCGCCAAAAGCGCCGAGATTCTCGTGTAACCAGTGAAGGCCTGCCACTAGATCCATCAATCCGTAATTTCCTTGCGCGCTCCCTTTCGGGCCTGTTTTAAGGAAGCCTGCAAGAAAAAAAAAATTCTCTGATTAAACATCTTCAAACGCTTTTCGATATCGTTAAAAGCGGAAACAGATATTTACATTTTCAAGCTGTGAAACGATCTGTACACTGTGTCACGCTACAAACGGACGATAAACGAAGACGAACCTTCGTCAAACGAAAAACGTAACAATTCTTCTAATTTACTGTGACTTTTAGGATTATTCAAGATGCGTTTGTAACGTAATAAGATAGCTTGATTCTACTCGGCAAATTACTTTAGGAAGCTACTCGCAATTTCGAATATATTTTCGTTGCTTCGCAGCATCGGTGAAAATTTCACAAACACCAGGCGGTTGACGTTTTAAATTCGAATTGGAGCACGCCGGAGGAACGGATGAATCGTGGGTCCTCTGTATGCTTCTTGGTCGCGGAGCCGGCGTCGTTTTACGAGAGACTTGAAAGATAAACTCGCGCGCTTCCTTATCAACGCCATTGCTCTAGGAATTGCCACAATGCGATCGTTAAAGTTCGTTAACTTGTCCAATCATCCCTCCTTCTCGTCGGATACGATGTTTTCGTATATGGAAGTACGAAACGATCTAAGCCGTCGAAAGACAAGCTGTCGCCGATAACGTTGAATAACTTTAACTCTGTCGTAGCGATTCGAGGGTTTTTCGAACGAATTGCGTTCTCGTTTCGTTGACTCAGCACGACGAGCGAATCCGTAAATTTCGTTAATCCATTATTCCATTTTTCTGTAGTTCCGTAGCAGCTTATTTATTCGAGAATTCACTCAGGATTTTACGTATCATTGTGCTTCTACTTCCGTAACCGTTTGCAAGGACTACAAATATCTTGGTAGCATCTGATATACGTATATACTAGGTGAGTGCAGTAATTCGGCCGCGCTCTATTACTCCTAGAAGAACAGTTGCCTGGTATTAATCTCGCGAGCAAATAATCGTGAAGTAATTGTTGACCGACGTAATTAATCTGAGATTTACAACCACGAGATAAGAATGTACCCAGTCCGCAAGACGTGACGGGACATTTATTGATTTTTCCAATATATTTGGTTCGTTTTCTTCTGTAATATCATTGATGGCAATTTATAATGGAAAATTATGGATTTATAGTATAAATTCCATAATATATAAAAGTTGATATTCCGAGAAACTACCCCTACCAGCGTGCCTAATTTAAAAGAATTACTCAAATATCCTATATTGCTTATTTTCATATACCGTTACTCTTACTAATTGAATTGCTAAATGAATCTGTACTGCGACAACATTTGTTCGCAGTTGTTTAATTGTTATACAACTAAATAATTCCAACTAAATAGCGTCGTAATTTATCCGAATAATAAATCGACACTAAAAACGGTGACGTGCGTATTTGCCATTATTATTGAAGAACAACGAAGATGAAGAAGAACTTGCATTTCCGTTAAAACGAATGATTAAATAGAAAACTATTTGATTTGGATCGGGTCAGAATAGAGCAAAACGGACACGAAACCGAATGTATCGAATTTGCCGTGACTACAAATTTTATCACCGTAACAAAGTTTTTTCGACGTTCTTCGGTTAAGAAACATACTTCACCTTCTCGACAAAACACAGTGTGTGTATATCGATCGATCGTTCGCGTATACGATACAGTGTCTATAGATATATCGTATTCTCGCTACCTAAGAGGTTTAAGGGTTCTATTCTACGACGTTCCTCGCTCGCACTTTCTGTACTCCTGTACCACACATGTGCAAACCTTTAGCAAATAGATAGACTGGAACTAATCTAACCAACTTACAGCGACACGATACCCTCGATACCGTGTACGCGATACTGTGTCTCGATGAAAATGAATTCTGAACTCTCTTCTCTTGCACTTTGCCAATATTTTTTCTACTTTTTTGCGCTCAAATCCAGAATTACCATGATTACGTGACACGTAGTCCGATGGGTACGTTAAATCTGTCGAGTGTGTTTCGAAAAGAATAATCGCAGCGATTAAAATGACGGATATAACATTTGGACAGAAAATAACGTGTTGGAGGTACCACCTGTTTTATTAAACTTTATATTGCATTATTACGTAAAAGTTTATGCTAGTTGTTTATGTTCAACTTGATTTATAATATAATCATAGGCTAAAGTACGTTGTATAATATAAAAATATGTATCGAAAATTACAAGAAGTATAATCCCGGTAAAATAGAAAGGAAGAAGATTATAGTTACATGGTAATGTCATAATTTATTTATAATATTCTTTCATATATATATATATATAGCTATAAGGCGCGATTCTTTTATACGGAGCCGTGTTAAAGCGTAGTTGAGATGTAACGAGCAACACCAAAGGGGAGGCAATAAACTGCTACCGCTATTTCACGCGTTTAAATGGGAATTGCAAATTGTAATTAGAAGCTGAAACACAGAGTTGTCTTCTACGTATTTCTTAAGTGCAATTAACGCGTCATAAACTTGGAAAAACACTCGGGACCAGACTAGAATTTAATATTACGAAATGCACTCGCGTTAAGGCCTACATTAGGACTCGTATAATATCTTTACGTTGCAATAATCTCGCGCGAAACACATTTAAACATGAAATTTATGAAATGGCCGAGAACCAACTTTTATTAACCATCTCGAGCTTCTATTTACGTATTCGTATCGAATTAAATCTTAAAGAGTGATCTAACTGTCTGCATCAGCCAATTTGGATATCGAAATTGTCAAATCTGCGAATTGCTAGAACAGTTGGTTTTTTAATGGTATATTTTAATTTTATAATGTACAAATACTTTTATATAAAATCCTTTTTATATAAAAGAAAAGCGCCTCGTTCTTAGAGAAATTTTCAAATTCGATTTTCTTAAAAATGAATTTTTCCACGTAGTTTTATTATTCTTGAGTCTCGTCCGATCTCGAATTGCAGAACTTTTCTGAATTCACCGCGAATTTAGGCCCGCGGTGTATATAGAGAAGAAAGAAGAAAAAAGTAACTATCGATTCTAAAATTGTCTATATTTCACGCTTCAGGATTTTTCGAGCTCGTAGCATCTCGAGGATCTATAGTCATTATCAAGCATTATTCTCGCACATGCAAATCGTAAAAAGCATAAAAAAATACCATATGATGGAAAAACGTTACCGAAATTGAGTATTTCCGGTACTTGCGTTTAATTAAAAATTCGAATCTCGTGATCTTTTAAATATTTACGAATCTTGGAAATTTATAATTATTTAGGTTAATTACAATATAAAATAGTAAATAGAAATTTCAAACAGAAAATAGTAATACGATTGACGTTTGCTACTCATCTGTTTGAGGTATAAAGTTCTAAAGGTATAAAAGTATAAAGCAATCGTTTTCAAAGTAAGTCGATGAACTTGTAATTTACGCAAATACGCGATACTGCGGCTTGATTGGTTTAATTATGACCACGTCGGAGATCCAGAGTCCTGATTACCTTTAGCATTTACCCTAACAATGTTACACCGCCGCTTCCGTAATTACTCAAAGCTTATCGCTCGTTTCATTAGGTTCGACTCGAGTTGGAAACCGCCGGTTCAAGGTTATTCAGAGAGTAATCGGGAACTTGCTGGCGGGAAGCTACGCGAAGGATATTGCTCCACGTACTTGATGGTCGAATACCGAATTGCTTGTACGGGAACTTTCCAATTAAAATGCAAATTTTCACCTCGCCGCGATTCGGCCAACGATCGCTTCTCCGTTTCCTCGATAAAGTCGCTGACATCTTTGATCGATTTGCTCAAAATATTAAAGGGCGAGTTGTTATACTCGACGATAGAACGGTTATTCGATCGGATATAATATGCGAGAAAAGGAAACGAGATAAAATTTGTCGAGCTGTGTAAGCATCGATTTGCTCTTTCGATTTCCCCGAAAATTGCTATATATTTTACTGGAGATATCGTGAATTTATGTTGGTCGGCGTACTTTTGTGATCTCGCGTATAACACGTGCTACGATAACGGATATTTTTCAAGCTTATTATTGAAATTACTATTACGTTTCAAACGGTGATTCTAAACGTATTAAACGAAATAAAATTACGCAGAGCAGACATTTTGAACCGAAGCTGCTCTCTGAGCAAAATCAAACGCCAAACTCCAGACTATCAATTCATTTATGTAGTAGATTCATGGAGTGCAGCTATTCAACGCGTCACGCGCGATTGTATACGATTTTATCAGTCGTGTCGCAGAGTTCAATACCAGAGCGAGTCGACGTGACAAGAAAACTAGACTTCGCCATCCAAGGTTTTGCTCGGCCGATTGTTCGATTTCGGCTTTCAGCGAGAACAAGTTCTCGTCAAGATTTAATGCCGGCTGTGATTTACCATTTAACCGTGCGATCAATTCGACCGGTCGATTTCAATCTCAATAGCTTCGTCTTTCGCTCAATTTTGATAGACTTGCGCAAAAATGACGAATTTTAGTTACCCGCTTTAATGGTAATTTAGGTTTAGAAAGCCGTTTATCCAACGATTGCGTACAAACCACTTATTTACGAAACGATATTAACTTGTGATATTAAAGGTGTTTCAATTAATTATCGTATCTCGTTTTAAATAACAAATTTTTTAAGAATCTTTCGCTTTTCAGCAATTTTCTCCGCTCGAAACTTGCTTACGATAACACATCATTCCACGTTACATCCTATAAAATTACGTTATACGCTCTTGCGTATTTTATCAAAATTTGTGCACGAACGATTCTTTATTTTATCATCTATCGTTCGTTATATCAAACCGCGCCATGTATGAACATACGTGTTTAAATAGAACCGTTAGTCGATGAAACAGGACGAGAACTTGTAATTACGATCGTCCGTGATCTTTTTCTCCTTCGCTTTACTTTGCTGAATTTATTCGACTTTTACTTCCACGCGCACCCCCGTGGTCGTCCTTATCGGTGCTCAAACTTACGACGCTAAACCCTCGATAAAGGTTGAACTCGGTTCGCGACGACGCGAGACAGGCTGCGATACGCGTGCAGGTGGAAATTTAACGGGTCTCGTAACCGAAACGAGAGTGGAAAACAGGTCGAGAAAGAAACAGGAAGAAATTGGAATCGATCGAGGCGATGGCGACATATCGGGTAACGCCGTGGGCGCCATTGTTTCGGTTTAACAGCAAGCGAAATGTACGGAGAGACGTTTCCAATTCTAACAAAGGAAAGCAACGAAACAGCCGCGAGTCGAGAGTTGCAGTTGACTGCGTGCGAGAGTCGGGGAAATTATATTTCGGTTATAATCGAACTTTGTATCGTTTACTGAGAGCGATCTCTATTATTCGATTGTTAATTAAATCGTTCGAAGATCGGTCAATACGTTGTACTTCCATCAGTGATACATATTTCTAGCAGAAGAACGTGTAACCGTTGATTGATTTCTCAAATTCTGATAATTCAACAATCTCGAGGATAAATCCACGAAACCACCGACGCCTGTATATTACGCAACTTAATCGGAATACGAGTGCAGAGAACCAACGTACAAATCCTTAGAGAGATGGTTCTCGTTGGAAAAATTACCACGTTCTTTCATCCAGCGAAAAAAGTTGAAGAAATTTCAGAGCGAACGAAGACAGTAGTATATTTTCTAGATATTCGTTCGATCTGCTGCATTTCGCAATCGCGTAGGAAATCTGGGAAACAGGCAAAAATTTGAAATTCCTTCTACGACCGTCCACGGGCGCGTCAGCGAATAGATAGTAGGGAATTGTGCGCGTGCACGGCCCGTACTCCGCTACACCGAACAACCACCTATTGTACCACGGGAACGAGTTGTCCTGAATGGGCGACATTCTGCTCGATTTATCCTGAATTTATAGCACGCCTATCTGCCAAGTGTCGACGCTCGCTATCCCACCATCGCAATCGGTCAATTACATTCGACAAGCGACGAGTAAAAGTAGAAAGTAACAATAAGCGATCGCTCCAATAACAGATAAAACATTGCTTAAAAATGTAAGAAAGCGACGTATCTTTTGAAAACTTTGTATTATAACGTAATCTTTGCTACATTTGATCGCGCTAGCAGAAGTTATCGCCGATATATCCGTAACGATATCATTAAACGTTCAGATTTTAAAAAGGTTGAAGCAAATTTTAACCGTGTCGACCAGGTCGAACGATGAATTACGACACAAGTTAGGATCAGCCGACTAGAAAGAGCGTAGGGGAAGCAAGAAACCAAAGTTACGGTTTCCAGCCACGGATGAAATCGAACGAGAACGCGATTTCGCGCGCGGAATGCTTCCACGGAGTGAAGACAGGAGTGACGATTCTCTTGTGTTCCGTCGCTCCGCCGCTCCGCCGCTCCGTCGCTCCGTCCTATGGCAATCCGATACCGATAGCAGCACCGTTCCTATTCAACTGCCGCTCGTTGATTATTCTTTTATCCCGGAAGCTTGGTATTTTAAAACAAAAGCCACCAACGTCGATCGTGAGTAACGGATGAAAGAAGAGACGAGCAAGAGGGTCAGAATTATGGTTGTCGAATGAAAGTACGCTTCTCTTTCTCTTCTGTCCGCCTCTGTTTTTCTTTCTCTCTCTCTCTCTCTCTCTCTCTCTCTCTCTTTTATCGTTTTCGCAACAATCTAAATTCTACCGGCTGTTTCGAAAAGTCTCCTTCCTCGCGAGCGCTAAACTCTTTCCAAGCGCAATTTTTTCTTCGGCCTTTGCTTAATTAAAAGTTCCATCGGCAATTTGTAATTACGAGCCAATCGCCCTGCTAGGGAACACCTTACAATTCGACGTTACGACGTCGATTTAGCTGGGAAATCCTCGATCGTTGGGGTCGTGTCCCGCGAAATTCAAAGAGCTCTTTAAAATCGTAGGAATAAATAAGAGGGAAAAGGAAAAGGAGAAAAAGAGAGAGAGAGAGAGATAGAGGGCAGAGAGATAAGGGCTTTAGAGGGCTTATAGAGGGAGCTGTTTCACGTTTGAATCTCGCCTTATCGCCGGAGAGTGTTTTTATTGTCGTTATATTTCCTTTGTTTTCTTTGCCCCTTTGTTCCACTGCCTTTGGGTTTTGCACTCGCAGCGAGGGCGTCGTTTTCCTACCGACGGTCCTCTTTACTTCGCGAATTCTCTAAACGAAAAAGAATCCTTCGATCCGGTAATCGATTTGCGTGTACCGAGATCTTTCGACGGCCTTAGAGACGCGTTAATTACGATTAATTTCAGATTTTCTTTTGATAACGTTTGGAATATTTTGTCATCTGTCATATGCGTGATATCAGATACGTTGAAATCTAACGTTCACGCATCTCACGCAACATTTGACATTTCCTGCGCTTCAGTGGATTTGTAACAAGCGAGAACTCGTTATCGAACTCCTTAACAACGACCAATCGGGGAAACTGGCGCGCTACTTGAACTCGCGCGTCCAAAATACTACTGAATAAGATCACCATAGAATCGAGTTGAAACATTCAACAGATCCTTTCCTCTCTGTCATCTCTTTGAAACCGAGCATCCGCCATCCCTTCTGTCTCATTTCGCGTTTAATTTCGTATTCGAGGGTTCATTTGCTGCGTTGAATGGCCGTATAAGTACTATTCAAGTTGTCGTTTAGCCCGTTCAAGTATCTCCCTCGAAGCAGGTCAGTTTTTTCTTCCTTTTCTCTCTTCACATCTCTGTTATCTCAGCGTTTCGTCCTCGATAGCAACAAGCTATAGCATTTTACCAGCGTATAAATAGCTGCAAGAAAGCTTCAACAAATGCTGTTCGTCGAACGCCCGTAAAAGACGTACGCGTATGTATCGGAGCGAGAAACGAGCTTGCATCTTTTCGTTGCGGCATATAGGAATAAATTCCGATTGGTTACTCCATGGTTGCTGATTGAACTCCGATCTGATCTATCCCGAAGAGATAATCCCACATCGAGCAATAAAGATATTATCATCTAACATCGAACAGATTAAGATCGTGGTGATTCAGCCTTGATCCCTTTCGTCTCGTCTCGAAGAGAATTTCCATCGGTCGTTTGAAAAGCCACGCATAAGGAGCAACGTGTCACGATGGCGATTCTATTGTGCAATTTGCCAGTTTTAGCCTAGTTCCTCTAACAAGCAGGACGACTAGGTCCTCGAAGCTGGTCGGTTTAACCGTTGGTTAATCACCTTGCGAATATTTCACCGAGCAATTTTCCCGCTGAATAACGGCCAAAGGGAACTTCAGATTGCATCAACGCCGAGCGCTTTTCTCTTTTTGATCCCTTCAAACCATGGTGAAAAATCTGCGAGCTACGTCATCTTGCTTAAAGCGTTATCCGAATAACGTATATTCGAATTTTCAGACATATAGATCTTTCAAACAGACCTAGAATCACTGATCGTAGAATTTCTGCCTTTGCAAACTACAAATTAGCCTTCTATCATCGCTATTAACTCATTTTTTAACATTGTATACACATAATATATACATATATAACATATTTATATATAACATAACCGAATTATAGATTTTCTACGACTAAGGATAAATTTTCAGTTGTAGAAATAACTGAATTTCTGGTGTAAATATGACATGGTTGAGAAAGAGCATGCTATCGGAGTAAACTACTATTGTCCGATATGACACTTGGAAAACCAACTTTGAGTTTGAAAAAGCTATTATTCCAACTGGCAATTCTTTTTTTTTCTTTCTTTCTTTCTTTCTTTCTTTCTTTCTTTCTTTACTCTATTCAGTATTTTTTCCAGAGGAAGAATACGAAGAAGTTGTTCTGCATCGATTAGCGATTTCAGCCCGAAAACATATACTGGCCACTGACCGACTTCGAAGTTAAAAGCATCGTTACGGATTTAATATAAGTTGGGAAAGAAGTCCAGTTGCTGGTACTCGAAGTAGAAGGAAATAAGACAGACGAGAAGGCCGTACTTTCAGCAAAAGGTGGGGAACAAAATCAACCGTAACGAGCGAGAACTTGCAAGACTTTATTCGCAACGCTATGCGCCATTGTGATCCCTCTTTTATGCGTTTTCAAATTCCTCGATGTTGTTGTGACAAGTAATATTCAGTTCGCTAGCGTTACACGATGTAAAAATGATCATTGATGGCGGAACCGCAACAAAACGAGAAATCATTTATAAAAACGAATGTTCGTTTTCGAGTAACTGGATATTGACAGTAATTAAATAATAACTCGTGTAGTAAAAAGGCATTATTATCAAAATTAAAACGACGTAAAATATTATCGTATAACAAAATAAAAATAAAAATATCAATATTACCGTGTATCAATCTGGTCGTATACATGTTCCTATTTACCATTAATAATTCAAGCATAAAAGTAATAAAAATAAAAATAGGGGAGAATGCTTGGCGAAGCACGAAATTAAAAATCTGTTTGCCTAAATCACGGAGGCATAGTAACGTGGTTCCTTTATATGTTTATTAAAAACCTATCTTTCATTTTCCGTATATTATCGTCCTAAAAGAAAACCTCTTTATGATTTAAAGTCGTCCGTGAAATTTGCAAAATTAAAACTGAACGCGTACGATCGTAGAGGGTTCTTTGCGAACAATTACTTTATTGTTCGACGCGTGTCCTGATCAGTGAAGAGGCAGGGTTAAATTTATCAATATCGTCGCTACCATTATCGATACTTGCAACACCGACCGACGAAAACTGTCCGAAACGTTTTCAGCTGACATTTTTAACCGCCAGGAAAACCGTTCATGAGCAACGCTATTAATTGCGAACCTATTCGAAATGGCGAAGAAATACTACGTTCGGACAAATTGTTGCCTCTAGTAGAACGTTCAGAAATATTCGAATACAGAATATCGTCTATCGACGAAAACGGTATTCGCTGGTAAAAAGTATTGGATGTAAGATGAGAGACCAAATATACCATGGTCCAATCTTGTCTTTACAAAAATCTTTTAATCGTAAGATTATCCGGTAGATGATGATACGCCCGGTAAGAAGCCACCGAAAAACCATGCATATTTTATTCGATAAAATGCCAATTCTATAAAAGTTTTCAAATTTCCTTACGAACTTTCCGAATAATTCAATACGGTAGAACTTCGCTTACTTGAATTCGTCGAAGGGTGAACAGTTCATATAACAGTGTATATACATAACTGGAGTTCGTTGATTCTCCTCTCTACTACCTATGATTTTTCGTTGAAATAACACAAGTTCGCGTTCGGACAAATGAATTCGATCGATAGAACTTTGTTTAATCAGGCATTAACTGCAGTTTCGTTTCGATAAACGAAATTACACAGTAAGTGCTTTATTTTCACGGAATTTCTCTGCCCCTTGATACATCGTTGCTAAAAATGTGTTCTATCGTTCTTACAGATGCGAGAATTAAAATCCATCCAATTATATCGTTTTTGTAAAAATTTGTACATGCCTGGTCGAGAGATTATACGATTAGAACATTATTCGGTTAACGAATCAGGAGCATGAAAATATAATGAAATGAGAAAAAATATTTTAGTTAACAAAGTGAAGAGAAACTTACCGAGTACACCAAGACGAAAATTAATAGAAACGACGATAAGACGACCATAAGCAGCCAACGCAGTGCCGTCGAAGGAATTTCCAGCGCCCCATGAATAGGAATCACCGTGAATTAGAAGAAGGGCTGGTAATAAGTCTGGGGTACTACCTGCAACGTTGCATCGTTATCGTTAATCGCTTTATCTACGGCTACAAGAATTTCTGGTTATTCGTCAAATGTTGGACGCTGTAACAAAATTGAAGAGAAAAGATTAAAATGAAAAATACTGCAAACTTACAGGGATAATTATCCTGTACGTCGCAATCTTTTTACATGGACATTGCCTTTCCTTTGTGCGAAAATATTATTACGAGGAAATAAAATAAATACGTAAAATACCGTAGGTTCTATAACTGGTTAAAAATATGAAGAAAGCAACCCATCGTACGATAAAGATTCGTGCGTAGGTATATACGTATATCGGTAATTCCATTATTGTACAATTTTTCCATGATTAATACTTTCCTTTTTTTTTTAATTCGAATACGAAAAAAAGGAAACGTACGCAAACGAGAAGCATTTTCCTCGTGTGCTTTCAGTTTCGCAATTTTTTCTGTTTCCACCGGCAGGTCTGTGTTTAAGCGTGAAATAAAAATGACGCAACTGCTCGATCAGACGAAATTTTTCCTGGCTTTTCCTGGTCCGATATTTTTCGACGAAATAAAACCTGGTTAAATTCGATGGAGGTACAGAGACGTACATCCATTGTCGATAAATATGTATAAACGTCGAGCGATTGCGCGGCAAAAGAATCGATTTGCAACATTGACCTGATCATAGCGCTTTAATTTCATTCGTTAAAACCTTCATAAACTGCTGTTATCCAACGTTAGAATAAAACAATATAGCGTTGTATTACCTGCACGTAATGAGCTTACAACTATTCTATACTTGAGACTATACTATGCAATAGAATAGGGTATTTGAATATCGCTATTGTTAGTGTTATTATCAACGTTATTATCGCTACCGTCTGCATGAAATTTACGAAGCCGCCAGAATACCATATAGACGCTGTCTAGCAAGGTCTTGTTAGGAAACTGAAGCATTCAACGAGCGAACAACGTAGACGCGGGAATCGATATTCATCGATAGCACTAAGAATCGATGTTCACGTGGTAATGCAGCCACGTGTATTCGTATATGTATATGTATATTCGATATTCGATATTCGATATTCGATATTCTATACGCATGCGCGCAAATGGTATGCAAATATCATAGTAGAAAATATAATTAACTTCGGTGAAGCGTTAATTTTAATTTTTATCACCGTATAATCTCCGAGCGGTATTTAATTGTCAGTTATTATTTTCATTTGTTCGAATTTTTTCCCAGAGTATACGATAATCGCCGAAAGATTCCCGAACTGAAACACCTCGACGAAAGTTTTTAGAAGCTCCGTGTTGTACACTGGATATTTTCGATAAATGGCTTCGTACATTTTCGTCATTCAGTGGATATTTAAATCATCGATATTCATTGGCTACTGTTAATATTCAATGGTAATGTTGTAATTTATCAAATCAATATTCATCGATGAAATCCATATTTATCGGTGCTGTGGAATATTGATTTTTGAATAATTTAGTAATCCCACAAACTAATATTTCACGCATTCGAGTATTAATTATGTAAAAATTCCATACCCAGTTTCGAAATAATCCACTGTCCGAAGGGCAGGAAGCAAGAATGAAACAATTTGTAAATCGTTTTTCATTGTTGTCCTAAATACTTCACGATTTTTCATAATTAAGCAAGAATCATTTGCAGTAATTACCTACTGTAATATTGCTAATAATTTTCGCGACAGAAATCCAATGCTTTTAACGTACGCCTTTTACATTTATTATTATTATTATTATTATTTGCTTATTATTTATGGAAAGTGGATAACGGACATCTTCGAATAGAAAAAATTGAAACGTGTACAAATGTTTCGTTTATCGTCTAAATTATTTACTTTCGTAAATTGCAAACACAATAATTTAAAACAATTTAAAAATGAACACAGCTTAAAACAATAAACTTTACCATAAAATTAAAATATAATCTCCACGTTTCGCGATAAGTGTTGAATAACAAAATTTGCATATACTTTCTGGGGTAAAAGGACGAGAAAGAGGACACGAGCGAAGCAAGATTTGAAGATGTAGCACGTCATAGGAAAAAAAGTACCTTGTCGCGTGGTAGTTTCCTGTAAAGTCTTTAATAACGGTTAGCGTAAAGGTGCAACAACAACTTTAATTTAGAAAATACAGTCGAGCAATTAAGTTAAAAGCAAGCCAAGCACTCAGGTACAATTGCGAATAACGTACAGAGTTTCTTCACTCTCGTAACGAATCACAAGCAACCAAATATTGTCCGGCTTTCCAATTTATAAATGGATAGTGCTGGAAAACCATTATGGAGTGCTACGTACGATCAAATTATCGAACATGTGGTACATACATCGATCGAATACTGTAGAAAATATAATTCTACGTACTGTTGAAACACCGTATGAACGTTAACGCAAATAAAATGATCATTCAGACACTTTCTCAAGGTAATATCTCTTTCCGTGCATACAATGTTATTTTCACATGTAAAAATAACACATTTTCACTACAGATATATCGCACTTTACCATAAAGAAGGCAACTCGGGAAACATGTTTCTCGAGCGATCTTTTCATCTTTCGACAAACATACGTAAAGTACGAGTTTAAAGTATGTACATCATATTTGACGAATGATCTTTCCGAATCTTCCCTGTTTGCGTCATAAAGTAAACCACAATCGGAGGAATTAGCGTTTAGATTATGAAAATAATGAGAAATAAATTCAACGCGAGCTTTCGTGCTTTCATCGCAACTAATAAATAGATGTGCAAAAATGTATAAAAATCTGTATAAATGTATAAAAGATACAAAAGTACATAAAATATCAAAAATGAGTAGCGAGCATACGATATTATTATTAAAAATCCTTTGGCTGTTTTCAAATTTGAAAATTAAATCTCGTCCGTGCAGTATCTCGACGGTACTTGGATCTGATAAAACTGATCTTCCCCAATACGTTCCAGGCGTATTGATCTTTTACTGTACAACGATCTAAACGCGAAAACATGGATAACGCTGCTATATCTTCAACCCGTATAATCATACTGTACACGTCTGAAAACGAAAGCAGGTTTGCCAGAAAAATCAATTTTTTACGAAGGCTCATTACCATTTACGTTCATAAACGGCGGAGGGAATAAGCTGAAGAATTTTGTATTATATCGTTGCTCCACGGTCCAAGTTACACTCACTGCACTCCCTGAGGACGAATCAGCACGTTCACGATTCATGAAATCGCATAATTGTCCATGAACGAGCCACAACGCTCCTACCGTAGCGCTATAAGCGATGGCGGACAAGACGAGACGTCCACCTGTTGCAAAATCTGACATGACACTGCACTATCGTGCCAGACCGGACAGATAGGTGACTAAACCGAGCCACTATCAACGTATCCTCTATCCGGTAAACCAGAGATCGTATCTTGGATAAATTTACGGGCGATCCGATATTTTGCATTACCTCTGACATCTGGACCGCCTAATCTACCCTTATCGCGGTTCGGGACATCTGATCGCGCATTACCCTCCACTGTGTTTGCCAATCGAAATTTTACCAGATGCGCTATGTTATCTGAATCGATGCTGTGTGGATGTTGAACGTTGTTTTTCAACGCTTTTTGGAGCTTTCTAACTTTGGAGATTTCTATAGCGTAAGAATACTCAACGGATTAATGAAACTTAATATTATAATATTAATTAAAACATGAGAAACTAATGATTGATATCGGGCATCTCGGAGTTTATAAGTTTTCGATATCTTCGAAAGTTTCATGTCGCGAAAATAGAACGTTTAAAACAGTTTGGTACAACGACTCGTCCCTCGTTTCTTTCGCAAGACACGAAATCGTATATACAGGCTCAGTAGCTTTATTTTCTTTCGTTCCAAGTTTGACAAATACGATGTCTTTGATACCGAATGCTGCCAGTAAGGCTACGAATTATTTTACCATGTTTATAAAGATCGATGTGATCGTTGCGTAGTATCGAGTAGATATTGCGTGTATACGTGCTTTGTTTACATTTTAGATGTATACATTTTTTTGTGTAGATCGTTGATCTGTGTACCTGTTTGTGCCACCGGCTCGTGCGCCCCCCCCCCCTCCCCCTCTTCCACTTTGGAAGTTGCTCAGCGAAATTAAGACACAAGGAGTCATTCAGTCGTCTCCTTTCGTATCGACAACGTGGATCGCGTTGCGTCAGGTTTGTAACGTATTCTAATCTATTGGTGGCGTCGGTTCTTCATTACTATCATTACTATCATTACTATCATTACTATCATTACTATCGTTTATATCTCGTTATTAATATAGTTTGATACACATTTATTTAACGATTCATTGAACATTAAGATAATGAAATTAAGCGATTTTCTGAAATTTTTCTTTTAATTTTTCTTCGGTCGTCTATTTATTTTAAATGATACTGTTACCGGTAACTTCCATCGTAAGCTTTCGTAATAAAATTTGAGTTTGATCGTGTTTTCATTTAATTATTTTTATACATTTCGTGCACGTTTGTGTAGTATTTTCGTAGATGATAAATTAATTGATATTGCAGATATACCGAAGCCCTTTCCGCGTTTGACTTTGAGATTCTTCTGTTTTATAAATATTACCAATTAACGTTGCGAAGCAAGAAAAATATTCCGCTCACGGTTTGTTAATCGCGTTTATATAGAGTGGAAGACGATCGAATTTTAGTAGCCCTTCTGGCTACTGCGTCGTTCTTTTTTTCAGCGCCCCTTATTACTACGTTTATTACTGAAAATACTGTTGTACGAGACATATTCCATAGTTAGCGCTAACGTTACCATGACTGCTAAAATACAGAACTTTATTGCGAATGTAATGTATGTATGCATGTATGAAATTGTGTTCGATTTTATGCGTAACAAAGTATTATAATGAAATATCTTAATGTTGCTACGAAGGCTTGAATTATTTTTTCAAATCTTTTCGACCGCGATGTTTTCCTCCTTTTAACAGTAACGTAGAGTTTTATAAATATTCAAACTTCATTCGCGTGAAACAAAAGTTGATTCGCCATCATCGCCACGTTTGTAGCAAAAATTCTGCAAAAAATGATTTATGCGCATATCTTTCGGTTCACTATGTTGCAAATCACTATGTTGTTGTAGAAAATAACAACAGATATTGTTAAAAATTAAAAGACAAAGCAAGTGATTTTATGATAATCGGGTTTTCTCTTATCTTAAAATTCATTTACTTGGAATTCTTGCTTTCAATTTTCCTAGTTTCGATTAAAAAGATACAAATGATTCTCCATTTTTGCTAAAATTTAATCAACAATAATTTAATATAATTACTAATTAGTACTTCATTTTTCATGTATAAAATGTTCTCGTTTCAGAGATGTCTGTTTTTCTTTTTTTTTTTTTTTTTTTTTTTTTTTTTTTTTTTTTTTTTTTTTTTTTTTTTTTTTTTTTTTTTTTTTTTTTTTTTTTTCTAAGTACTAATCCAATAAATGAGTCTGTTTCAGATTTATCAATTTACAGAAATTTCATTGGAATATATTCATTTATATTTCGTATAAAGGAGGTGAACGAAAGAAAAGAGCTAAATGTTACGAAATAATGTTTGCGCCTTACCAGTCAGCAGGTAATTATACATATTTTATAGAATTTTACTAACCTTTCGCAGATTGAATTTGTTTCAAGGTCTTTCGAGGCATCGAACGAAGGGTACTCATACTCCATACGATATCCTCTCCCTTTCCTTTTATCACATTTAGATTATTACGTAGGATAGAGTGGACGGATATTTAGATTTTTACGTAGGTGCGATTTATGGTTAGGTTGGTTACCTTGAGGTTGTAATCTAAGTAAGTAGGTAAGGTGTAGGTAGCAAATAGGTTGACACAGTAGTAAGAAGTATGGCATGGTAGTAAAAGCATGACATTGTACAATGTATATATTATGTAGCAGTTAATTCTATTATTACTCTATTATTTATATAATATTTATATATAATTCTATTATTAAAGGTCCTTTTGCTGTTTGTTTCGAACATTGCGCAAACGCGCACCAAGAGGAGTATTTGTTCGACGATGAATAAATTTTAGACCTCCTCGCAATGAGACCCGGGCAATCGGTATTATTTCATATAGTATAATTACTAATTGTATCGCTGTACAACAAAGCGATTAACCGTACAATTGGTATAATTGTTAATTATATGGCAAGTAATACGAGCTAATTAGCCGCGATCCTGACTACGGGTTCGTATCAATGCATCTGTCGCATATTACATTAGCGAAATATAATTTAGATATAATTTAAAAGTGTAACTAATAACAAGTACTTTTGGTACTTGACAAAGTGTATGTATTCGGCATACAAGTTTGTTGCATTCGCGTCCTTGAATTTTTTTTTATCTATAAATCGGATTATCTATAAATCTTGAGTCTTGATAAAGTGGCAAACACCAATAAAATAAGTGTATAGTAATATATTTATTTATGTTATATAAAAGTTCTAGTTTTGAATTAGTTGGATTCATTTGCATCGAATTTGTAGGAAAGTTCGCGACGCGAAATCCAGAACGTAGAAAAGTCGAACGTACGATTAGCATCCATCAACCGAACGAAACTTGCGGCCGGGGAGGAATTTCCAACCGTCTTGAGATCTTAACGAGAGATCTTGAAGTCGTTACCAGAAGTGGAGGTGCAGCCAGAATTTAAAAATATCCCAAAGGAGAGACGATTCGGGGAGAAACGTAGATCACCTTGGACTCTCTTCATTACCTTTCACGGTATTGTAAAAAAAGAAATCCACTCAGAAAAAGGGAATAGAAAGCGAAAAAGAAGGAAAAGACGAGCGGGGAATGGGGGATGGGAGAAGAAAAGAGCTTTCCAAGAAGAATTAATTCTCTCGACTTCTGACCTCTCCCATGCACGTCCGCTCGATTTTATCCGACTGCATCCTTTCAAAAGCGAATGAATCTCGAGGAAATGTGACGTTTTCCAACCAATGGAGATAACAAATTGCTTTGTGGACAAAAATTTTGCCTCCTTTTCGCTTTAAATCTGCGGTTATTATTTACCGATGATCAGTGTCGCAACGTTTCGCGTAGTATTCGCATCTTTTTTAAGTATTTACGATTGCAATGCGCGTAGAAACATCGTTACACACGGTAAAGACTAAAAGTAAATGACGGACATTATCTTTTGTTTATTGCATCAGTTTTCCAAACAATTGCATACAAGAAGCGTATGTTTATAGCGTGTAATCGATAGAATTTCTTTAAAAACCACCTCAAAGTATCGAAATTTCGCCAAATACAAACGATAGGAAGACATCGAACATGCGAATCACGCGGTATTCGCCTGAACTTCTCGCTAAACTCGTTACAGTGATTTCAGTTACATACTATCCCTTACACGCGTACAATATAAAGAGATTCGTTTCTCTCTAATATGTCGTGCAAAGTCAGTGCCGAATTCTTCTGAAAAGACAAGTGCTACTCCTAAGCTGTTACCAATTGATTCTTCTCTTCCTTCGATCCTCTTCTTTTCTTCGTCATCTTCCGTGTGATTCGTCCGTCGCGTTGGCCTTCGAAGTAAACGTCGATCAGACGCGAGGCCACCTCACTCCCGCGGTGCTTGCAGGTTCTTTCTCGTTAATCGAATAATCATCTGCAATGCACTACGGAATTGAAGAAGCAACGCGAAAGTCGTTGAACCAACAGCGCCTTCTACGTTTCTCCTCTTCCTATTTCTCTTCTTATCACTCTGTTTAGCGTCCCTTTTTCAAGTCCATGGCCCCCGGCATTCTTGCTCGGTGACGTTCAATTCTGCCGTTACAAATGGAGAGAGGAGGGCAGCAATTTTCACCGGTTTTTCAGATAAGCCCGACGACCTCTCATCCGCTTTCATTCTTTTTTCTTCTTCTTCGTTCCCTTTGATGTCACGGAACGATATTCCCGTGCGCAAGAGGATATGCATGCATTGTCGCCGAGAGATTACACGTAGCACAGTGTGTAGGAATGAGAGTATGGAACAGAGGGGGGGGGGAAGGAGGAAATATAGTCGAACAGCGCGAGTGGTTAAGCGCTAAAGTTGGCGAAACGAGAATTTTACACTGGCGAATTTGATACGCGTATTTGCGGAAGGTAAAACTAGGCAACCCAGCCAGATACCCTATACAGAGGGCACGTTCTACTCTTTAGATTTTACATATATATCTCTCTTTACGTTCTACTTGGCTTTTAGATATTTTTTCATAACGGAAAAATCACCATTAATCCTCTTTGGTTTGCAGGCTTTTCCTTAGCAACTAGCTAATTCGTTAATCAACTATTTATATACCTGTTCATCGAATTTTACCTATTTTCCGCAATATATTACACATAGTAATTGCGTTCTCTACAACGTGCTCTAGTAATGGCGCTATTATCATCGAATCGTGTAAACGAAAGAAGAAAGAAAAAAAGAGAGAGAATATAATTACGATGGAAATTCGTATCGTTAAAAAAATGTAATCTAATACAAAGATTCGATCGAATTGAAAAATTGATGGAATCTTGTGCATTCTTGCATTTCAAACGATTCAACATGTAAATCACACGATGGTTATTACTGCGACTTTGATACGATTACGTTCTAAATTTTCGTAATCCTGACTACGGATCGGGTCGTTCTTATCACGTTTTTCCCCACTTGTTCGTCTCAGTTTCGCTAATGCAGGCATTCAACGTCACAACGACGACTCCCTTAATTTACCAAATTTCAGGCATCCCCACTTTTCCCCGCGTCACGTTAAACGCGTAAAACCTACCGCCGCTCAGCTTTCAGCAGTGGTCCGCTTTAACGCTCGCGTCTCCCCAGGGTTAATCCCTCGTAGTAAAAAGAACGTTATGTTTCGAGAACGGCCTGCACAAAGCGTTATCACTTTTAATTACTCGTTTTCAGCCAGCTCGCCGCGATAACTCGGCCCTTTAACCAGACGCCCTGTCCGCAAAATGCGCTGTCCATCCCTCGCGACCAGCTGAAACGCTTTAAAACATCCCGCTGCCGACGGGTGGTCCTTCAACGTTAAAACGAGACGACACAGCTCGGCGCGGCGCGTCGTTACACGTCGTTACACGTTGCGACGAAATAACACCAACGAATGATCGTAACAAGCACTCGAACAAAACGTTTCTGTAATTCACTTTGTTCCCTGTTTTTCGTTATACGATTGAATACGTGGTGAAATTGACAAATCTAGTTGTGGAAAAGTGTATTTTCTTTATTTTCAAGGGCATTACCTGTACCACCTTACTACAAATTTTGTTGTATAAAGATAATACGAAAATGTTATATGTATAAGGAAGCTTATATATACATGTATATATTTCGGTAGAATTAGTTCGACGGAAAAAGGTTATCAAGATTCGTGGAATATCTTTATTGCTTGTTCCATGAAAAATTCGTTCTTTCATGCGAAATCGATATTCATCCGAGAAAATTCGCTGCCACGAGACTACGGTAGAATTTTTTTTAATTAAATTTGTCGACGTTCGTCGATCTCAAATGCCGTTATTAAATGAATAGCGAGTGCTGTTTCGTTATTCAACTTTTCAACCAATTAACCCATTCCGCTACAAAATGAGGCTATGTAAATCGTAATTTTAATTATCAAGTATATCGAGTTTTATTTCTTTCGATCTTTTATTTTTCAAAATATCTTCATCTCCCGTTAGTTTTATTACGACTGAATCTTTTCAGTTATTACGACGTACGATGTTCGTTCCATTTTAAAGTTTGAATTAGCTCCCTATATACGTACGAATTACATTCTGTATAATCTTCTCTATCGTTAGCTTTGACAGATGTGCAAGATGTTAAGAAAAATGAGTCCGATAGTTGAGAGGCTTGTAGCACTCACCGAGAAGAGTAACATATATCTAATCAACATAGGTCCGTTATGAATATAGCGAACGTAAGTTTTGCACGACGACAAATGATCTTGAACGAACCTGAAACAACATTATATTATAATTTTGATATCGCGATATAAGAGATATGTCATATATCATATATTTTAAAAGTAGGAAGTATTAAAAAGCGATTTATTCCAACGCGACTACACGTTAGTTGACACAAAAGACGAATGAAAAGGCTCCTTTCGATCGCAAACAGCTTCGCTTTGAGTTTCCCAGGCACTTGTGCAACAATTGCGGCAATTACATTTTCCAACAACAAATATTCGTATTCGTCGGACGTGCAACGTCGCTCTGCGAAGGCGTAATAATCCAGACAGCGTGAAAATTTAATCCTCCAGTGGCCAAAACTTTACCAGTAACTTCGAAACTGAAACTAGTGTGCGCTTCTTCGTGCTAAATGACACCCGAAGGATCAGGGTTGGCTACTAAGCCAAATTCGATCTTCGCAATAGTTGTAACGGCTACTGCCTTTTACGGTACTTTGAATTCATCGTTACGAAACATCGATGGATACAGTGCCTGTAGTTAATTTGTTACTACTGGTTGATTCGATGATTATTATCACCGAGTGTGAGGAATTCGCGATTGTAGTTTGGAAATTCAAGACAATAATAGACGGAACGGAAAGAAATTCTTACGTTTCGGTACACGATTATAGGATAAAAAAATGCAAGAGACGTAAAAACTAATCAATTGACGTAATTATTCTCAACTCGTCGTTATGTCTATACTTTTCCATAATTTAATTATATTCTCAAAGTATACGATCGTATACTCGTATATTCGTATAATTATAACGATATAATTGCTAAAAAGTATTAGCACTTTATTTATTATTAGTGTTTGGGAAAAATCTTAAAAACTGTTGGATATCGATAGACTTGAGTCGGAACATAAGGTTTTAGTTATCTATATCACGTTGATATTTTTCGATATTTAGTTTAACGCGAGACGTAATACTTCTGACGCGCGAAAGATATGATTGCAGAAAATATAACTTTCGTTAGGAAGCGTGAAACTGAATTTGGCCAGGAAACTTTCGAGTAGGTTAGCTTGACAAAAATACTCGCAAAAGTGTATCAAACGCTTATACGTATATCTAACAGTGTGTTATTATAGATGTTTCAAGAATTCAGCTTCAACTCGCTTCTTCGATGAAGAAACGCGAACCGTAACAATCTCGATCCCGAACATCTTCCACTAATGGTCTGATTATTTATTAATATTATCACTTTTATCCGATCAATTTACGCCGCATCTCCGCTTCTTTTCCTCGTTCTCGTCCTCGTATTTCCGACAACTCTTACCGAGAGGAATGGGGTGTACTTAAACGACGAGAAGACGACGGCGGTAGAAGAATGGAGAGGTTACAGATAGCTGTATCAAGTATGATGTATTACACGTATAAAGATACTCTTGATAGACTGTTATAGTTTCAGTGCATCGTTTTAAAGTGGCCATTCGAGCAAACGGGTCGGAATTTACGAATTTACATGGTCGTTACACGACGCAGCCAACGGAAAATAGGGCTATAAAAATATTCAGTGCATAGCGAACGATGCAACAACCTCTATCGATATTTTTCTTTTTTCACAGTCCAGATTCGCGACGGTGGACGCTGCAAAAAGATACCGTATCATTTTCGACATCTTCTCAATTTGGTATATTATGGTATTTTTTCGATTGTATTCGATTTGAATGAAAATATACATTTGTCGTGTTTGATTCGCTCGTTTCGCTTTAAGAAGCTAAACTTTGCAAACACATTCAATATCTTTTCAACTAGCCTGATATTCGATCGCGAATTTTATTCGACGTGAATATCCATGATCGCAAAGAAAATACGAAAAGGGCGATAAATTAACGACGCTTCGATACCGTCGCTTCGACTTACGCGTCGAAATTCTCTTTGCCTAATTCCGTGAAACACGGTCCGTGAGCCCAATCCACGAGGATGATTTAATTAGGACGTTCAATTAGAACGCATCAGCGGCTGCCCTTCGAGATTACCAAGCCACTCAAAGCCCACCAACCCTTCCTTACTTCCGTCTCGCTTTTCCGTTTCACAGAACGCGAACAATCGTGTGTTTCGTAAACGATGAAAGATTTCGGTGAACCGCCAATAGAAACACGAGCTATTTTCTCCTAACATAGACAACCAACGATAACGTTTAATAAATATCATTTAACCATTTTGCAATGGTTGGAATTTTGGAATATTAACGCTATATATTGCGGTACTACGTGGTAATACTCGTATGTATCCTGGAAATTGTTTCATAAATAACGAAGTAAAAATTTTAAAGCGTTTTAAAGAAACAGAGATAGCAGATCGATGAGTAATACGTTTTGTAAAAAGCTGATTAGCTAACACTTTTTGCCACATATTCCGATATTCTGCTAACAAAATGACGAAACAGTCATGAAAATGGAAAATGGTTTCGAAATGGAATAGTGAGACTTTTTGATTTTTCGTCGAACCACTGCGTGACGACGTGGATCAGATAAAAATTATGTTACTGATTTTAAATCTGTTAGAATTATCACGATTAGAGATCAAGAACGAACGATGTAATAATACGACTGATAATTATAGGACGGGATAATGGAACGATAAGTATGTTATTCGATGACATGAAAAACTGCTTAGAAGAAACGGAAGAAACTAACAAAGTCTTATCCGATCGTGTTTCTCAGCTATATCGAACGATACACCGATGTAGCTTTTTGTATATATGCACGTGTATATGTATGTATATCGTATACGTATCCGCAATCGCGCCGAAAACTGAAGCGTAACGTATCGCGTGTGACAGTGATTTTCGTGAAATATTGAATATCTGATTCGCTAAAGCGGTTGTAACTGGTACACGGAAAATTACATAATCCCTGACATTAGCGATAATGTGTTCGACCGTGTCGATTAACGCCCTTGCACGCGTGCTTTTCAACTCGTTACTGCGGTTTCTGCGAATCGTTATCTAATTGGCGAATACTTGAACTACTTTCGCTCATAGAAGTTTCTCAATCTCCAAGATTTTTTTTTTTTTTTTATGTGATTTATATGTCATCCAGCGCGTTGTTGAGACAATTTGTTTCAAACATTAAGATATCGTAGTTGACCGATTATCGTTCGTATAGACAATAATCCAGAAAATAATGAAATTTTCTTCATTTTTTTATAGTGTTTTAAATTTTCATTATCGTTCACATACTAAAATATTCTCTAGGTGTAAACATTTACAAAAGTGTCTAAAGAATTCAAGTTTTTCAATAATTATAATTCTATGGCTGAAGATAAAACGAAAATCAAGAATAACAAAATTGCGTTGGAAATTTCATTCCCGCGAGAATCAAACTTGAAAGCTCGTTTTCAAGAGAATTGAGTTTGAAAATTTGTCGAGTATATCGTATCGGGTTAATTCTTAGGTAAACGCATTCAAATCCAGCTTGCTCGTGAACGAGACTTCAAGCGGAAAAATTTGATTCTGCGTTTTCCACCTATTTTCACACGTAGAATAACCTGCAGCCAATTGTCCGCTCTTATCCGACCGAGAATTTGTTATATACGCGACAAGTTTTCAAGCTTGATTTTCACCAACTTTTGATTTTCGTTTCATTTCGAGCCATAGAATCTCTCCTGTTCGCTTGTACCTTGAATTTACATCCACGGCGTGTATATTTAATATATAATATGCCTGAATGTGCGAAATAAACGTGTGCTTTGGAGCTAAGTGTTATCGATTTCAGTTTTTTGAGCAGAAAAAGAGACGAAAATAATAATCGAAAGGTAGATACAAGCTTGGTTTTGCCCGGCTTGAAAATCTTCTCACATATGTTCTCTCGCACAGTAGAAAAGATTACGTAATTGTACAAATTGTTCCGTTGGAGCCGCAGCAAACGCATACAGCATCGCCTTTAAAAGACGGTACGACAGAAAACTCGGTCGATTCAGGTTCAAGATCTACTAAAAATTAATTAGTTCCACCCATGCAAGTATCACTTTTCAGTCAAACTTGTAAACTTCGCAAATTCTCACAAATTCTCACAAATTCTCACAAATTCGACTGAAAAATCGTTCATCTGTAATAAATACAAATCGATCGCCACCACCGATTGAATAATCAATTCCAATGTCATCGAATAGCCATTGGAAATACATTATTTTAATGGATATTGAAACGATTCAAATTCGTATGCGGTACCCGTTAACTCTTTCTCAAATATTTTATTCTACAGAGACACCATGTTGGAATAAATATTTCCACGGGTCTTTATTGGCACTAATTTCTTTAGCAATTTTTTAATCTACGCGTATTAACGTTTGCCGTGCAAAAACACAAAGAAATCGAATCGACCAAAGAGAAATTCTCGTTATAATACGATTGCAAAGAAAAGCTATTTACAAGTTGAAATTTTAGAACATTAGGGCTAATAAGTAATTATTATTCTCTTTAGGATTGTTAGTTTCTTTTTCGCTGGGTATTCGTAGACGCGTTTACGAAGCGTAATTTAGAAATATCTTGCAAAGATGTTCGTTGCTGAAATTTCGACCCGAAGAAATACCTCACGTTCGAGTATCGTTCCGCCTTCAAAGGCATAGCAAAGGAACGTGAACGGGAGGTGGCGATATCGAGGGACCTGTTAATTGGAAGTTAACGTTTCTGACACTAACCAATTAATATTCATCCTGAACGGACCAAGGGAAGCTGGTCTTGCCGAACTAAAGGGAGCAAAATTATTCCACCAGTCGGATTCACTTTGACAGTCAAACCGATACAATGAAATATTCGCACGAAACACAGTTATGCAACATTTATGATAAAAAATTCATCTTTCAAACATACGTCCTACATTATCTATATTTCAGAAGTAATTAAAGTTTCATTATATTCAACCAAGTACACATTGCTTAACCAATGCTCGATTCTTATTTTTAAAAAGATTGTCGAGAAAGGGTAACCTTCGAATGATATTCGGTACGAAATTCGTGTCGCAAGCAAAGAAATATCGGGAGTTTTCTATCGAAGAATAACCCAATTGACGAATTGAAAGCGAAAAATAAATTAAATTAATATTTGTCTAAATTCTTCTTCCAATATTATCGAATTACGCTGGACAGCCAATGAACTTCGATAAACGAGCATCCGTTTCCGATAGAAGAAGCGTTTAAGCTGCGTTCAGAACCGAAACCTCAATTGCTTCCCGTGATTACAACATAATTACAATATAGCGGAGGAAAAAAGCAGCAGATTCCGGGTGTGGTCCCCGATGCGCGCGTCCCGAGCAACCACGTTAATTGTCGTCATTAAATCGCTCCCGTAAACTCATTTACAAGAGCGTTACGCTTCGGTCGGGCAAGAAAAAGGATTTCCTGGGCGTTAAGTCAAATACGTTTCGCCCGGGGAATCTCATTTAAATACCCCGTCTGGCTCGCTCGAATGTTAGCAAAAGGAGAGAAGGAAACTACGCTGGTGGTGGAAGCGTAGTCCGGAATCCTACCCTCGCCCTCCCTCGTCCCCTCGCCCCCTCGCCCCCTCGCCCCCTCGCCCACTCTCTCTCTCTCTCTCTCTCTCTCTCTTATTTTGCTCGTTTCTGTATGGCTGACTGGTTTTCCCGCGGCCATATCGTGAAGCTAAGCTAAGCTTCTTACGTGCAGACGACCCGAAGCTTGCAACAACGGCGGCCGTTTCGAAACGCGACGCGCACCCATGCGCACCTAAGACGACGAGGCTGGAGTATCACGTGGAAAAAAGTTTCGCTTCGCTCCGCGAAGCAGAATCTCCTTGGATAAAGCGTACTCTACGCTTATCTACTTTGCGTAAGCGAATTCCGACCGGCAGAGATTCTTGTTTATGCCGATGACGCGGGCATCCTAGGGGTGGTTAAGCTCGTTCGTTCGGGGAGACAATCCTGTCGATCGTGAAAATTTGCGGCTGCTTGACGCTCGTTTTATAAGCTATTCTTTATCAAGCAATTCGAATAATCTCCTGGTTTTTTGTTATTCTATTCTATCTGTGTTTAGAACTTGTTAATGCGCTTTTGCCAGAAATTTTGTTGCATTCTTCTATTTTCGTTGCGGCACACACAGCTAACGCTTTCGCTGGCTGTTGGACAATTCTTAACGTTATATCGAATTAATTTACGTATGCTTCGGTATGCTTCGGTATGCTTCGGTGTGCTTCGGTGTGCTTCGGTGTGCTTCGGTGTGCTTCGGTGTGCTTCGGTGTGCTTTGGTATGCACGTAAAGCATAAAGCATAAACAAATTGTATCGCGATTCGGTGTTGGCAGGGATTATTTCAAGAGTTTGTGTACTAATTTTAGTAGTCGTTCTGCAAATATTGGTCATGCTTTTAATTCCGTTATTAATTATCAGAATTTTATAATTAGTGAAATTTCTTCGATTCCTTAAGATTAGTTTCCTTCGCTATTGTCTGACGTTTTTGGTTTTTAAGCAAACTAATTGACTAATCGAGCATCGACTAGTCGGACTGGGGACTTCATCCAACAAGAAAAATGTTGCTTTCTCTCGTTTGATTTAATTTATTTGATGTTTTTAAACGTTAAAATCTCTGCCGATAAATATTTTTTGCAGAAAATCTGCCCGCCTGATAGAGAAACGAAAGAGCAACGACAGAAAGCGAAGAAAAAGAGAAACACGCCATCGTTATCCTTAATTGCAGTGTGTTATATGTAAGGGAAAATCGTTGTACGCGTCCGTGTTCCGCGAATGTTTTTCTTTGATACAACGTTTAATGTCCCTTTAGTCTCGTACGATGTTTTCGAGTTTCGCTTAATGCACCGATTGCTTCTTCGCCCGACAAAATGTCTAAAAATACCGTTAATTATAGATGCTATATAATATCGGAAATATAAGATACCTTATAGATAATGCCTTGGCTTGGGTATCGGTAATTTAGAAAGCTGTACTCTTAATTCGTTCCGAGAGAAATCTCCACTTTTAAAATGAATCAACTTTCTAACGAAATACATCGTATAGTTGACGAATTTAATCGAAACGTTAAATAATATAAAATTGTCGAATACATTGGAATTATTAATCCCAGCGTGGAAAATACAAAAACAGGATATTAAACAGCAAAGTTATATATTTTGTCATCGCATTCAAAATCCATATGTTGTAAAACGTTAAATCATCCGGATCGCTGCAAATGACACGGCGAATTTAATCACTCGCGCGTTATACAAATAAATTTTCTCTATCGAGCTTCATCGCCTTGATTCTTACTTCAATGGTCACCGGTAATATGTTATTTCGATTTTCAAAAAGCCATGAAATATGCATTATTTTCGTTCTTTCGTCCTTGCTTCTTTTTACCGTTCAGGAAGAATCGAATATTGGATCGTGGCCAATTTCATCTCGCGCGAACGATCCGCTGTTTCGATTTTCGAATACTAATAAAATACAGATTTATATGCATGTCCCCGTTTTCGACAGGATTGAAACTAAATCACGGAGAAGTTTGTCGCGCGAGGAAAATGCGTTGAAACCTCGCGTACTCTGTTACTCGCATCATCATGCTGAATAAATTACGAATATAGCATGTACCATGAAAACAACCATTTTTGTATTATAGCTACGCGCGAATTAGATGGAAATAGATGGAATTATCGTGAAAATACCGTGAAAAAATTTATTTCGATTCGACTCTTAGCATTCGTGACGAGACCGCAAGTAGTATAGTACTGCGATGATCAGCCACGACGTCTGCTTTTTTCCTTTTTCTATTTCATTTCAAGATCACTAGTACTCCGCCCTGAGAAAAATCTAACCAAAGTCTAATTTTGCGTTAATCAGAAACGAGCTTGGATTAGATCTGGCTTAGATCTGGGTTACCTAAAAGAAAGAGCTCTCGATTAATCGCACTTTATTAGATGTAAACGGCGTTCAGAAGATGACGTACTTTTGGGTCCGTTAAAAATATCGGAAACATATTTCATTGTTCCTTCGTTCGAAAGCCTCTTTGCTCGATAATATGGTTTTACGTAACTAAAATAAGCACAGTGTTCACTGCATCGAAGACAAAGTAGAGATTGATCTTCGTAGCATTGAATCGATCCATTATATCGTGTACCGTATACACGAATAGGATACGATGCCGGTAGTAAGTCTTATTCAATGGTGAACCGTACACATTGTACGCTGACGAGCAAGATTAATAGATCTCCTAGAGAGCATGAAAATTTCAGAAACGAAATCAATCTTACGAACTTGCCACGCTTATCTGCCTATCTTCCGTGCTTACGAAACGAACCTAATCACACACCCACGCGCTTCTGTCTTCATTAACACCGCACCAGCTATTAATATCAGACACGACGTTAACTCGAAGCGAGTTGCTCCCGTCTATCGTGTCCAACAACTTTCTCCTCTCCGACGATGATAAAAATACTCTTGTTTATAATACGTTACAGTTATATTTCTCTCTTGAAAAGAAACCGAAACGACAGCTGAAAAATTATGCAACTGTATTATTCGAATACAATGTAGAAACGGTGGGGATTTCACGAGAAAGGAGCGAGCAGAGAACATTTTTAAATAATAATAATTATCATTATCGTTATTATAATAAAGGATATTTCGACACAGGCTCGATCTTCTTAAACGCCGATCGAACACCGTCTTTTGTTCTTTCGTTGGCCGCAGGGCCACACTCGCGCAAACGTCATCGGCGTCTCAAACATATTTTATACTTTTACACGTATTCGGTATTCTCGGAGATAGAAAATTATTTTCGCGATAACAGATATTGCCTCGACTTGAGTTCTTAAATCGACATAGATCAAAATATAGAAATGTTTGCCCGTTTTGTATCGCAAAGTGTAAGTTTGAGAGACACGTAACGCGACAATAAGTGAAAGGTTCGGAAAAATCGTACATACGTTTCGTGTAATACGAATGTAATTCCTAAGAGTAGAAGAAACATCGGTACATCTGTACGAAACTTTTACCATCTAGAAGTACAGCCTTCGCTAACATTATGTCAAAGTTTCGTGTCAGTTGGATCGTTAGAAGCCGAGTTATAATACTCAACGTCAAAGCACCGTTTGTTCGTGGGTCGTGAGCCGGACAGTTGGGTTTTGTTGCACGATAATGCATCGGTTCATTATGCGGCGGTTGTAACTGCTTTTTTGCACAAAAACAAGTTGCAACGTTGCACCGTAGTCGCCAAATTTAACACTGTGCTATTACTCTTTGTTCCCACGGTTGAAATTAAGGATGGAAGAAAAGCGTTATGTCACGACGTTTCAATATGCAAGAGGCAGTGACGAGAACGGTCGTTCGATGCATTCTCGTTAGCCGTGGAAATAAAATATTTCCTACGGTAAAATACTTTGTAACGTAGAAATTTGAAGATCGAAATACTTGAAAACGAAAATATGACTTATCGTTAGTCAACTATCGACTATCACGATCATCGGCACGAGTAACGTAGAAATCTGCTAAAAATATGCTTTCTTCCTTTCTTCGTATAAACTACACTTTATACGTCTATATTCGCCTTTTAACGCCAATCTCCGTTACATTACGTTTTTCCATGCTGTCGTTGGATAAATAAATGTCGTCGATGATTGGAATGAAAAACAAAATTATAAATACCTACTCTTTCCATCGCGAGAAGATTATCGGTAATAGGTGCTTAGATAGGTAGGTAGGAACGGTACTTGACAATCTACCTTCACAGGAGATATACGAAACGTAAGTGATGTGTCGGAAGTCTCGTCTCACGAGTATTTACAAAAATAAGCGAATATTCGTTAAGACGTGGTTAAAACTGACGTACGCGTGGTAACATTCGATCAAAGAGAAAGTCGAAACAATTTCATACGTATAAGAGGGAAATGCCTACCTCGAGGATAGTAGCAGCTATCCTTAAGACGCTTAAGGACCAGCTTGGAAGCTAACGATGGATACGGGTGGTCTAGAGTCTAGATTTTCGCGTCGTCTCGTCGCTGGCCTCGCAATCGGAAAAGCGTCACGACGCGAGAGACCGATCGATGACATTCTTTTGTGTAGTAGACGCTCTTCTCCTTTCTTCCGCTTTCTTTCGCTTTCTTTCCTCCGTCTTCTGCCGCTCTTTTTCCAGCATACGACTTCGGTTTATCCGCCTCTTCCCGAAATCCGAGCAAATCAAAACGAAAAGAAGGAAGAAACGAGGATGAAACGAGAAGAGAAAAGGGAACACCACGGATATCGAGAGCTCGGTAATCGGTACCCCCAGACCTTCTTACAAAACGCACTCCCGATATTCGACGATCCACTCGTTTCTTGTTTAGCGTGCAAAACGTTTTATCTACATACGTATAGATAGATATATGCATAGATATTTAAAAAATGCTTTTGTACCTATCCAGCGATAGGTGATCCGTTGCATAATAACATGCAAAAACTTTCCGTCGATCGATATCACCAACTCGCAAATATTTTTATCTACGTTTCCAACACTGTGAAATCCGATAACGCAATAAAATTTTAGTTACGCGAACAGTAATTTCGAATCTATGTAACTACGTTAAATCAACCAAATGTTGAAAAAATATAAAACCGAATTTTCGTTGTACAGAAATTATTCTTTACGCGTTAACAAGAATTAACCGAGACAAGGGACGAGTAATTAAGAGTACGTGATCGTGTAGTCATACCTACGTAATATAGCAGCTATGATATTAATCTACCATCATAAAAGAGTTATTAGTCACTTGCGAGCACAGGCAGAAGCCAGTGTTCGCAAGTTTAATCCTTGCCTATCTATTACACCGTTATAGAATGTAACAATAAAGGTGATCTCATATGGATCACGACCGTTACAGCGTTAGCGCATCGCTATAAATTGGTCAATGCCTATAGCGTAAAATACCGCAGAGCGAAATATAACGTAAAGCGATTATGTCGATTGAAAACTTGGTGCAATTTGCAACAGAATTATTAACTAAACGCAAAATTCGTACGCAAAAAAAGCGTTTACAACACTAGGAATAGCGTACTATACGGTGTTATTATGGATTATTTGTTTTCTTTACTATTTCTTGCATTAACAACGTCGTATATCTCGAAGCTCGAAAAGACTTGTACAAAAGTGTTATTATTTGTTTGCCGTCTATCGAAGCGTCCTCGGATTAACACGAACGATCAAAGCGACAAATTCCCTGTAACGTATCCTCCCACTTCGATACGACGGAAAATACGCTTTCACGAGAAGTATCGTCGAACGAAGCAGAAACGAGGAGGAATTTTCACGTTACTACGATAGATTGTTCGATAAGTCGAGAGAGCACGTACAACTGCCCTCTTTCGTTTTAGATATTACCCGGGCATAGAGAAATCGGAGGAAAGAACGGAATCATCGATCTACAAGTGACGCGATGATCCGTTGCCGAAAAGCACTCCACCCTGGTTCGATGGACCGCGATGCACTTTTCGTCGACTATGCACAAAGATTCGGTGACTCGTACACGCCCGACCGATCGAAACATTTGCTTACCGCACCCGTATTATTATCGTCGATATACCGAAAGGAACGTGATCCGATTAACTCTGATCCGTTGTTCAAAATAATCTCGTTCCATCGTGCGAACTCGCCTGTACTAACCGAATCACGATAGATACGATAAGAAGAATTTGCAACTCCTTAGAGATTTCGAATCAGAATTTTGCTTAATCCGATTTTCGTAAATTTCTTCATGAAAAATGAAATTATTTTCCGAATTCAACAAGAAAATACGAATGAAACTGTGTCTTATCACGTTCGATGTTACGTAACCATGTTACGAACTCACGATTACAGTCATTAAACGATAAACGACCATCCAGAAGCGCGAGCGATAAAACTAGACGTGACCATAACCGCACATTTGTAAGGACGAATGTATTAGCTATAAAATTTCACTTGACGTTTCGCGTGCAAACAGCCACTTTGGCTATCGTGTAAAATTATTCACCTGTAGTGTGCGTGGTTTGTTCAACGTTCAAGTTCAGAGCTGATAACGAAATGAATTCTCTTATTTAAGCGAGATTTCAACCCTTAAAATTATGATGTTAATCGGACAAGGGTCATTCACGCAACGATTACTTCCGTGATATCTTGCAGACTGCTCTAAATTATATCATTAAGTAGAGCGAGCAGAAGAAGAGGAAGAGGAAGAGGAAGAGGAAGAGGAAGAGGAAGAGGAAGAGGAAGAGGAAGAGGAAGAAACTTGTTGAAAATGCCTATTTTTTGCTAATCATCCGTTGGCGAATCGCGAATCGTTTTGTATCTAATCGGTCAATATCGATTCCGAGAAAAACTGACCGGCGCGAGAAACATAAGAAATGGGTATAGAAACGAGTCGCACTCACCGTGAGGAGATTTGGGCACATAGAGGTTTAAGTATAGGCAGTCTTCGCTCTGGTTGGCCAGCAACGGTGCTAGCCTCTCGAGGTAAGCCCGTTTGGACCGCGGCAGACTCGAGTCCGGTTCCGGTGGCTTCTGAGGACACGAGGGTGGCATGGTATCCGCCAGCTTGATGCCGCGCCACGGTGTCGGCGTAACCGGTGGCATGTATCGCAACGCTCCAATTGGCGGCGTGGCGTATGGCACGCCGTAATAAGTCTCGACAGACGTGGATGATCTGTCCTCGACACCGCGCAACGTGCCGTACCTGGTCCTGACTGTTCTCGTGCTGTATTTCTGGCTACCAGCAAGTGCCTCCGCTCCACCAGAGCACCAATGTCCGCACAACAGTCCGAGGAACACGACGATCGTTGCCAAACACTTTTTCGATCTGTCTGCTCTATTCTCGTAACGAGTTTGCACAAATCCTTCCCTCCACTCCCCTCCTTTCCTGACGATACCGTTTTTCCTCGAGTGGCCATCGTCGTTGCAAAAATGCCACGATCCCGGCTCGTTGCCGAAAATTTGATCAACCGATGAACGAATTGCGAGCTCGGTAGACGGCCGACGCTTCTCGGCAACAGCTTTCGGCCAAAGGCACCGCTGGTACACCGGAGCACGGTGGAAGACAGTGTCGACACACTCGTCGTAAACATCGTGGAAGATAAACGACAGGCCGAAACTATTGTCCAAGGGAGGCAGCTTTTCGATAGGATCGAGAGGCGAGAGGTATTTCCTCTTCCTCTTCCTCGGAGACGAGGAGGAGGACGTCCGCATCGCGTCACGCCGCCGCGGACTGGCCCCTCCGGGCCCCGCATCTGTGGGGCCCTCCTGCCAGGGGACGTCCCTCTTCTTCTTCTTCTTCCCTTCTCTCTCGCTCTATATCTTTATTTTCCTTGTTCTTCTCTTCTCCGTCTCTCGTATCTTTCCTCCCCTCTGTGTCTTCTATCGCCCTATCCTCTCTACCACTTTCTTGCTTCTTCAGACTTTCGTTTATCACTGTTCCCGATCTAACGACTTCTTCTTTCGCGTCGAGAAAGCCCTCTTGCGCTTCTTCCTTGCTGCTTCTGTCTTCTTTTCCCTTCGATCTCCAAGATTTCTCCTCCCTGCTATATCCGCTCTCAGTCTTTCCACCTTCTTTATCCACACCCAACTCCCAGTATAACCCACTATTCACCCTCTGTTGTTTCGTCTCGATTGTCCAACGATTCGTCGTGAACTCGAAAAAGATCGGTGCTAGCGCGCTTATCGGCTGCAAGGCTCTCAATTCCATCCTCGAGGACGTGCGTGGCCGGTAACGAATTTCCGCGATGCCCGGAAGTCGTCGGTTCTCGATACTATCACGCTCGTCGTCGTCGTCGTCGTCGTCGTCGTCGTCGTCGTCGTCGTCGTCGTCGTCGTCGTCGTCGTTCGTGCGATGAGCGACGAGCTCGAGTCGACGTCGTTGAATGATTTTGAGGAAAGCATCGGCGGCTAGGGTACGACTATACCTATGACCACCCCTGGAACACGAGAAGCTTCCGGAGATTTAGCGTCGACTATTACCGACTTATAGCTTCGAGATATAGCTTCGACGAGAAAAAGCTTCGAAGACTTTATGGCGACACAGAGCAGGATATCGGGGACGATTTGGCAGTTCTCAGAGTATCTACACTTGTCTCGACTTGTTTACTACAGTATATCGTAACTCTATTAATCAATTCCTTGAATTTATTCGTACGCTGGGAGTTTCTTCGGTGGCTTGTTTTCGTGTAGACGGTTGAACCGTGATTTTCTGTAACAGAAATAACAAGGATGGCTGTATTCTATAATTGTTTTAATCGAAAGATCATAACGTCGAGTCGTAAGGGAACTCTCGAGACGAGAAGAATATCTTTATGTTTTATGGTCGTATAAGTCAAATTTGCTTAAAATTTACGAGATCAAAGAAGCGAGTATTTGTGGTTAGTATGCTTCATGGTAGAAACGGTGCGAAATGCGTGGACGCTATTTCGTAGGACAGAATATATGAAATATATCAAATGCAAGATATTACACGTGCATTGTGTCCAATTACCACGAACGAAGAGATATCTTCCAGCCGAATGTGTGACTTTATCAAAGTGCGGTCACAAATCCACGTCAACATATTTCTCGACGGGAATATTTTTCTTTCTAATAATTTTCATATGTTATAATTCGTATGAAATCTGATAAATTTACAATGTGATACACGTCAGAAACAAGAGAATCCCGTCGGAAGAGAAAATGTGGATCCACTGAGATTATCAAATATACGAAATACAAAAATGTAACGATTCGATATGAAAGATTTCTATTTTTTGGAATCTTCGCGAAATGCTATAGCAACTTTATTAGGACGAGTTTAAAGTACCTACATTAAGGAGAAATTGCAAAATCCACGACGGAAACGCAAAGACGCCTAAATAAATTAGTCTCGAACTGAAATTGCATCGCGTAGAAACGAAGTGCGACTTCGTCAGAAACTAATGGAATAATAACGTTACAATCTGGTACCGAAAACCAACAGAGTTGCTTTTGTTTCGCGTTTCTGTAGACGTTCAACGGGCTTTTTCAGTCTGCCGGGAATTACATCGGACAACTCAATTTGTAACACGGCCGGTTTCGAGTTGCCGCAAATGACACGAAAACCCAATAATACCGGTTCTGCGGCAATGCGAGAATTTCCAATTTCCAAGTTGTACGCCTGCTTTAAACGCGATCCTTTGCTTCGTCCAGTGTGACTTGTGTCCGCCCCCTCTCCTCCTCTGCTCTCTCCTCTACATCTCTGTCTAATAAGTAAATTGACATCGACAAACTCGCTTCTCCATAGAGAATCGAAGCCAATTACAATATGTATGTATGTATGTACGTAAACGTATTTCAAGCGATGTATTAAATTTGACGAAGCTGCCGAACTTGATCTAGTAAGTGGATTATCAAGGGATTTAACGTCAAATATTTCATTGTTGATCGAATCCGGCCTTTGATCCATTAACAAGTCGGCCATTCGTGAATCACACGAAAGTACGTACACGATCGCTGCCAACTATTCGAAAGTTTGTTTCTTTTTCGGATAGGATGCACCTCAGTGTTTAATAAAATTGTAGCAATACGCACTGATTTTATCCCTTGTACTCGTTACAGCTTATAGCAGGCATTGAAAACCGATATGCTACGGATTAATGATAAAATTCGGTGGATGCAAACGATAAACGCATGGAACTATTTTGTCACTGAAGAATGCTTTGTCTTCGAGTTGTTTAATATTTGAGCTATTGGTTTGAAAAATTCTTGAAACACGATTAAGATATTACCACGTTTAATCGAAACGATAGCGGGAGAAATGGTAGGATTGCCGTCAAATATAAACGAAACGTTGTTAAACAATGCCGATCATAAAATAGCGTAATGTCTGAAGAAATTCGCAAAGAAGAACAGTCGGATGTACACGATTTTCAACCTGTATCATACTGCAGAAAATACAAAAAGGAAGGTCAATGGAATTGAGAATTGGTAGAAAAATATAATAAAGATTCGGAAATCATATCCTCGTTACTTTGTAGTAGATTAAAAGTTTGAAACAGATTCCATGTACCCACTTGTATCCATCCATAGATTATTCGTATTTTGCGTAAATGTTTGCGAAAAATGTCGAACGCTCAGAAACGACAGTCAACTGCGAACTAGCCAGATCAAGAAAAGTTTTTCCAGACTCTCCGTTCGCCGGATTATATCGAGGCTTGTAATTCGGAATTTAAATGTCACGATACATCGTGGGATAAAGAAGGATCTACGTCAAAGTAAAATTTTAGAAGATTTTACGACGTATAGGTACAGACAGAGAGCAGGTGACGTAGAATCAAGTAGCAAGATAAAACTAACGCTGACATATTTGTCGTAGCGTACTAGTAGTGGTATACGTTCTTTTACACGTCGTAATTTACACCAGAGTTGGTGATAGTAGAAAAGCCGCGGCTTAAACTAAGTATAATTTTTAAAAAATCGTATGAAAATTTCGAAGCAAATCTGGTAAAAAGCCCCGTTAATGCGTGTAATTATGGACTATGGATGATACGTATTAGATTCCTTTTTTATAGTTGCATCGCTGAAGTAATTAACTAACGTACGAGTCAAATATACATATACGTGTTCGCTCATCGAAGGTTTCACTTTTATTCGCTATCGCGATTATCGCGATATCGCGACTCATCAACGTGAAACGTTGAAATGTAAATTAAAGAATTGAAAGGCTTTAATTAAAAAATAGGGAATTAAAGTTAAGAGCGTTCGAAGGAAATAAATGTATCAACTGAGGAGAACCACGAAAGGATCGTAAAATTTCAATAGCAAAGAAGGACGTATCGTTTCCACGAGAACGAGAAAAAACAATAAACCGTGTTCGTAAAGAGCGCACAAAGAGTTGAAACGAGCAGCAGAATCGTGAAAATTACGGACGTCCACTGTCATAAAAATTTATACCGCTAATACTCGACGCTGTGTCTCCGGGGTACATAAAGTTTAAGAAGCATTTAAGTTACCGCCCTCGTCGAAAATTTACACACTACGATAAACGACGCTCCGTTTCCTTTGTACTTTACATTCTATCCAGCGTGACGAATGCGTTTATCCGAAACTCCTCGGACGTGCGAAATTCCACGGTCAATCGTGTCGAATTGCGTGTCATCAATTACTAGCTGCTTCGCCTATCACAGACTTGTATCGTTGCGACTGTAGACTATACTTTACAACTTGGAAAGAGGATCAAAGTATCGGCGGATTACCGATTACGCGTCGAATTCGACGCGATTCGTCCTTATCTTCGCTACGCTGTCACCGCTGACCGAGATATCGATAACCCGGTCCATTATCGAGACGATGGAACACGGGAAACCGTGGAGAGTTGTTCGCAGTTGAAATTAAATTCCTAGCTCGCACTAATTGCAGGGGACAAGCGAGACGATTAATAATACGTCGGAGCCAGCCTCTGTCCGTTCGAACTGCCAAGCTAGCGCGATCGATTCTCGAGGAATTACAGAGAGACCCGGAATGATGGACCTGCCAACTTTCCGATCGAGATGTCGACGCCTTGTCTCTACGAACCGTAGACCGCCCCGACTCGATTCGATTCGATTCGATTCGATTCGATTCGATTCGACTCGATTCTATGTTTTAGGAGTAATTACGATGCTTGCAAGTTGACAATAGTAGTTATTAGAGTTAGAAATTGAGATTACGTATCGCGCGTAACCATCCGGTTAGAGATATTAAACTTTTGCGAATAATTTCGAGAAAAAAGATTAGAAGGAAAGCTAAAAATGAATTTAGATATCGTGTACGATCAAATGGAAAAATTGACCTTCGATGCTATATAAATAGTCGAGTTAGAGAAGAAGGTGATAAGAAAAGGTTGAGAAGTTCGTTTATCAGCATCGCGATAGTTTGGAAATTGTTTCGCAAACGACTACGAGACAGAAGAGAAGAGAACGGACAGCGGAGAAGGAGGAAAATCAGACCATCGTCGAAAATGCGGAAATCGTCAGCTGTTGTTCGACGTGCCAAGAAGGTAGAGAAGGAAACGTCGGCAAAGTTACGAGATCTTTTCAACCATGATTAAACCGTAAGCTAACTAAAAGTTCTTCATCCGCCGTGTATCTGCATACCTTGGAACTTAAACGGCTGGAATTAGGAGAGGGGTGGGGGGACGAAGTTAACAATTTACCAAGTAGTTTACTATTAAACTATAAGGCCGAGCGAGCAGGTCGTTCGCAATCTGTATGATCAGACAAGGATAGGGCTGCGCACGGATCCGTTCATTGGCATCGTAAAACGAGGAACGACCGAACGCCAATCTCGCCAGCTGTTACACCGCCGGCCTATCGTTACACCGCTATATCGACGTACCGTTTTCGAATTTCGTACAAAGCTCCACGGATATCTCTGGCCGGTATACAGTCAATGCAACGAGAATCAGCTTTGTTCAGTCAACGAACTGCGATGCAAATCCGATAACACGACGGTAGTCGTCTTGCCACGAACTGGCCCAGTTTGATATATCGGACAATGGCAAGCAGCACACATGGCGGGCGATGAAGGATCGAAGGGACATGATCGGACGATCCGGTATCAAATCCACGTCTAGTTCACACCGCACTAGTGCAGGTCAATTTGGTTCGCTCGGCTCGCGAACAAACTCGTCCGCCACTCCACCACCTGCACCCTCTCTCAGCACCACCACCCACGAGGTGTTTTCATCCCGTGATCGCTGCTCCCCAGCTGTCACTGCTATTTCCGACAGAAGATGTTGCTCACGACGTCGCGTTACGAATCGCGTCGCCGACGATTACTTCGTACGCTGGTGAAATTTGCAGCGACACATCGGGAAAGCAGGAAACAACGGGAGAGAACGGAGAAAAGAAAAAAGAATCGAAACTTGGCCTCGTGAGCCGATCGCGTGCGTATACAACGAGAACAACCGCGCTATAACCGAACAACCGACCGACCAAACCCGATCCGACGACCAATCCCAGGGACGACCCGCACCCTCCGTGTGCGCGATCGGCAGTCTGTCCCGGGCTCTACTGATGGCCAACCGCGCGACCTCCATGGAGGTGGCGGTGCTGGTGCTGGTGCTGGTGCTGCTGCTGGCTGCTGCTGCTGCTGCTGCTGCTGGTGCTGCTGCTGCTGCCAGTCGGTGGTGGTGGTGGAGGCGGTGGTGGTGGTAACGGTGGAGGTGGAGGATGGTCCGGCACTTGAGGAAGCCGGGGCATCCACGGCGCCGACGCCTGGTTTCGTACCGACCACCAGTCGGTCGATAACGCCACGGCAACCCCCGGGTCGTTCCGGTTCTCCTCCTCCTCCTCCTCCTCCTCCTCCTCTTTCCACTTTCCTCCCTCTTTCACCTTCTCTGCCGCTCTTCTGCTCAATTTTCTCCCTCTTCCATCTTCCCCGTTTGCTTCTCTACGACTGCTCCCTATTCTCCTCCACTTTTCTCTCTCTTCTTCTTCCTCCTCTTTGAACTGCACCATCACACTCGCCTCCCTCGATTCTTCTCGACACCATCTTCGCGTCCTCGTTGATTCTCTTCCATCTCGTTCATCGAGAACTCCTACCTAAGCCACGATTCCTTTTCGTCCGACGGCATGTCCCTGTTCCATAGAAGAGGCTCGTGTTTTCCACCCTCGTCCATCCATCCATCCCTCGATGTTGCTCGCATGTTTCGCATGCCAGTCGAGTGCGAGCCGAAGCAGACGAAATACAGAGACGGTCCGCGTAGAAACCAGGGTCAAAATAGAGACAGGGTAGAGATGTTCTCTTTGTCTAAGTTGGCAGCAACAGACAGCCGTCTCTCTGACTGGAAACGGTGGAACGGTCCACCACGTACGCCTCAAGTCCGTACAGCTGCATTCTCTGATACTTGGCCTGCGCGATCAATTGCACTTTCCAACAGAATCACCACCGACGACGATCTTCGCACGCAGGCCACGATTGTTTCCGACTCCGTCTCCGAGGTAAATAATTCGCGGCTGGGATTCGTAAACACGAAAGAAAGTTAACGTCCGGATAAGTTAAACGGAATCGAGCTAGCCTGACTTGCGGTTTTCCTAATAGTGGAAAGGCGGATGAGCGTGTCGGAACACTGACATCGATCTTCGAGGAGGAATTACGTGTTTATTAAAGGGACAAAATGACTGGCAGAATGGTAGAAAGAAGGGAATAGTTCTTATCGTGCCATCAAATGGATGGTTCCGAGGAAGGCTAACAATTTTCCCTGGCTGTTTGTGGGAGCGTTTCGATGCGGCGTCTTTCCAGTATTTTATGGATTGCAAGATTATTTATATAAAGTACCGATGTAACGTTATCGTATAACTTTAACGCGATATTATCTGTGTTGGGGTTATCTGATGGAGGAACGCGTGGATGAATGTGCGATAGGAATATATTTGTCTACTCGTGAAATACGATATTTTCTAAGAGGATGGATCGCTAAGAGAAAATGACCAATTACTGTAGCATCGACAAAGATTTTTCTAGATATATTTTATACGCGTAGGTAATTATTTTTATTTATTCAGCCCCGCCGACTGAAAGCTGTTGAAACCTTTTGCTTTTTTATTTCGACCGCGTATCGACGCGATATACGTAATTGCTTGATCGGAGAAAAGCGTTCGACAATCTATGGATTAACGAGAGATCAAGGCAGCAAGACTGAATATAAATATTTGAACCGATCGGTGATGCATCCGATCGCTCGTAAACTAAAAGTCTCGCGAGAATTCTGTTCGCTGAGTAACGCGACGTACACGAGGCTCGGTGTACGCGTTAAATCCGCATCGACGTTGGAGGATACAGCTTAAACTCCAATCAGAGTGAAATAACGTAGGAAAATTCAGGACAAGCAAAGCTTTATCAAGTTTCTATCTTACAAACGCCCTCTCGTTGGTGGAGAACGACAAGAGAGAATCGCAGAATTCAAACGCGGTCGAACGTAACCGGAAATTGCCTCGTTATCCTCGACATCGCGTCACCGTTATTTACGTTATTAGGAATTTTAACGAGCGAAAGCTTACGCTTTCTCCTCGCGTCAGGCCAGCGGGAGGACTCGGTTACGAGCAACCCCATTTTTCGTTCTCGACGCTCCGCTTTCTTTCTTCCCCCTTTTTTTTTTTTTTTTAGTTCGCCCCCTTGAAAAAAGAAAACGAGAAAGAACGGGTTTTCAACCGATCGAAACTATATAGCCATTCTGGATCGATAAGCGAGAACATGGAATGCAAATGCAGCCGAACGAGCACGTAAAGATATTCCGCTCTATAAAACGTCGAATTGCATCTGCTGGCTGATGAGTATAGACGGGAATAAGATGCCGTAAGAATTTTTATCGTACTCGTCAAGTTTTCGCTAATATAGTACTAACGAGTTAATAACATACATACATGGTAACCGCGACAACGAATCAACCTTATCGATCATCGAGAAATTCCAAATCGGACTAAAAATCAATAGCGTGAATAAACTTTTCACGAGAGTTTTCCGACAGGTATTCTAACGATCAACTATATTTTTTCTTCCATTTTAACTACAACTAACGCCGCTTTTTATCCACGTTTTATCTGAAAAACTAGAAGCAATTTACTTTCACGGTACCAGAAAAAAAAACTCACCCTGCTGCCAATTTACTCACAACCTTGCTCAAATTTCACGCGCATCCGAAAACAAAAGCCGAATTCGAATTACGTTTCTATTTACCTGCATTTAATTTCCAGCCTTCCCATTAAAGTCAGTTTCGATTTTCACCGATTGTCCGTTTAAACCGTCACGTTTCGCCCCCCCCCTTCTTTCTTCATTTCAATCCTGTTCGGTTTCCATTGTTAAGTTTCAAGGCTATCTATGTAATGTAGCAATTTAGGCGTATCTAAAAACTTGCGCGCGGTAGTTATGCGCTTTAAAATTGTTATTTTTGAAATTTGTCGCTGACTCAGCGCAGATTAGATTACGTTGGAAAAATTTTTTTACCTATAAATAAAGGTAATCGAAAAGGCAATAAAAATCAGTAACTCGATGCCGCGTGATATCTCTTCGTTCCTTGTATAATAAATACGCGTGCCTCAACGATAGTGTCTACTTTCCAATATGCAGTTATCATTTTATCAATTTATAAATCATTCTTTCAAATTTAACCAGATTACGCGGTTTATCATTGACGAGGAACCGATTTTCAATCTCCAACATCCAATTTCGCTAAATCTCACACCAGGGACAAAGAGTCGAGTCTCTCGTTCTCTTCTTCTACACCCAACTACTTAACGATATACATACATCAAGCGGGAATCGATTCCGAATCCGACAACGATCCTTCGTAAGAAGTTCGGGACGAAGCCAACAGGCCACTTTTTCGAAACATAGGAGCAAAAACGCCTAAACTAGAAGTAAAGATGAACCGGGACCATCGAGTCTTTTTTTCGTTAGGCGATTCGTCTCTATCGAGGCGGCCGAACGAAACGTTCGAGACCGAGTCGAGAGATGGGAAATTTAAAAAAAGTTTCTCGAATATCGACTTTCCAGGTGTTCGATCGATTCTCGTCGCAGATTAATTAGATTCCCTCGATTCTGTACGATAATAAAGAAATCGCGAATTCTTTCGTTCGCCGACAAGTAGATCGTACTTCGCCCTTCCTTCGCCCCTCGCAAAACTGTAACTCTAACGTATAAAGAAATCAGTAAGATGGTAACGGAAAGGAAGAACGACGAGGATAATGCGGAGACTGACCGTTCCCAGTTTGCTCGCTAAGAAAATCGTCTCGATTAAAAACGGTTGTATCCGCAAGTGCGCAACTATCGCAAAAGATAGGAGGAAAGCTGTAATAAATCGCCAGGCAATGTCGTTTAATTTTTATTTCGTTGGTTCGACGTTAATGCCGTGTTTGCCCCGAGTATTTCTCTTCAAGAGGATTTTATGCTCTGACGTGTCTACTTTTTTTAAGTTGGAAAAAGACGGAATTTTTAAAGTACATTATTGATCGAAATATTCTATTCCAATTCTATTTATGGTATTTATCAACGAAATACTTTATAACGTCGTGCTTGAAGAGAGAGAATATAACAAAATTATAAAGAGATAAAGAGATAAAGAGATAATGAGATTTGGTCGCGGAATTTTCGGAATGACTTTTTTTTGCCAATTTTATTCAGTGTGTAACGTTATAATATCTTTTTATGGATAATTTTATTTCCGTTATCATAATCATTTGCTAAATGATACTTTGTTAACTCATGAAAATATACATAAATAGATAGTTCGACGAGATACCGCGAAATAAAATACAACGATACGATTGTTAAATATTTAGAGGCTTTTAAACACCTGTTGAATACCTCTCATCGCGTATGATCTATTTTTTTAAATATTCAGCCAGATGCGTTTACCGTGCTCAAATGATTCCTCCTTTCATCTACTTTGACGTTAATTATGTTATCGATATTTAATTTAGAGAATTACTACGATATTTTATACGCTTTCTGGCGTATTTTATCGTATACCATACGAGAAAGAACTTTTAATACTATATTTCAATGTTTAACGTAATATCTACAAAATACATTCTACAAAATACACATGTTGATGAATCAATCAGAAATATTGTCTAATTTTACAATAAGCATTTTAAAATAAGCGGTAAAACGTCAAAATGGAACGAAGTTATATTGTGAAATTCGAAGAAACGATGAAAATATAAATACCGAATGTTGTTAACCATTAACAAATGGTAAGATTTAATAGCGTTATCAGCATCCTTATAATATTTTATCCGGATAAAGCATACGGGCAAATTCATCGTGCCACGCGTACATCTTGCTTCGGAGGCTTTAAAAAGCGCAGCAAAAACGAAAGAGCGATAATTCACTGTCATCGAATTTTACGCAATAGGTTAACCTTGCGTGCATCGGTGTCCTCGAAATAACGAACGAAACACAACTGATAACATCCCTACGTCGTCATCATTGGGAAACTGAGAATTTCGATACGCCAACTAGTCTCAGAAAGTTACGCTACTGCGAGTAGATCGAGTATCCATATGATCGCCAGTGTTTGAATAGACACGATTTGAAAAACGAGCAATTTTTAATCTGTTTCGACGATTTTAAATTGATCGATACAACGAGAGTCACATAATTATTTGATTAATTATAAGTAATTATAAGTAAGCTAGGTAATGGAATATTACACATATATTATTATGTATTACACATAATATACATAACAAAGACGGAATAATTTTTTTAATATTGGCCCAAACGATTCGAGTTTTTTAAAAAGTTGTTGTAATGTTATGTGGCCGAATGTCAATGCTGGTCGCTGCATATCGCTATGTTGTTACAGTCGTACGTTAAATCGTAAAAATGACACATGAAGCTGAAAAATAAAAAATGTTTACGTAACGTATTGCGTTTCATGCTGTGATTAATCGCGACTTTCGAGGAACTGTGGGAGAAACATGCGCGCACATTTGGCGCCAAAAGGAAGGTGGCGATACGAAGTGTAAAACGACGTATCTGCGCGATGTAATATTTTCGTCGCTATTGGAAGAGTGAAGATTCATTTACGTGATAAAACCGAGCCGCGCACAGTAACAACATTAATGTCATAAAGTTTTCTCTATGAAATTTATTACCCTTTATCGGTTCGTACGAGAACGTTCTTTATCAGTTTGGCGAAGAGAATCGATTACGAATTACAATACAATACAATACAATACAATATTTGGTAATCATTTACAAAAAGGGAGAGCGATTTCGATAGTTTTTCAATATATCGTCAATCGTGATGGTTTCGGTTGACCGTCGTATCGGTATTCGTGCACTCTCATCGGTATAGCGCACTTGATCGGATTCCTTTATTCATTTATAGTAAATCACCTTATTGACGTTCGATTTTGACAAACGATCGGTCGCTTTCTTCGAAATAACGGCAGGCACGTGTTTCATAACTGGAAATATAAATGAACAAACGAAATGATAGGAACAAAACTGTGCAATGTCTGGTAAAATTATCATTTTGTATTTTAATACGTAATAAAGCCTTCCAAGGATGTTTAATTGACGCCAATATCCAAACTCGATCAATTATTAGGAGTCTTGCGACTATTATATAATCGTTAAATCGTTATAATTAAAACAACGAATCTTCTTGTCCCTGTTTACCTTACCTATTAACGTTGTTTCAATATCGTCTAAAGTTATAATTTTGTTAAGCACGTTATTAACAAAACAAGGACAATTTTGTACATTATGTCAACTATGCAGTGTTACAAATTAGAATTAGAGTTTGTTAATTGAAAATTTTCAAAACTTTCGGCTTCTAAACGATCGATCGATAAACTTGAAATAAAACTGATGAAATCGGATATAGAATTAAGAATAAAGAATATAGAATTCTTTGAAATTTTACGATGCTAAGAATTTGAAGAAGGATCGATAAATTTAATCAGATAGAAAGGTGGCAATGGCGACTAGATCTCGAGAAAGTGGACGAGAGTTGGCAGGATCCGATTTAACGAAATCGCGATCTATTCTCCTTTCTCTTCGACAAGCCCGTGTTTGAACGGAAAACACGGTGAGCGTAAAATCAATATCTGGCGGGTCCAGTGCTCCTTTGAATCACCCTATGCAACGTGAAGTTCAAGCTCTTGTGACGAGAAGAGGAAAATGCATAATCGTTCCTGCTCCTTAACTGTGCAGATTTTAGGTTCGTGAAACAGTCCTTGCATAAATATCTTGATATTCATCTTCGCACTCTTGAAAGATGATAAAACTTATTTCCCATACTTACAGATTTACAGATAACGAAGTTCTCCTTAATGTTCCATATATCTGTGCTGTAAAATTATTGCTTCTCGTGTTTATTTTCTGCTATCTCTTTCTTTAAATTGTGATTTCGTTAAAAGAAAAGAACGAGTAAAACCAGAGCAGTGGCCCTAATCTCGCGTCTCCTTTTTCATTTACATTTACCCCTGAGGTTTCATTTACTACAACTGCTGCTTCTTGTTATTACTTGGCTGCTTGAAACATATTCGCACGCGAATTAAATCATATATAACTGAACTAATTATTTCTTTAACAACCATGTTAAATTAAGGTTCGCAGCAATGAAATCTAACTGCACGCATTTCAAAAGCTTATCTTAATATAGCACATAACCATAATAATATTCATTCAGCCATATTATCCAATGCAATTCAAATGAGACGCAACAATGATCCAAATGATAACTGAAATCCCAGAATTTACATTTATTCTCGACAAACGTATATTTCGTTATTTCTGGAATAATTCGAAGTAGTCCCAATTGAAATATTCAACTGTAAACTGATTTTTCGATACAACTCGTTTAACATATTTCGTCCTTCCTTCGACTAACTACCAAATTTCCTCCTCTTTTAACGTTACTCCTATCGGTAAACATCTCTTTTTTTCTTTTTTTTTTTTTTTTTGCAAAAAGAGAATGTGCGAGTACGATTATTAGGATTTTCGATATAAATAACAACCGATCGCTTATCAACGAGATTTAAAATTTATTTTCAGAAAGTTTCCTATTTACGATCGAATAACGAGCGACGCGAGTTAATTCAATTCGCCGTTATATGGAAAGGTCTCAAAGCGAAACGAAACAGTCGATCTATCCAGAATTGGATAACTCGACCAGAGAGTGGCAGAGAGTCGAGAACGCGTCCTACAATTAGTAAAAATAACAAGCACAGGAAAATATGCACGTTATTAGAAATACGTAGCGATATAAACGTGATGCAAATGTATAAAATATATATAGAACCATTAATTTAATTAATCTGTAGTACTTGCTGGTATTTTGCAATTTTTTGTTCCGGTTGTTAATTATGTAATTACACGCATACTTCCAATTCGCTACTTTCGCATAACTAAAACGAATGTTTTATGTTTCCGAATAATAATTTTCTATGGTGGTAACTTTACATTCGTGGAGAAAAACGACGTCAGGAAAAGAAATTTTCGCCGTTACGAATATAGAAAAGAATAAAAATATATCCTCCTGACACTAGTTATTTTCGTAACCAGTGAAACTAATAAAAAATAATAAAATTCACACTCTGTGATGATAGTATTCCTTTTACCGCTATAAATAACATCGTAAAGGAAGCAAACGTTACTTCCGATTACTGAAAGATCTATAACGATCACTGACTACGTAAAAAGCGCAATAGCTAATTAATCACATGCTCTATTACCTTCGATGAGGCGATAAGTTATTATCTCCTCTAACGATTACGCAGTAATCAAGTTACGTATCAATAGTACATTTTAATTTGTCGCTAATTTTATTAACAAACTCGTTGAAAAATTAACTCCATCTTAGGTATGTACTAAATCAATTTTTCGTTCCATCTATGATCTCCAACTTTTATTTAATCGGTCATTGCTATCAATCATTGCTAAATTGGTCATCCTTACGAAAAGAGTCGAATTCAAAGATTTAGTCGATTATAAATTTTAGTAAAACAATGTAATTTCTTCTAAGTAGGATAACATTTTATAATGTTTCCAACATCGTTGCATCGTGTGCCTTTTAACATATTACGATCTTTCCATCTTTCGATTCTTCTACCTTTCGATTCTTATGGAATATTTAATGAAACCAATCTTTCTCCTGAATCATCAAAGTGACATATTATTCCATAAAAGAACGATCGATGCGTATTCATCGTCTACTGAACATTTGACGCGTAGAGAATATTGGATAATTATAAAATAAATACACCGCGAATGTTTATCTCGTCATATCTTTCATTAATAACATCGAATCTACAAATTCAATTATCGGATGACCTATACCTGGGAATTTTTACGATTAATTGATAGAATTCAGGGGTTAATATTCAAGAACAGGAACGTTGTCGTAATAAATATTATCATCAACGATAAGCTTTAATTAATATTTTGCGACGATTGCATAGAAAAGAGCGCTTCTCGCCTTAGAGCGAGCCTTATCATCGATAAGGTTGTTGATGCACGTTGTCAAAGTCAATGTTCTGCGATATAAGCGCCCGCCGTTCCCCTTTCGTTTCCAAGATACGTACGGTACGTGTACGGTACATGTACGTAAATGAAATTACTCAAAATATCGACTTTGACAAGATACGTATATGAAACTGAATGAAGTCGGTGATGTATGTCCTTTTCTCTATAACCGTGTATTTATTTTATTATATATATACTATATACGGACGAGTATATAGGCGACAGTTTGAAAAATAAGTAAAACGAGTAAAAAGATGGAAAGGTGATAGAATGGGAAAAGGTAAAAAGACAAAGGCGAGGACACGAAATAATCGATATGACCGAGATATCAAATTACTTTACTCGCAGATTTTCAATCACGTGGTCGTGTTACGGGAAAGGTTGTTTCTGGAATTGGCTAAACCGTGAATACGGATATATGCATATCCGGACGTAAATAAATAGGTACGAAGAATTGCTCTCGATATTATTATTTTTAAATCGAACATACTCTTTGATCTATTATTATTAAATAAAAGGATAGGTGTTGATTAATATGGTCAATAAGAAAATGTAGCGAACAAGCAATCTATTATTTTGTATCGAGAAAAGAAGATGCGGAACTTCAAGCAACGACTTGAATAATTATTCCTTACTTACGCCTTTTCACTTTGGATGATCATCGTGAACGATTCGTCCACGGGCAATGTGACAAATAAAATCTGGACCGTATTTATACCAGTTCGATCGATCGGAAGTAGAGTTTTACTCCACTTTGTTCACCGGTCGCTTTGGATGAAACGCGGATGAAAACAGTATCTTTCGGTGAATCGTCCGCGATGATCGTGCAAAGTGAGAAGATGGAAATTCGGTTTTGTACTCGCGCGAGATACGAGCATCGTTACCACCTCGTGTTTTCTTCGTCCTATTAAAAACGTAAGGTGCAGCATTAGGATTACGAGAAATATGTTAATACATATTCAAGAATCAATTCTGCTTTTTATATAGAGCGTTTATAAAAATTATATGTCACGGGCTTGACAGATGATTCACTGATAAAAACTTGCACGTCGGTCTTTCGCTCGAATAGATTTCGATATTATCCACTGTTTAGCGTGAAATCTCCTCGTCGATAGCGAGATAATCGATTCAAGCTGAACAAGATTTCGCGATTACGCGAGATTTTGCGGTGACGTATTAAAATTCATGACAGCAGCGCGAATCAAGATCCCTCCCCTGAGAATAGACTGTGTCGCTTCGACCGGAAATGGTACATATTCATCAGGACAGTGGCTAAATGTCGTGCTAGCATGGGTCAGGTTACTAGAGGAAGATGCTTCCCTTTTCGCCGCATCTGTATCGTGTATCGTGTAACGTGTAACGTGTAACGTAACTGGGACTTAAAGTGAAATTAATGACGGTGACGTGAAATGCTCGGTCGATGCTCGGTCCCATTTCGGAAATGAACAAAAGGAAACGATTATCTGTATATTTGTTTCTTCGATCGAGACGAACGAGATAAATTTTGAAAGACGTATGAAAAGAACATCGTATGAATTTTGGATCGCGCTAAAATCGATCGATCGATTCAAGTTACTTGTGTTAACATTATTTTCGAAAGAGGTAATTTCGAAAGAGGAAAGAGGTAAAGTAATTTTATTAATCGATATTCTTCATTTTCTTCGATATTTGATTGTAAAAGTGAAATAATTAGACCTGAAATAATTGATCGTTGATTAAACTATGTTCGATAAATCACGCTGATATACGAATAGTTGCAACGAAAAGAACATGTTCCGTTTAAAGTACATCAAAATATGGTACTATACGTTGTTACGACATTAAATAATAATAATAATAATTGCTATCTCCCTTTGCGCCCTTTAATAATAATTTATAATCGATCTGTCGTCAGAGGAAAATACAAAACCGCTTTTGCACGAAGCGATGCTTACGATGGAAAATTCGAACGAATAACACAAATAAGTAAACGCACATTTAGTTCTGCTTGAATAATTAATTTAATTTTAACAAGCAGGATAGTAACAGCAATGCGTGTAATTTAAATCCAGTGCAAATAGCGGATGCAATTCTTGCGTGAACAACCAAAATGTTAACGTTCACAGTTGTTGGGCAATCGAGTATCCCAACCATCCTGTTTGGGTAAATGTACCAAATATACAGAGACGATTTTACCCTCTACTTTTCGAAAACGAAACCCAGCTGCTCGCGTGTTACGTTTTCCGTTTTCCGGCTCCCGGGAAAGTGAGAATACTTTAGCGATCGATAAACACTGTTCGCTGAAAAGACGATGCGATCAAAGATCTTGATCGCGAGCAATAAGCTCGTCGCAAGCTACGTGTGCAGCACAGCATGCTGCTTGTAACCAGGTCATCGCAAGCAGTTGCGTCCGATATCTTGAACCGAACGGTAATTTTCCCTTTCTACGTTGTACAGCGCGTATTATTGGAGCGAGTGCTTGTTGGTTTTCGATCAAAATAGAAAGAAAAATACGTTGTTTTTGAAAGATCGAAAATTAGTCTTCGAAAGACATCTTTCCGGGAACGGAAATTAGTAACGGGGTATATGGTAACTTGGCCAAGCGCAATAAACATGCCTTCCGTCACTGGTTCTCGAATGAAATACGGTACAGGTGGAAGGAAGAAAGTCGTCGGGATCGCGTTACGTGCCACTTTGCTAAAACGTACGTGGTACCGCAAGCGCGGTAGTGGAATCACAAGTATTTAAAACTAGCGGTAAACTCCGGATGCAATTACAACGTCTGAGAATTGTCCCCTTGTTAATTAATAACTGTGATAACTGTTTTCACGGTTTTCGAATTTGGTCGTATCCGAACTAGATCGTAGGGTTTCTTGGTCGAACGTTTATCCGAGAGAGCAAGGGTTAAGCAAGCACAGCGGAGAAACCGCGCAAAGATAGCAGCGGGATCGATGCAGATCGCTTTAGAAACGACTCGAAGGAACGACGTCTCTTCTCTATTGACGCATTGCTGACTGTTCTTATCTACGAAGCCACCTGCAGGAGAAGAAGGAAAGTACTCATCGATTCGAGAACGAAGCCACAATTTCTTGAAATTGCCTACCATTTAACTCGTCGAAGTACCTATTCCCTCCATCTTTGCGTACCAGTCCATTCGATTTACTTTCCCTCTTCCACTTCTTTTTCTATATCTCCCGTAATCGTGCAAGTTTATGTCGATTAACGCCTCGGGACGGTTTAGATGCCTGTGCATTTATGCAGGAATCTCGTTACTCGTTACTTTAAACGAACGATAAACCGTAAATATGAACGAAAGCTACAAGTATACGGGGTATTCGACAACGGATAATAGCAAATTTACGCGGTAATTCCAAAGATGAAAATAAGAGGAAAACGAAGGATAAAGATATTGCGTTCGATATCGGCTTGATTATTTGTCAAATCAGTTAAATAAAAAAATCAGTTAAGATATCCCTGAGGCGCAGCAAAGTTCTGTACACGAAGGAATACGAGGTAGCCTAAGCGACAGAAGAGACGGTGATCTTCAGGTCCAACGACATACGTACGAATATACATATGTATTGGCTACAAAAGATATTGCAGCCACGCCATTGTATTTGTAACAACTTTTGCAGACCGATTAGTCGGATCTAATTAAATACGTACATCGAAGTCTGTATCATTTGGTAGTATTTTCACATATCCACGAAAATAAAATCTAAAACCTGATAAAAGTCGCTTCATTAATTTGGATGACTCGCGCGTTCGAATAAAGGAGGCCAAAAGCAGATATTTTGAGACAACGTTAGAACATTCGAAGCAATTCTACCGTGTGCTTGTAAATAACGAAGCCTTTTTTATTCACAGCATCCGTCGTTCCTCGATAGTCAAAGGGATCGTATACTTGGTATTTCCATCGCTCGAAACGTTCGACTCGATTCGGGCTTTTGTCTAATTTTTCTGAAGCGTCACGTTCGCCAATCTCGAGAAAGGCTTGCTCGTCTGCGACAGAGAATCGTTCATCCAAAAAATCTAATTGGAGCAATCCTCGCAACAACGACAGGCCATATCGTTTTAGGTGCGATTCGTTTCTTAAAGAAACGTATCCGATATTTATTTAACGGACGATCGTAGAGTGTGGTTTCTTAGATCTCGAGAGGAAGATAACTCGCGTGATTTCAACGAGACGAGAGAATATGCTATAATCGCATGACAATGCTATAAGAAGAGAGCAAGAAGATTATGACATTCGATGCTGTAAATAATCTTTGTACTTTGTAAGGAAAACTTTGTAGACAACGTATCTGTACTACGCACAAAAATAATTGATATGTATAGCGTAAGTTTCTGGTTTTCTTAACGTTCATTTTGAACGCATGCATGCGCGTGCTGTGAACGTTATAGCCATTTCTCAATCGTACGTACGTGTATCGATGTGTACTAGTTTGGTGGACAAATTCGTGAACGGAATATCTGTGAATAGACAGATTCGATTTACGGAAACCAATCGCAAAAATCAATCTTTAGTGAATTTTCTCCCAAATAAGTTACTATTTTACACGCCCCTGACGACTACAGTGCAATTTATTTACAGCACACTTGCAGTTGTTACGTTACGTACATATGTAACGACGTTACAGTCTCCATGAACCACCACAAACGTTGTTAATAATTCACCGTTCATTTTATATGCGTGCAAACAGAATATTTAATTCGTACACGCGGAATGTTTAACCAAGCTGTTCTACAACTATTAGGAACGCGTTGTGCGACCTGTTAAATCGAATTTGGAAATTCATAGCGTCTTTATCGTTCGATATATTCCGTATTAGAATCGACGAGCTCGATAGAGGATTTCATTTCCGCCAAATAACGAAATACCAAGCTCGAATAAATTCGGCTTATAGTTGGACGTTACGAAGAATCAAAGACTAAGTAAGATCGATAAAAAGCTTCGCTTTTCAATAAGACAGAGTTAAATTTGTATCGGTGTATGTATGAGAAAGGCGAAAATTGTCGAAACCGAAATGTTGGAAATATGGAAAAATTTGTCGGGAACGGATTCATGAAACTATAGATGTGGAAAGATCGATCGTATGCTAATTCTGTGAGAATACAAATTTAAATTTTTTAGAACAGCTGCCAGGACGGCTATCCTTAGGGAGCGTTCCGTACCATGGCGCAGTTGCTAAGCAGAAATATGAGAAACAAGCCGAATCTATCTTTGGTGGATTCGAAGGCTCGCGAAGCCGGTTAAACTCGTCCTGGATAAGTGAACGTCGATATAGCTGTCGAAACAAGAAGCACAATACGAAGGAAATAAGCGGAAGAAATCTCGGAACGTCCATCCGTCCGTTCTGAAACTGTTAAGTGCATTATCGTGGCGTCCCTCTGTAAGATACAAGCGGCAACTATGCTCGTTATCCTCTCTCTACCTTAATTTTTTCTTCTCCTTTACCACCTAGCTGCCGCGATTTCCTTCTTCTCCCTCTATCGTATACGGTGTATACGTGTTATCGTCGAAACGACTCGTAATCATTTTGTTAAAAGAGGTGAGATAAATTCTATGTAGAGGTGCAAACAAACAATAACGTACGCAGCTCGCTATTTCGTGTTTTTAGCTTATCTTAAAACATCTCTAGGAACTTTTTCTTATTTTCTCGAGAAATAATGCTCCGTTGAGATAATGCTTCCAACAATAGTACGATTTTCGAATTAGAAATTACTTGAACTGTTCATAGAAATTTCACGTTTAAATTTCTCAACATTGAATTTTTACTTTTACCGAAACGTCCGACTTAACCAACGATTCTAAATATAAGCATTTCTCTTTTTTATTTCCTTTTTTTTTTTTTTTCATTTTTTAAAAGTATAAAAGTTTGCCTACGGAGGGTTAATATATTGCAAGGTGAAGGGACGATGCTTCCCTCGTCCTCTCGTCGGATGATCAATATTTCGTAACATTCGGCATTTTTAGCCGCAACGTTAATTATCTGTATCAAAAAGTAATTGACTTGATTCGGTTTTCGTTGTAGTTCCGATTGCGTATCCGATGAAACAATTTGACGCGTATTTCGCGTTATATAATTAATGTATTTCATTCCATTTGCCGCAAAAACGCATTACCCAAATATCCGATCAATTTATCCAAAGTGCGCGCTTTGAACGAGAGGAAGAACGTGAAATATATATATATATAAATAGATGTAAAATCCAATTGGAAAAAATATTAATATCGCGGAAAGATACCCGTTATTCGAACATTTTGATGATATTTTGATTATTTATCCCAACTATGATTTAATGATTTTCCACGTACAATAGACGATGAAACGATTGTACGATACTTTTGTTTTATATCTACCTGTTATATCGTCAAACTTGAAATGTAGTACAAGATATTTATTTAGCCATTTGATGTTGCCAGTTGACTGTCGTGTGTTATCAACTAAACCAGAAATCGGTAAAAAAGTAAACAGATCTGAAGGAAACAGGTTTTACCGCATGCCGACGATTATGTAGGGAAAATAACGTTGACGAGAAAATGGAGAATTACATTTTAGGATTATGCTGCATCCGCTCTACTATTCACGGCCTTTTACGTGCGATTATTATCTCTTCCCAGAGTTTTATATAAAACAATAAAAAAAAATAACGATGCTAATAACATTAAATTATCACAACAAACATTTAAAAACCACAATTTATATCTATTACAGTCTCTGCACGATTATAAACGACTTAAACCTTTAAATATAAGACTTTGCCGTTTAAAATATAACATAATAGCATGCTTGGAAATAAAAATTATTAAACAGAAAATAATATCTTGCAATACTTTATATTATTAATCAAGTACTTAGGTACTTAAGGAATATCGATCGACTGCTTCCATCGTCATTAAAAATCTTGTTGCTATACCATTCGAAATAAGCTCCAAATAACCGTAAAAAAGCCAATGCTCCACCGATTACTCGTCAACTCACGAAATCAGCCTATCCGCAAAATCGCCGAAGAGAAAATATTCAAAACGATTAAATCGTTCCGTATCCCCGTTGTAATCGACCAGAAATCTCCTAGCTAAACGTCGAATCTTGCCGTTCGGCGCGCTATCCGGAACACTATTGTCGCTTATCTAAGAAAGTCATCACGTACGTGTAAAACGTGTGCCGGCGGCTAATCCCGACAGCCAATCCCGGCAGCCAATCCCGGCAGCAATAATAGCACTCGTAATCGTCGATTCGGGGCCGATCGATTTCGAGAGAAGACAAGACACCGGTGTGTTCCAAGTTGGAGCACATCTCGCACCCATCCTTTCGTGCTGGACCGGTGCGTTGCAATTTTGTTCGCGATAATACCCGGAATTGCTTTGTTGACCGCGACTGGCTAACTCGACGCGTGGAAACCCTTCCGAAAATCACCCTTATCGCTCGATTCGTCTGCCGCTCCCGACGAGTGGATGACGATGTAACTGCCCGGTAGAGGCAGGACGATGTGGAACAAGTTTTTTCGAGAAAGGGGAATAAAGGCAAAGACATGGGAGGCAAGTTGCTGCTATGGATCAACGTACATTGGTACAGATTAATACAGATGGTGAATGATAATTCTCGACAAATGGAACGATATTATCGCTCTCTTCAATCTTATCATTTTCTTTCTTATTGTTCGACGATCCTGGTGATTCCGCGTGGCCAAACAGCGTTGCAAAGTAACGAGGCTGAATAATGTATCTTTCAATTGATTTCCGAGAAAAGCAATTTTCTAAAATTTTTATGGCGATGAATAGAAAATACAAAACGAATAGCTAGACCCTCTTGTGTGGATAAAAAATATATGAAGCAGATATTACGAAATATTGGATTAAACCGAGGGTCGATCGGTTTATCAAGGTAAAAGCAAAGTAATAAAACTTCTTGGGATAATAAATTCAATTTTTTCATCGCCGCCAATGTTCTACTCGCAGAAAACGGTAAACGTTTTAAAATGGAGTACCAGCAACGCCTATTGATTACATCGATCGTAGACCTATTCCCGTGTATGGCAGTGGTAACGGTAATTACGTTACTGTTCTCTTCGTATTTCTTACTTTTGTCACGACTTTTTACGGAGCTTCGAACGGTCTACTTGCACTCGTATTCTACGTGCTGGCAAAATTTGGTCAGAAAAACCTAGAACAGTCTGCGCGTCTACATACGTTTTAATAGAAAATAAGAGTAGGAAAGGAAAGGTTAGAAAAGAAAAAAGGCACTGTATAAAAACGAAGAAGAGCAGTTCCGCCGGAGAGAAAAAAAAAAGCGTAAAAGATAGGAGAAAAAGGTCGTTAAAGAAGAAGAGAATGGAGAGAAAGGGCAGAAGAGCTATCATTTTCACCGGTATTTCATAAGGGGCTAAATGTGGTTACGTTCTCCATCGACCTCTCTGTCCCGTCTGCGCGCCGACGGGACAGAGGGGAAAAAAAGATCTTTCCGAGCTGTAGATTGGCCGTCGTAAACTTCCCTGGAAAGGGCGGCCAGCCTCTTGACATCAAGTCCAGAACGATGAATCACGAAGCAGCTGTGATTCTCGGAAAGGGGCAGAATGGTATTCGCAAGCTCGATAGCTTTAATGACATTCCCGTGGATTAATTCGAGGGAGCCGCGAAAGAAGGTCGATGAAAAAATCGAAACAGATGGTGAATCGAAAAATAACGGTCTTCGGCGTTTAACCTGTCCGCCTTACAAACGCTTATACTACACTGTTCTCCGTTGAAATATTGCTTGATCCGAGTGTAACACTTACCAATGACTCGGAGATTCTCCGTTACGTGCGATCTAAGGTTTCCGAATGTTTGGCAGTGGACGACAAAGCTCGTCGGAAGGGACTTGTAGCTTGTGATTTAAGAAATTGCACTCTGAGATGTAAGGAAGATAAAATTCATCAAAGACGATACTAAATTTGAACTAATAATAAGAGTAATAAAAGTACTGAAACGTTTTGGTAATAACTTTCTATACCAAGACTATACTGTTCGTTATACTGTTATTGTAATTTATTATATAATAAATTAGGTAACAAAACAGGTTGGAAAGTCGAGTACTTGAGTAAGAATTACAACGCCGATATGTTGAAAATATAAGATGTATGATATAAGGAATTCATGAGTTAAAAATAAAATAGAGGGAAAAATACAGAAAATGAGAAACAAAGTGCCACTTTTTATGATTCTACAACTCCATACGTAGCTACCGACGAAAGGTGTACAATTTTTAATTTAAACGAGTACTAGAGAGTCGTTCTTCCCTGTCGATTAATTAACAAGATACGAAGAGCAGGCGAATAAAATGTATGGTAAAGGACATAAGAAAGCCAGGACGACGATAAAAGTGGATCCATTGACCCGTAATAACAGGGTTTAACGAGACTGTTAATTAATAAATTGAAAAAAAGAAAAAAGAAATTGGAACGAACAGTTTCGAAGGATGGAAGCAACTGGTGGCAACGTGGTCAACGATATTCGAATTAATAGGAGATAAGAGTTTAACTTGATTGATAAATATTAAAATTATGATAATAGTCTCGCCAATAAAATCGGTAATACTAAAATAATAAGAAAGTGAAGATAAGTAAAGATATTGTTAATATCAAAAGTGTCAAAGTATCCGGCTACGTATTGAAATAATACGGCAACGAGTCACGTGCATGCGAATTATCATATAGGTAATAGAAGATACGAAGGTTATCGACGCTAAAAGTATTACGATGCATTATTCTTGAAACAACAAAAATAATAAAAACAGATACGAACGTTTACAGCCAACTGGAGGAAAATTATTATTACGCCAGGAATGGAGGATAAGCAAAGTAATCGGCAAACGACCTCGAACGACGAAAGGAATCTTAATGGAATAATAAATGTATTCCGACTAATAGAACTCGGTATTGCCAGTCAGTAGTACACAACTTCCTCGTAACGATGCTATATAATTTTTACTTGCATTCCGTCAATGTGCTTCTTTCCGCTTTTCTTTTTCCTCCCGCAAACATGCAATCTTTCTCCTTACTCGACATATTCATGTGCTTTTTACCACGTCCTCTACTCGCTTATCACACCTGGTGTTTTCTATTTGCCAGATTGCGTACAATTTACTATCATTAAATAATAAAATTTTATTTGCCGGGTTACATTCGATTGTCTAGCATTATATAGTATACGATGAAATAAGAAAAGGAAAGGACGTGTAGGGTAACTTCGACTCTGATGAACATAGCAGTACTTTTTTCGTGATAGAGGAAAGAAAAGTCGAAGTTAGTCGACGTACGAAGTTAGAATGCGATGAAATGATCGTACAAATCGATGATTAGCGTGGTGAGCGTTCTTGATGAAACACGCGAAAGAATATCGAAGAAAATACATCACGTTCGAGGAAGCAACATTTCCCGATAAACGTAGAATTAGCATAACGCGTTTCGAATTCCAAAGCATTTCGTGATTTTTAATTTCCCTAATGGACGATTAAATGTAAAAGAGGACGATGTTAGGTGCCAGAAATGAAATATTCGGCGTATAATAGGCGGCAGTGCGCGCTCATCCAACCTTTAATTTACATATGGTAACGTTTAATGTTCTCGATCGCTTCTTACGTCCCATATCGTTTCTTTAAACGATTCGGAAGAGAAAAGTTTGGCGTCAAAGGTGAGTTAAACTTTATCGAGTATTTCTCTCGTATCGTTTGTTTGGGATTTTCAAACTTTTCGTAATTTTGTTCCTTGATGATTAAAAGTGCTCTAGATGCGAAATATTGCGAATTTCGTGGAAAAATCGTACTCATTAGCGTTGCAAACGATTAAACTACAAAGAGTCGCAACGCCGCGCGCGCTTGTTAAAAACAACTTTGTAAAAAAAAAAAAAAATACTAAATACCTAGCAGAGACCAAGTTAAGAAGAAAAAACATTCGCAAATAGACAAACTAAAAATATAGATATTTACGTAGATTTTTGTGCATCGAAGGAGGATCTTTCTTCGTTGAGCAAAAATTGTACTTCGAATATCCACAAATGTCAAACATCGCGCAAATTCAATCGGATCGACGAATCTGTTTGATCGTTGTTTTGTTAAAGCAAAATGATCGTAGAAGACTAGTTAATGACAAAGTTGGCATTAAAATTAATCCAGCTACAGCTAATCGCTTGTTTTTCTAAATTTCTACATTTAAAACTAGCCCTATCTTCAGCTACTAAATATGTTAATCGAACGAATCGGATAATGTAAGGTTGGTCGTCAAAATAATAGTAAAGATTAGTTTCATTGGCACACTTGCGCGATAGTTTGAAAACAGGTAATAAGTTCGCATAGCTAATCAATTTCAATCACGTCACGATCAATTTTTCGATTTACGCGATACTACGCAGCTATCTATCGCCGACATACGCCTCTGCGTGACTGTAGGGAAATTTAATTAATTAATTTACATATCTCGTATTTCATGTATAAAAATTAACATCAATTATTCGATTTATAGGTCCACTGGCGACACGCTTCCATGTAAATGCGAAGATATCCGGTTAATTAATTCACGCATGAAATTTCGCAACCAAAAGGATTACAAACGATCGTTGCCATTGACAAACGCGTGTGAATTTAAAGTCAGTGTAAAGTCAGACTGACGCTCCTCCGTATAAATCTAAATATACGTAATTAATTAATTCGCGTGTTAAATACATCAATTTAGAAACGTAACGGCGGACACGCCTCTTCCGTTTCCGATCCTTGGCACGAATTTCTCTCCTTTTGTCAGAAATTGAAAAGTAAGGCAAAGATAGTCGCTTTAGAACCTAGGGAATCGTCGTAAAACAAGTTACCTTCGTTTCATCGATCCCGAAATCGAATCCAGCGCCGCGCCGTTCGAGAGGAATGCAGGTTACGCGTTGTCCTTCTGCCGAACGTGTCCCGTTATCTGTGCCTCTGCGCCCAACCTGTGCACGTGTTTAAACCAACAGATGCTGAAAAGACAGCGGAAAGACCGGTGGAATCCTACGGGGCAGGTTACGCACTTTCCACACTTTTGGCGCGGACGTTAATTATCAAGGTGCGTGCGAGGCTGGTCGTATAGTAAAACCTAGTCAGTCGGTCGTTCGGCCTTGGGAGAGTAAACTCCGCTGGAAACGCACCCTCTTCTCGCCTGAACGCTCGGAAAGATCAACGCTTCCAGAAGCTCGATACCGTCCGATCATTTTCGAATTCTAAAGATACTTTGAATTTCGTGTAAGCTGCTAGTTGGTGTTTTTTTTTCTTTTTTTTTTTTTTTTACCGTATAGCGTATCAACGAATCGCTCGATTTCCCGGAAATCTTTGCGAATATCGTTTACCGGTGAATTTAGCGGTGCGTTAATGATTCGGTGTGATCGTACAGAAACGGACATGGAAAGGATCGTGATGAGAAGTGTGCTGAAATTTGTAGTGAAATGTGTTGGTTAATTTAGGACGCTTATTTGCTAAGCAAATGATACAGATAAATTCGTGCGTATTGATTCGCAGATGCAGTGGTGCATCGATGTATTTTAGTATAAATTCTTGGATTGGAATTTTCTAAATAAACTTGTCTGGAAAAGAGAGTACGTGGAACACGTTCGTCGAATATATACGATATATCGTCGTGCAACAAAAGATGTTTCGTTGACAATACCTACTGTATCGCAAATCTTTCGCATCGAATAAACAGAAAATCGTATTTGCAGAAAGGAAATAGCAACGGTATTTTCACGAAAGTGGAACAGAAATGATCAACCTGATCGTTTTTCCATCATCCAGGACAAAATACCATCTCGCGTAAAGATCTCGTCGAACGATTATATTTATCGATCGAATTTAAACGTTTGGATAATCTAATTAATATTTATGTATATCGACGATGCTGAAAGACCGTTATTAATTTAATCTCTGCATTCATAACCTTTTTATTGAAAAAGATATTGCGGCTTGTGGATTTAGAAATTCTCTTCGCCAAACTACTGACTAATGAGTTTCATCGTTGTTTGATACTTTACAGCAACGAGCAACGTGAACCGTAGAGACGAACGAACGGAGAAACGTAGAAATATGGAAGCAGCAAACGGTGAGTCGATATCCTCGGAAATAAAGTATAACGATTGACCCGTAAAAAATAGCAGCAAGATTCCACCTCTCAACTTGATTCTCTCTCCATTGGTCGGAACTTTTATTCGAGACATTTAAACCCCGATAAACTTCAAATTAGAAACAATACGATGCAACGTTCGAGCCAATTTATCTAACGTTCCAAGTCCTCTGGTTGTTATACATCGTATGCTGCTCTACTCTCTTTCACGCGATACAACAGAGAAATCACGAAGGAAAACGTATTCGTTGGATTATTTCTACGAAACGATCGCTACTATCAAGTGACCTGAAAAATTTCTCGTCAAAGTCAAGAACCATAAAATATTAATTTACGACCAATACAGATGTCGATTTAGAAACTAAATTTGTAACGATAACGATCATAATTTCGATATAACAAGGTATAATACGAACGACCATGAACATGAAAAACAGAACATGAAAAAAATATCGATTAAGCAACGATCTACGATGAATAAACGATCGACGTAAATAATTGACGTATGTAATTAAAGGACGAACGTTGGCACGGAAAGACTGGAAAGAGAGCGTCTAAAGCTACGCACGTTGAAGAAGGTTAGAATCATGAGTCACCGGGGAACCGGACGAAAGCAAGATGAGAGGCAGAGGAAAAGGGGACACGAGAGGGGACACGAAAGGGGGAGAGGACAGGCTGGTTGAAAGTCGAGCGATCGGTGATTCGAGTGGCGAAAAAAGAGACGCTGACAAGGCTCGTTCCGACCGTTTATTTCTATATCTACCGTCGGTGGATTTACATAAGGATCAATGTCGCCTATTCCTCCGGTTCTGATGCTGTGGCTTCTGCTGGTGTCGCTGCCGCTGCCGCCGGCGGAAGCCGGCGAAATGATGGATCTCTTTGCTCTGATACGGGGAACGCTTAAATATTGGCGTAGAATCTATCAGATGTACGAGGAGGAAGTGGCTCTCGGCTATTGTTGGGCGGAGTACTTTCTGCATCACGAGGAGCACGCGACAAATGCCACGATCCCGTCGTCCCAGTCGATCGACCCGTCGAATTTTCTACCAGCGGAGAACGACGGTTTTGAAAAAGAGCACTGGAACCATTGGGGGGTTATTGCGATAGAAAACCGCGGGCCACATTATCGTAGCAAACGATCTTACGCGATACAGAGTTCTACGAAGAAAGAAGGAATGTTGGACACATTAAGAAATTCTAAGACAATGTACTCGCGCACAAAGCAAAAGTATAAGTCGAGATGGAACGGACTCGAATCGAATTTCAGACGTAACGGGAACAATCGTTCCACGAGTTGCGCGAACTTTCCCAAGAATGCAGAAAGGAAACTTGCCGTTTTAACGGCGGGCAGCGGCAAAGAAACGCTAAGATCTACGAAGGAAAGAGGAATTTCGAAGACTCGGCAGAAGAATTATGGCCCGTGCTCGAAAAACATGGAAAACGTTGCGTTTCAATCGAATAACTTATCCGAATTGAGATCGAATTCGAGATTCGCCGAGGTCTCGAGTAATTTGGCAAATCGTACGAGGATAGACAGTAGAGGATATGATCGTAATAAGCGATCCTATAGGACGCACAATTTTAAGAAGAAAGATGAAATTTCGAAAATCTTAAACAAGCACGTTCGTGCATCGTCAAAAGATTGGATTCGATCGATCGAATTTCCTATCGATACGCGAGAATATAGCTATAGCGAGCGTTCTCGCGAAACGCTGAATTCAACGAGGGAAAAGGAGATTTTGGAGGATATCGGTGCGAGGGACGCGACTCCTATTGAGAAATCTGTACACATAGTTCCGAATGTGAGTCTAGGATCCAGCGTGGCAGAGTTCGAGTGGAATAGAAAAAATTCGATTTCTAGATCTGCCACGAACAACGGTCCTGCGAACTTCGGTATGAAATCGGTAGCTTCGAAACTAATTTCCAAGGTTTCGCGCAAGAATTCAAAGACCACCGAATGGAACGTTTCCGTTAAAAAGTCCGCGACTTTCGATACGCATTCGAGAACCGACGAAGCAAAACTGGAAGCAAACGTGAAAACTCGGAATCCTGAGAACGACGATCCCGTAAAGTACGAAAGATTTCCTAGGAATGCACCGCGTCGTAGTAGACGTTTCTCTGAAATATCGAACTCCGTAGATGCGAATATCGAGGAAACGTCGAAGATCGCTGGCAATGCCTTTGCTCGAGAACTCGCAAGTTGGAATACACGGTCGAAAACTAGCAAGACGAAGTTTAAATCGAACGAGTTATGCTCGAGTTCCAGATGGAAGGATATCGATCTTGTAACCGATCGGATCGAAGAGGCATTTTCCAAAGATACGCAGCACGATTACTCCGCCCTCGCGAACAAACGCGGTTTCATCGAACCGTCCTACTTGGTTCGAAACTCGAACGTGAACAAATTTTCAAATGCTTCAAAGAGTGGCATTTTCGAAGGAAGAAAGGAAAAAAAGCTGGCCGTCGAAGATCAAACTTCCGACGTACGCTGGAAAACCAGCAAAGTGAAAGTTTGGTCGAACGAGCGAAGAAACGCTGTTGGCTGTGATTCGAGATCGATAAACTGTGTCTGTCAGAAAGGTATTTGGCTTGCAATCGTGGACGATGTCGGAGGAGTCTCGTTGCTCGTTCCATCTTCGTCGACGAAAGAACAACCAGAGAATCGGGAGGATCGCTCGTCCCCGAGGGAGAAAACGGAGAAGATGGCGCGGATGGACGCGGAATTTAAAAGAACTCGAGCAGAAGGCGATCTTAGCAGAAAGTCGGAGAATCTCCGAGTGGATAGGCGCCGTAAACTTCTATTCTCGAAGACGAATCGTGTTACTTCCGGTACGCTCTCGCGACTACAGCCATCGAAACGATCTCGTTCGTTGCCTCTCGGAGAGATCGCGTCGTTGAATCGAAGATTTAAGAACACCGAGACGAGCAAGCGAGTCGATAATAGTAGGAAACCGAGCGATGTTTTCCGCCTGAGAAACTTCGGTCCGTCGAATCTCGCGTTTCGAAATACGGAACAACGGCCGGGCACTTGGTGGGACAATTACCAGCGAAATTTACGTCGTAAACGTGACGCAAATGATCGGACAAGAAGCCGACTCGTTCGGCCTCCGTCGAAAAGCAAACGTGCCTCTTTCTATAACCCGATGACTCTGCGTGAAATTGCGAGATTCGGCGCGAGGTACGCGACGTCCAACTACGATGTTTGGACGAACGGCGTCAAAAATCTATCGAGAAGCGAGGAAGGATCGTGGGGAGGAAACGCGAAAGAGTTGTATCCGAAGGAAACGGTATATCGTTCGAAGCGATACCAAGATAGCGGTCTAGCGACAAGCCGCGAATCACCCATTGTCGTGGAACAAGCTGAAAACGGTCTCTTTCGCGTAAAATCGGAGAGCAAAAATTGGAAATGGTTGCAAAGTCGAAAAGAATGGAACAGCTCGAAACGATCGTCAACTACGAACGATAATAATCGGTATCGAAGGAACGAGCACGGTTACATCGTTGAGACGTCGGTTACCGAACGAACGGGGAAAAAGTCAGCTGCTCGATATCCCGAGGGAGGTCCCTCGTTGCTTCCCGTCACCTACCGACGATTTATGGGGGATTACGGCAGTCGATCGTCGAGGACTAAGGATCAAGGTCGACGATCCTCGATGGCAAAAGTCGAGACACGTGAAACGAATAGAGCGCACGACACGCTTTTCTATTTTCGCCAAGTGTTTATGGGTTTTTTAAGGACCTTGGGATTCTTCATGAACGTGGGTAGACAGCTGATGGATTACGTGGACTCGAACAGCGTGCTTGCTTGCACCAAGGACTATTTACTGGGCAAGGCTATTCATTGGATAGATTCGTGAATCGCTGATTCGAAGCGAAAGAGAGAAACGGAGATGGTTTCTATCGCCGGACTACTGGAAAGTAGAGCGGGTATAAATGGCCAAGCGAATACGGCTTTAGACGTTAGATACCAGGTCGGTAAATGGATTTACTAAGGTGAGTCACGACCGTTTGCTTAATTTCAGTTGTATTTTATAGATCGACCATCTTACTTAGGTAATGTTATTCGCGCGAATCAAACTTTATCGTATTCGCGGAAAGATGGAACGAGCATACCGAGTTCGATAGATTTTCCTTCAAAGAACGAAATACCCGAGTACTTTGCGCATACATTTTATGACTCACCTTAGTTACGGCGTTTTATTTACCAGCTGCTTCTTTATAAAGCATTTTAAAACAATGGATATGTAAGGAATCCGTTACATTGCCGCGGTAGTAGCTTTCATCGTACCATGTACGATCGCTGCGTGTGATTGCTGTTGTTTCTCGATTATATTTAGCGTTTGTTTAGATCTCGTATAAAGAAACGTATATACGACGAAAATGCAGCCTCTACATTTTACACGGATTCGTATTAACTCGTCCGAATATAGCTTCGTAAAATAACCTGTTACTGGGATCGTTGTATTTATTTGAAAATTGACCGAATTATCTTTCTCCGCTTATCGTTGGAAACTTTGACGATTATTCGATCGAGCTTTCGATTCTTAGTACGGACTATCGATAATCCAAAGAAGATAGCTCGTTGGATGGCTAAAATAATTAGATATCGAACTCTTTGCTCCTCGTTTCTACGTCTACTTATTAGTAGCCAAGTGTCTTTATCCGTGTCATAGTATCAAACGTGTTATTTGTTACGCAATGTTAGACATATTTCATTGACTTAACTTGTAAGTGTGTAATCGAAAGCTAATTTGTAACACAGGAAACTAGGATTTCTATATTTATTAAGTATTTCTATATTTGTTTACATATATATATCGTTTTATCCATGTATATCTTACTCTTACACTTATATTTCAAATATGCTCGACTTGGTAATGTCAAAGAACAAGATTATTCGATAAAAGCAGGCGCGAACGAACGCGCGATTTAACGGACTAACTTTCTCGAAGGACCGCCATCAAAGACTTTGTGATTACCGTCGAAATACTACCCCTAGAGCGTCGTTACCTACAAACGCAAAAACCACGCCTGCTGGCCTCGCTAGAGGGACGGCCTTCGTTTTTCTTATCACCGAGTCGCATCAACCAGCTCCTGAAATCTGAAAATACAGAGGGTCCGAAATCGATCGTAAAAATCCCTGTAAAAGAATCCGGTGGCTGTACTTAATCTATGAAAAAAAAAAATCGATATACAAAAATGTACAGGATACTCTGTACGAGATGACTTTAACGACATGACGAACGAAACTTGACCGATGCCTGTTTCTACTACCTGTCCACTTTTATTTTTACCCCTAATCGTAATTCTCCTCCATCGTAGCATCGATGGATAGACCATTTTGCACGTGGCAAGGATAAAACTCCGCGTAGCAGAGAACCGTTGGCAAACGGCTTAACCAACAATTTGCTTTTGCGCGACATTTTCTCCTCGTTCTAGTCCTAAATTCAAACTATATGGTCCGTATGAAATAGAAGATGCTCGCGTTCCAACGTTCGTTGTACGACTGCGATTTATAGGCAAACCGCGTCGACGATATTATAAAAGAGTCGTAAAAGCGTCTCGTCGATCGTAATCGTTAATCCCTGCTGTTCGTTAGTCTTGGCCAGACGTTTTCAGCGATCCAACGCGACTATGAGATACGAGATATCAGACACGATCGAAGGAGAAGCCCGTTCTGCGAGACAGGTCTCGATTAACAGGTCGACGATATCGGCGAGTGCCGTGGACCGTTCGGTGTTACAATTAAGAGCGGCGATCGATCCCCAGAAACAGCTGTCCGTCGTAGTCGATAACGGACATCGCGAATGAATTTTTGATGCCACCTGTTGCTGCTACGAGCTTCCTCTTTCCCTCTGTTTCTCCTTATCTCTTTCCTATCTTTGCTACGTCGCGCCTTGATCTCTCCTCTCGACAGTATCGACACAGCGAAGCGACGTCGGTCGATGTGCGCTGTGGTTCACGAGTGGATCGACTCTGACGACGTTGTTCGCATTCTTTGACGAATTCCGTAGATATCTCGCGAAATCAGCCAGGTATCGAAGTTCGCCAAGATAACCACCTTTCTATGATAATTTTGTCCTTTTTATATAGGCCGTAACTAGGTCTTCGTTAATAGTTGATAGTTAAGTAGACGTTGTTGATGCATAGTCGGAGAGTTTGAGGTAAGGACGCGATGGTGCTTGAAAATGACGTTTCGAGCTGAGCATTCAGCAATTCCAACAATTCCGCTAGAATCGAAGGTAGACCGTGGTAGGACACTGTATGGAACACATTTGGAGCAGAATATACGTAGATTTCACACGTATCGATAATCGTGAGCATTATTTTCCGTAGTTCGTTTTTAACTTTTAATTTACTTGACGCGATGGATTTTATAACGGTATTAGCGTCTAAAGCTAATCCTGTGAAATTATAAGCATAGTTGTGTTACGATTCGAAGATTACGATAGAACCTATTGCCAAGAGAGACGATACATACGATCTTTAACGTTTTCGTATAGCGGATGAAACTGTTTTCAAGTGAATATCCGCGATTCTGAAAATCGATTTTATTTACGCATTTTACGTAGAGGATTTGTAAAATCGAAGAAGAAAGTTTAAGAATCGTTACTTACGCCAGAATCAAAGACCGAGATTTAACGGATTATCGACAAGTCTGTTTCAACGCTCTTTATTCATAAAGTTGAAAAAGAAGAATTTGAATATCTGCGGAAGATATCAGGTACGTTTATGCCGTTCGTATAATGCAGACATTTAAGCTGTTGAAAGTTGCGCCGCTATCGTCGCATTATGCTAATAAAATAGATCTCGGCGATATTTACGTTCCAAATGTAACCATGCATGGGGATGATACGGCGAGCGTGAAAATTTATTCAAATAGGACAACAGGTTCGCGATACAATCGTCGTAGGGTGTCGTAGTAACTGATATAAAGATATACTTAATTTAATATAAGTTTTATATAATTTAGATCAATCGATAATTTAGATTTACGAACCTTGCAGCTACTAAATCTTCGGACAAGATTTTCCTACATGAACTTTCTTCGTTGCTTCGGTATCTATAATAGATTCGCACTTTACAAATATCTTTTCTACCACCCTGTGTACAACACTCGAGTGACAAACAAACACCTACTCGATATTAATCGTATTCCTTTGATTCGTTAAACTCGACGATCCGACGTCGCGCCCTCCTTACCAAGGCCTGAATAACCCGCGAACAAGAAAATGGTCGGGTGTTCGTGAAAGGATTGAAAGTCCTGAATGGGCTCCTGAGTGAAGAGTACGATGAAGATCAAACAGAGAGAGAGAGAGAGGCAGAGAGAATCTAAGACCCGTCAAAGAGACAAGAAGGACGATGAAAAGCAAAATGATAAGCGACAGAGAGATAGGAGCGATCATTTATGTAGTATGCTCGGAACCCGCGTGGAACGGGAACCTTCTTGTTTTCCCTCTCTTTCTCTCTCTCTCTCTCTCTCTACTTTCCCTCAAACGACTTGTTGACATTGTCTCGCGTATAGCACGAGCAAGATGTTGATTAAACGCGGCGAAAACTATGCCCTGTATGAACGACCATGATACACGCAAGGAACGCGTTTATTTCGCTCATCCACCTTCTCCTTCATCCTTCATCCTTCGTCTTAGAGATTTTCGTTTACATGTTCACATTTATATGTATATCCGGCTTCAGGGGAGATCGTACGTGGATGTGTACGAACGAATTGGATGTAACAAGAACGAGGGATACGTCGTTTACCTCTCCGACTGATTCCAAGTAATTCTAGATACGTTTAATAACGGTATTATCATGTACGAAACGTAGACGGTTTTAGCTTAAAATTGGGAAAGTACTCGGCCGACAAGCAGAGGAACCGGATTTCAAATTTCGGTCAGCTAAACGGCTAAGGATTCGTTCCCATGCAACAGCGCGTAAAGATAACTCGAGTTTTTATGCGCGTTGATACAGAAATACGCTGTGCATGCAGTCTATCGTAGTAAACTTAGGAGAAGCTTAATAAAACAAGCTTTATAAATTATGTACGAAGCTATAAATTCTAAGGTCTTTCTGGGTGCTGCATGCGTTGCAGGCTAGAGAAGGAATCGGAGATGTTTCGCAGATGCGACGCTTACGGATGTCTACAATTACGAGAGATAAACGCATCTTGAATTAGAAAAAAAAAGCCTAGCTTTATATTTCATCTCGTATAAGTTTACCTATAGTTTTATTAACGCGTATGTACAAACGATGCAACAAAGTTTTTATAGCGATAAAAAAGGTGTCCAATCGGAACGAACAATTAGCAAACGTATTAACAAATCTTACTTTAATCGTTACGAGGCAAGTACCTTCTCCGCTTAAATCATCTATCGCTATTTGAAAAAAAAAAAAAAAGAAGAACCGCATCTACGTATAAACTAACCGTCCATCTCATCTTCCTTCTCTAGCAAGAAAGAAAAAGAAGAAAAAAGAAAAAAAAGGAAAGAAAAAGAAGAAAGGAAGACGAAACTGCAGAACCCAGAAAGTAGAAGTTAGCTCGCGGCCCCGGAAGTCCATCATTCACCGGTAATCATGCACGCTCGTATTCGCAGTCACCGGCACACATTCGGTACACCGAGCCGCTAAAGAAAAAGGGCGGCGTAAGTACACAGGAGGAAGGGTTGGTGAACGGAAGAGAGGATGCCACCATGGGCCAGCATTCAGAGGGGAATTCATTATTAAAGGGCTGTTAAGGATCGTCTTAGGAAAGGCGGACTCGTGCGACCCCCGTAGCGATCTATAGAAATAAAGACGAAAGGGATACCGACGCTTTCGTGTCTCCTCGAGGAAGCACGCGCCTATTTCCGGCCCCTTTCAATTCTCTGTTTTTCACAGATGCCTCTATTCAACCTGTCGCGACGTCATCAGCGCGACTCGAATTCCTACCATCGTCAGACTCGTAAATATTTAATTCTTAATCACGCGACCCGTGTACACAGACATCGTCGAACGACGTCGAATGGAAAAACGGAATAGGGTTCGCGGTTTCCTGTTCGTTCTTGTCCGGTATGCCATGCACGTTGCCACGATTATTCCAGGCCTCTTCTCCCAACTTTATAGAACCCTCGCTATCTCCATTTGTCTCCTTTCGTGTATTATGTACAGCCAACTCACGTCAGCTGAATGGTCTTCTTGACTAACCGACGCGACAGCCTCCGGCATTCTTTTGAACCACGGGGTAATTAATCCTACCCTAGCCTATATCTCTTTTGATCCTGCCAGCTCTGTGTCGCAGCTAGAAAATCGTGTCCCGACGAATGGGATTGAGAGAATTGCGAGTCGATTGTTTGCTTGTTATATTTGCGTTTTGTTGTATTTGCCTTTTATATATAATGTAATTTAGTACATATGTATATATATTAAATCCTGAGTTAAACTCACTTTTTCAACGACTAGTTTCCTGGACCTTTGAAATTACGATCGACGCTATTTGTATGTACGATATCCATCGATTCGACAAAATTCGGGACGACGTCCCATAACGCGCACCAACGACAAAACTCTTGTTTCGTTTCATATCTGGTATTTCCTATCATTTCGTTGTATTCGAAACTGCTTAAAATATATGGAATCTGTGAAAGAATGTCGTATTAAAATATAGGGAAAGTAATACGAATGATATTGTTGAATAGTGGGAGTAACATTGGAAAATAATTTATTTGAACAATTACAATAAGAGAAACGGAAATGCCATTATCCCTGTATTTCGTAGTTCGCTTGAAATCTATTTTAAGGAACAGTTGAAACAGGCGCAAGTAGTATAGATTTGAGTTGGGTCAGACATAGGTCGCTGGGTATAAGAAGCTATTTCTAGTAGATACCGAAGTCGGTCAATTTTAGTTACTTCTGTTAATGGCTTTATAATTACCTAACTATTTTTATCGCGTTCAAATTGTCGGAAGCTATTTTCTAAACAAATTTATCTACGATAATGTAATGTAAATATTAAAAAGACGTATCGCGTTAAAGATATATACGCTGAACCCTTTTATAACGCGGTAATTCTGAGAACATGGTTTCGATATACGACGGTACAAGAATTGCGACAGCCCTCCTATAACGCGATATCCCTGTAACACGGTTTCGATGGAACACACGAAACCAATTAACCGTGCTATTATATACATACGCATATATATATATACTATATGTATTCTTAATTTACATATAATAAGTATAGATCTTGTAAACAAAATATCACTGGTATCGTTATTTACCGATTATTAGCCGAAAATTTCCGACTCTCGTTCCATTTATAAACGTGCGAAAAGAATTATCAAAAAAGAAACATGCGTGATTCGAATACAAGACGTCAGGTGTCAAGACGTGCTTCACGTATTTGCAAGGTGTAATCCTCCGGGTGGTTCAACAATTTTACTTACACGATATTTTATGCATTTTCAAAAAATTACATTAAAACTCCAAAAAAACCTTGAAATTGTTTCTTCGGAAAATTCGTTTCGTCACGTGTGTGTGCGCGTAATCGTTGAAACTTTGTACGGTATAGGAAACGTCGAATCTAAAAAATTGACCACCTTTGTCTCACCTCTCGCATTTCCCCTTAAATTCTTGTTGCGTTGTTGTTCGCTGGTTCGTTTTTCACGATCGAATGCTTTGAAACGCGTGCTTTCAATGACAAAATGCGGAAAACAAGTTTAAATAAAAAAAGCTCTCTAAAAGTATATACGTTAATGCGTTAACCGATTCGATCTCTGTCGAAACAGACTCGAATTTTCATCCAACCTAACGGTATTCCACAAGAAGATATAAAATACATTTCAGATATAAAACGTCATACGTTTTCAATGAAAGATGCGATAAATAATTCATCCGGCTAGGATCGTTCGCGCTTAGAACAAAAGCAAAGCAAAATCGAGAGGAAGAAGGGAAGCTGTTTTTCCTTTTTTTTGTAAAAATATGCGAAAATAATTTCGATATTTAAAAGGAAACTGATGTTACGTTATATTTTACACCGATCTTGCAAGTGTCATTCTTGCGATCGTAAAAAGTAGTAATAATTTTTCCACGTATAACATTAAGGAATAGGAAAGAAGAGAACGTTCGTAAAATTTCTCCAAACATTTGATCGTTCTTTCGTCAACTATTCTTTGAACATTCGGTAACGCAGGCGAAGATTAAACGCATATGCCTAGGAAATAGGATTCTCGTGTAGATCGAGATTACGTGCGCCATGAAATATTCACGTATAGTCGAGAATGGCATGATCGTCGTTTTAAACACCTCGTAAAATACCTTTAGCACATCCAAATATTCTTAGCATCTCTTTATATTGCTATCGGGTATCCGATAAATACCGTAAAGTATTTATCTATAAAAAATGTAAAAATTTATCTATATTGCTTGACGATTTGATGCAACAAAATTTGTACAATCTTTCATGATACGCGTAAAACTATTCAACCGAACGGTCTAAAATCAGTTAGAAGATTTTAATGGCTGTTTAAAATAGAGAACGTTAGATAGAGAATATTATTAGTAGGGAAAACTTTATAATTCCAATTCACATCGTCGTTAAAGGCACCGACGGAAAGGATTAACCGGCTCCTTTTCCCGGCCTAACTTTTTCCGGTAGCTAAAGCAAGGTAATTAAAATTCGAGTAATTACTCGCACGACTCGCGTTGCAACCGAAAGCGTTTCGATCGCGGTTGCACGCGCGAGTCAATCGAGAAACTTCACGAGGAGCGAAATCAAAGGGGAAACGCGGTCGAATTTTGAGCCGATTGCTTAAATTACTGGATGTTTGCAACTGTAATGTCTGCGATGATTCTGACCAATAAAGATTTAACGTTGAAACCTCTTAATTTTTCTAGTAAAGAATCGACATTTCTTTCCCTCGTTCCACTTTCTTCTCCGCAACTTTGACCCAAAATTACGACGCTGGAATCAAATAATCAAGAGAATTACTCTCCTAGGAGCAAATATATTCGACGATTCTTCCTATCCGATATTTAACGTTCTATGTCTGTTCGTTATCACGTATACCTATCGTTTGCGTACTCCATCTACCGTTTTGCGATTTAATCTGGTAATCGAAACGGAGTCGGAACTTTGTTGGAAAGAACATTGGTATTCTCGGTACGTGTGCTTTAAATTCGCTTAATTGCTACCGCGTGTATGCTTCGGTATCGATTCGCGATTGGCGGTAGTCCACGTTGCCGATATCGCGTTCCTTCCAATTGACAGTTTCACAGAGTCCAAGATCCGTTCGTTTTCGTGTAATATTTGCGCGTTGTTAACGATATTGTTCGCTCGCTGTCTCCGACTCTTGTCGTCGCGCGCAAAATTAGATTTGCTATTGGTGTAATTTTCAAAGAATCGCAATGTCTCGTATCTCAGAGGAATTCATTATTTCGCGAGCAACGGTGTTTGTAGGAATAATTACGAGTTCGTTTGGTCGGATGAGTGTCCGAAAGATGGATGTCTGGCGAAAGTTTCGTTGCTTACGTATAGGAGGAACGTATAGATTATGACACGCGATTTATCATCCGTGGTAGAGAGTTCGTTCGGCTTTGCCGCCAAATGTATCATTGTTTGAATATCAAACTCTTTGTTCGATATTTAAAGGAGACGAGTCTGATGGCTGGATTATACCGAAAACTTGATGAAAATTTTGCCGCCGTATTTTGCGCGATAAAGCAGAACGCTGATAAATAACGGGGCCGTTGTTACAATAATAAAATAACTCTTGAAAGCTGAGAAGAAGGGCTAGCTAGCAGTTGACAAAGCGTTGCGTTCAAAATTAATTAAATTCCACGACATCTTTTAATATTCTATTTCTTCCGTTCTAACAGCTATATTTGGCTATAAAAATTCATCGTTAGAATTTCACCAATTGTTCCTTACCTATGATTTCGAATGGTCGAGGTAACGTTTACGCGGAAATTATTAAATGTTTCTGCTGTTTGAGGTTGAGATGCCGACGACGTGTCCATTTTAAGATATCGTTAATAAGAAATTGTCGGATAATTACTTGAGATACTCTACGTGATAAATTATCAGACGAGAACCGAAAGTAGCAGATTGGAAATATAGATTTTTTGTTATAGCACGCCATAATAAGAATGAATTTGTTTGTTAGAACAAGAGAGTATGTTCGATATCTCCTTCGTGTACGTGTAAATAAGAATGGGAAAACGGGCTTACATATACACCCGCATTGTTGCCGCAATTTGAACAAACATTTGTACCATTATACAATTATGATTTCCTGCTACTGACTTTCTTGATGAAAAATTTTTAATTTCATTTCGTTCGTGTATAACTCTTCTTTCGTTGAAAGTCGTATCAAAGCTAGGTAAAATCCGCACAAATTTATATCGTACTTTGCACAGGTGTAACAAGTACAGCTTACGTTATTACGTTTCACATTTGCGTGGTTGTTAGCAGAACGAGCGTAACTCGATACTTATCCGGTAATCCTGTACGTGATGTAATTATCGCCAGTAAAACATTAAATAATAATTAGATTTGCCATCGTTGTTTAATTTTTTCGACGCCATACAAAAAATACCCCATTAAGGAAATTTTTCTTAAAATACGAAAAATACGCGTTCCCGTTAAAACAGATGTACTTTCGATAATTCGATTTAATAGTTGATTCGATAAAAGTTCATGAATATCAGCGAACGTTCCATTTAATTGAACGTAGGAAATTGTATGAAATACAAATTTTACGCCTGATACGTACTACTCTTTTATCTTTATGAGAAACTTTAAAAAGCTCTTTCAAAAGATTTAATTAAATTGCATTAATTCGTTCGTACATTTTACTCTTGCCGTAAAAAGGTAATGAAAAAAAGTGCAACTTTTTTTTTCCTCTACTTAAACACTGTTGCAGTTGCATATTTCGTTGAAACGATCGATTCGATTAATTCGATACACGTTATCCAATTTAATTGTTTGAACGGCAAACTGCTCGACCAAGGTGACGTTGACTATCCTGGAATTTCCTCTTCTAAAGAATTTCCAAAAAGATACGAAACTTTCTAGGCAAATGGCCTCCAAAAAATTAAACGAAATTTAAAAAAATCGAATGAAAATGTAAAAAAGGCCAAACGTCATCTTCTTTCGATCAATTGCATCTGTACTTTTAAAGTTCAATGTAAGACAACGTTAAGTATTAAGTTCAGTATATCAAGTTAAGATAACGTATCATTTTGGTAATTGATCTTACCAGCAAAAATGATGTAACAAGTGTAACTCGTAAAACAAGGTCAAATGACTTTCTCTCTCTCTCTCTCTCTCTCTCTCTCGCAGAAATATATTGGTCCAGTTGTATCGCATTTCTAGGAGGAATACGACGTGTTTCTTGTAAATCTGAAATTATCAGTTACATTAGTTACTTCTAAAGGTAATTCTTTTCTACGATCGTCCAATATCATTTTGATATCGTCGAAACTGTTCAAACTTTCCCTTAACGTATTGCACAGTAGATTCCGAACGAATTTAATACAAAATAGAAGCCGCAAGGAATGTGTGCGTTTTCTTGAAAACTTTCCGGGAAGATGGAAAAAGTCAGGCTATCAGATTCTCGTTTTATCCCACCTTGACACCTACGTACGTCCATGTCCCAAGATAGAAGACCGCAAAACACGGACTAAAATGCACGAGATTCTGAATGGCGGGGCCGAATTCCTGGAAACGACGTGACCCAGTTCGCTTCCTGGAAATACGTACGTCGGCGCTATTTAGCAACAATAAAAAGACCCTGACTCGGCGCTCGTCGCTGACCAGCTCACAGATGTCGAGCAATGCGGTAGGTCGTGGTGCACGCGCGCGAACAAGACAATGCCGGTGCAATGAAATTACGCTTCGCTCTAAAGCTTTAAACGAGAGTAGCTCGGCAATGGCTGGTCGTACCGATATACAACCAAAAGCAGGAGATTTGCGGCTTCTTGTTGATCAATTTTGAATTAAGTTTCAAATGGAAAAGTTGCATCGTAGGTAAGTAGCGGTATACGTGTACATATACGCGAGCAAACCTCGACATAGTATAGATAGCGTGTAGTTTAGCCTTCAAGATAGAAGGTTCGCTATCTTCTTTCCAAGATACGTAACTCTCGATCGTAAAACCCGATTTCATTGGAACTAGGTTTGGATAGTGAAATTTTAAAGAAGATTTACCGATTTTTTTCGCGCGAATAATAGTACAATAAAGTTCGACGTAACTGGAGTTGTACTTAATGTACATATCGTATATAAGTAGATAAATTGTAAGTACATGAGTGTGTATACATACACGGTGCCCGATTTGAAATTTTGCACGCAACTATTTCTTATTTTAATTTTATTCAACTATTAGCTTTTCAAAGTCTAGCGTTTGTAAAACCGTCGAAAGAGTAGAACTTATCGTAATCAGTTTTCGTAAAATAAATTGGCATTATGCGTAAACTGGGCAGAAACTTACCTCGACGATATTTCGTTAAATCAAAGGCTAGGATTTTTATAAAAGTGTGTAAATAAATTCGACGAAAGAGATTATATTTGGAAGAGGAGCTAATAGAAGAAAAATCACGCTGTGAGATGGCTATAGAAAAATATTTGGATTTCGGCGAAAACAGTGATTCGGCTAAAGTAAATATTTTTGCCATTTTTCGCTGATTTACGCGAAATACTTTGAGGCAAATGTTATTTATTCGCGTTCGTTTGACCATAATATAAAGGAAGTTTTAAAAACAGCACGGAGGAACCATCGATTTACATGCGTTTTAAAAACTAAATAATTCCCAGCAACCGGAATATGAAAACGTGGTTGCTAGCAGCAGATTTTTATTCGTGCGCTTTATTTTTATACATATTCCGAAAATGAAAAATTGGCAGTAATTTAAAGGCGTAGCATTTGCAGCCACGAACGTATGGAAATTCTTCCCATTGTGTTCCTTGCATTCGTATTGCACGTAGAACGGTTGACAAAAAGTCTGCCTTGAACTTTATTATCGATGTACGTGTTCCTGTATTATCGCTGTCTGTCGGCCAAAATACTAATATAATAACGAAAGAGAAAGTCTAAACAGTTTTATTTTAATTATTACGGTTTGTTTTTCATTAATTCGGCTAATATCGTCGGCTGTTTGCGTATGCCAACTTTTACATAGATTGTTTCGCGTGCTAGTATAGTTTATATAGTTTGGATAGTTTCATAGCCTATACATATTCAGATCGAATAAAGCCTATTAAACTTAGTGAAATAGTGCAATCTTAACCAGAAAATTTCACATTCTACTTTTAATGTCCTATGAATATGTAATGTTCCGTTGGATCTGAAATTCTATATTCTTAAATTTCCAATTTGCGCTCGGAACTTGCATTATATACTCGTGCTTTGCATAAACCAACGACTCTTTGTCGACGATGTAACCTTTCGATACTGCCTAAGCTCCGTTTCCGCGCCAAAAATCTGGCGAGCTTGGCATCGCTACGACGAAAGAAAATTAGGCCGTGTTCCTTTCGTCGCGTACTCTGCGTTATAACGAGAAAACGACGGTGTACGGTTTATTAAGCAGTCGCGGCGAGGGAAACGATGCGCGATCGAGTTATCGGCTGACCGGGTCAAATCACCTCCACCAAGCGGAGAAGCCTATCGTTAAATCCGTCCACATGGACGCGAGATAAATTGAAAAGCTCGGTTCCCGTTCAACTCGCGTATCTCGATTAACCGGCCGGAGCTTGCGGAATTTAATACCGACGTGGCCCGTGCGACGCGACGATAGAAGCGCAGGGAGAAGATCAAATGCGGCAGCGGCGGATATGAGAATCCTCTTCTCTCTCTCTCTCTCTCTCTCTCTCTTTCTCTCAGGCATCGATGAAGAATGGCGGAAAATAATATGGTTATCGAGCATTCCGTAGATATGGAACAGCCACGGAGCACGAGGCGAGCGGCTCGTCAAGGTGGAGTGGCTCTTCTCTCTACGTGGAACGTGTCTCGGAACAAAGGGGATGTTTCTCGGTAAATGGGGTGACGAGCACACGACGAAGCGTAATATTCCGAGCAAAATCGAGACAGAAAGCGTGGGAGTTGGAGGGAGCCTTATACGATAGAGCTCGCTGATACGGTTAATACCACGCGACACCGAGGAATGCGATTTTCCTCAACGACGAGAAGCTCGAGAAACAGCTATGTGTCTGGAAGGAGACGACGAGGAGGACGACGACGACGTAAGAGGCGAAGACGAACGATAACTTGATAGCACCGGTAGCAACAGCGGCACCACCACCACCACCACTACCGACAACGACGGGCGGGTTCCTACGGCCGGCACGAATTATTCAACGACGGTTTCATCCGCGTAATTGTCGCCAGCGATCTCGTATTTTCCACGATGCTCGATTTACAACGGTTAAAAGACTCGCTTCGCTTCGTTCGGGAAATGGGAACGATATCAACGGTATGGGAATTTCCGAGTACGAGAAGCGGTATGCGTGTTCTACGTTGACGATCGAATTGAAATTTGGCAGGAAGAGATAGCGGAATAATAGTAGCAATAACAGGCAACTTGTTGCTTATGTTACGTTACCTTATCTCGTTGGCTGATCAGCTTCGTTTCGCGACGTTCTTCCCAAGATTATATTACGAGAAATAACGGTGTTGATAGTTGAATTAAAAATCTAAATGAAAACGTTTTTCACCTTTGTTTTTTTTTTTTCCTGCTTCATAGCGAATTGTCGAACGATTACCTTATTTTCTTCTAAGACGACTTGAACCGTCTTAAACGAGTAACGATAATTACTTCGATACGTGGTTTGGAAAGGAATGAGTTAAAAAGATAAGATAAATAAATTGAAAAGTACCTATCGTATGGATATTAAAATATTTAACATTAACTGCCCTTTTTTTTATACCAATTTCGTCAATCGCTTTTCCGACGCTTTCAACAAACGTCGTGAAATATTTTACGACGAAACGTACAAAGTATACGCCAAAGATAGGATCTTAGCTCGACGCGAGTCATTAAGAAGACAACGGCGCGAGTAATTACGCATGGAACGGCGTTCTTTCGCCATTGGACGATGATCAGCTCGCGCGATGAAAATTCAATATTCTCCCGTTAAGTAATAATTGACGCAAGGCTATAGAACGGCGTTGTGCGCGGCATAATGCGTTAATGCCGAACAAGTAAGCATCCACGTTGATAATACCTGCAAAGGCCGTTAAATAATTTCATTCGTGCGTCGTCGAAGCTGAACGCAATTTCGATTCTACCGGAAATCAACCGCTGATACAACGAACCGTGCTTCGTACGCTTCCCACGATCACCTCTACCTATACCGCACGAAGCAAATAATTCCTAGAAATAACCAATATGCGATACGCAGCTTAAATAAATAACTAACTTGGATATTGGAAATGAGAAAGAGAAATTATTTTACCATTTTGTTCAATAAACTAGACGTAGGTCGATAAAACCACATCGATCGTACGTACGTATCTGTATTAGCTTAAATTAAATTATTCCTCGTATCGTACTAATAAATATTAATTTGCGTTTGCGTAGAATAATTCGACTATTTCGTTAATTAATATATCGCCAATTAGTCTGACTTATATAGCCTAATTACGATCTGGTTGATAATATTTCAATTTATAAGTAACAAGAGCGTGATGTACAATTGTCAAAACGTAGTACAATGGGGTATAGTAGTGTATAGATTTAATATTATGGGAAAAGATTATTCCGCGATAACGTTTATTCCATACTACGAAAATCTATATTTTCTCTCTCTGTCTTCCTTTATCGATAAAATAGGCTCCTCTACCTACAATCGTTTTAACCAATTTTGCTACAACGGACCGAGGAATCTACGGAGGAAATTTTCAACGCAGCTGTGCGACTTTGTTGCGTTTGATACACGATGCGAATATACGACGTACGGTTAGCCGATGCGTTTACTTGAACCGTATTTAATCATCTGTACTCGTGAGCGTAAGCGTAGGAAAAAGGGACGATTGTTATACGCGTCGACGTCCGTCAAAAGTACGCAAGAGTCGATAGCGGAGCATTTACATGCATGGGATCGCGACGATATTTCGTCGAGCTAGCCACCTGTTGTGACGACATGTACCGAACTGTGAGACCGCTGTGTTCCTCGTCCTGCTTATTCGCTCTCGTCGCACAAAACCATTTTCGCTGCGTTAATTAACCGTTTCGCGAATTAACCAGGATCGTTTGAATCGCGCGCGACGAAAACGCGATTACCCTTGGAAAACTCCATAACTCCGACCAATGTAATTACTTCTTACTTGTACGTCCCTTCTGTGGTCCGTTTTCTTTCGCTGTGCGTAAAGTAGGATCACGCGCCAGGGCGATATAGATGCCCGGGTTGCCGCTACGGCTATGATTAATCGATTTTAGCTTGCCACTAATGACTTCGGAACGTAGCCAAGTGCTGCTACTAGCTTCGACCCTTCCGGTACACGTAAGACACGTGTATACGTATGTACCGGGCTTAAACGCGAGATAAACATCGCTGAAATTAATATACGTTTCTTATCGTTAAATGTCAGTATCGATATAACGTAACGAAATAAGGATATTAAAAAAAAAAAGTCGGTATCGTCGTGCGTAAACGTAGTACTCGGAGTGACAGAGGCTTTTCGTCTTTCTGCTACGAATGACCAATATATTTCGTCGGATTAACGTTCTTATTAATCGCGCGATGTACAGCTACTAGGTTTTCGGTCAATTTGCCGATTTTAAATCATCCTCGATTCGGCGGTGAAAGGGTAAGCAAGCGTCGACGACGACCACGGGGCCGCGTTGTGACTGGCACGGAGTTGCTAGGGAATCAGCAGCGAACCGCTTCCGACAGACCTTTCGCGGCCAACGATGAGAATGGATCGTTTATAACGGTGAGTCGAAGAGAATTACGAGATTTCCGTAGCAGGTATCAAGCGCCTTCGGCGAAGCAAACGCGGCGTGCAGTGAAAAATTCCGGCACGCTGTATACGTTGCAAGATAGAAAAAAGCCTGGCACACCTCGTACGGCGCGTATCCTGACTAGGCCGTGCCAAACTTTTTTCTAGGGGGCTGCTTGATTAGAGGAAACGAATCTTCGTAGCAATCCGACAACGATTCGACGGGTTAAGCGAAACGTTCGCGAAGAAATTGAACAAGTCGTCCCGGACGTATACCGAAACGTAATGAAAAGAGTCGCGTACTCGCAGCGCGGCCACAGGCGTTCGATCGACCGATATCCTATTCCACGAGTAACACCATCGATCGAGTAAGTACTACGTAAAAAAGGATTAAATCAAAAATATTTCGTACCAAAGTTTTTCCAAAACAGACCGTCGCGTTTACGCGAAAAGGGAGACACTCTGGACTTAAAGATATAAATGAACTATGTAACTGGTGTAGCATATATTTCAAGAAATTTATTTAAATATATAAATATTGATTTAAATTGTATATCAATGCCCCATATTTTAATAATTATTAATTATTGCTAATGTCTGTAATTATCATCGTATTATTCGATATATAGAAATCGTGCCGGAGAAGAAATCTATCGATAACGATAAAGATCTTCAAAGTTCAAAGAGATACGATCGATAAGCGTAAAAAACCGAACTAGAACTGTATATATTTTTATCTAAATCTTTAGATATGTTTCTTTAATCGACGACGAAACAATGAATGCGTTACTTTCAAAGTTATGTCAACGCCTACGGCAAACGATATCAACTAAAATGCAAGATAGATGGATAAGTAAAATGGAGTAAAGAAGGGCAAAAGAAAGGGCGAATTATTTACGTATCCACGTGCCATCTCCGACAAGATCATCGTCTTTATTAAAGAACTGTACAGAGTACAAAAACGAGTTGCGTCGATTCTTCCCGATTACAACGATTCGGGACAAAAACGGGAACGCTTGTAACGAAGATTGCAGATTCCGTTTAATCGTGTTTTCCGACACCGGTGCCTTTTTCGGTCAACCACGAGCAGTCGATGACAGACAAACCGCGGATGTAACATCTTCCGGTGGCTACAACCTCCGTGAACAATATCAACGGTGGCTTGCTGCCGTGCAACGTCGAGGAAGGATGTATGGCGACTGGCTGCTTCGAGCTCACCTACACAAACGAACAATCCAATTACTCCTAAATTCTCGTTACCAAGTCGCTGGCAGAGAAAGCTTACTTAAACCGTGCCTCATACTCCAAAGGAACTTGTTTAAGCTTCAAATTTCCGACATGACAACGAAATAATGCTACCTCTCCCTTCAATTTTGTCTGTTTAAAAAGTTCTTGCACCGTAAACTTTTCCGTCTCGCTACGATGTCGCTTTCCTTTGTCGCAACCAGTTAAAAGAGATCGTACGACGCCCAATGGCACGCGATTAACCCGTTGAAAACCAAGCCACGATACGATGCAACAAAATTTCCTCCATGCAACGTTATCGAAAGACGTAAATAAAGTCGCTTTATCTACACGTTGTCTCGACAAGATATATTACGTATTAAAGACGTATTAAAGTAATATAAGCTTTACAGAAGCGCGATCAAAATTTCTACGATTCGATAAAAATTATTTGTTAACGCGCTGTAAATACTTTAATCGCTCCGTAAAATATTAAGCGATTTCTTTAAATTTTTATTTTCCTAACCACCATTGTAAAAGCGAAATTCCATGATAAATCGATTGAACTAAGAATTATGTATATATGATTTTACAAAATCAAGATATATTTCTAGAAAATAGTACGTAATATCCGTATTTATCCAGAGGTGGGAGAAAATATATATATTTTTCAATGTAAAAATTGCCACCTGTGTCGCGTTTCTTTTAAATGCCTTTCCTCTCTATCGCGCCAACTATCAACGACGTCAGCAAATATCTCAAACTACTACGCTTCAACCGCGTATAAACGCAATCTTCTATTTGTCGATTATTCTCGTAAAAAGTCAACAGCGCTTCATCAACGGGACACATTTATTTACCTTACAGTACAATCAGAGAGGAAAGTTTGAGACTTTCGTGGCTCGAATAATTACGTACGGTATCGTACTCGATCGACCTACTTCAACGACAAAGTTCCACTGGCCAAAAAGTTCGTCGAACGGATCTTGGATTCGGACAAGCGGCCTCGAGATCGACGGTCGTTGTGATGCTACGAGAGTGAAAAAAAGAGAGGGAGAGAGAGAGAGAGAGAGAGGAGAATAAAATGAACTCACGGTGATGTAAGTCTGATCCCTCTGCAATTCAGCGAGATTATCGTAGAGACCCTCGAAGAGTGCTTTCCTGAGTTGGTCGGTATTCGTCCCGCAGCTGGCCTTCTCCAAATTCGCACGTTCCGCCAATGTGGCGAGTTGCTGTCGCACCTCCGCGGCGTATTCTAGATTCCTGTGATGCAGAAAGTTCTCGTGACACCAGACCTTCTTCTGCTTGGTATTGGCGTACGCGCGAAAAACGTTCAGCAACGTGACGTGGTCTCCCTCGGGGGAGGCGAATCTGGAACGAACGAAAGAAGCGTAACAAGCTGCGAGTATCGATCGCATCGTGGACGGATCTGTTCGACCTTTAAAGGGATACACAGAATTTGCTCTAGATTCCTGAATACTTATTTTGACAAATATTTGATCACTGTACCGTGAAATTTCGTTTTCACGAAACTCGTAGCTGTTTCCTATTTCAAAAATATTTTAAAGCTACAAAGGCACTTTGGTTTTTGTCTGACGACAAAAATATTGCGAACAAGTTGTTCAATCACAATTATGTTTTATCTGGCGCTATAGATAACACCGTGACGAGTTCAGCGATATCGGATTAGGTTAATTTGCTTTGAAAATATTTAGAAAATCATGCTGAAAGGTGAAATTCGAGCGCTGCTTGCTTCTACGATTTACTCCGCGTCAGGACTATTTATTCGTTGGAAGATGCATCTACGGACGTTATCGCGAAACAACTCGTTCGCAAAATTTCTCAAAACAGGTATCGGAGATGAGCAAGTTCTTGGTTATTAGCGTGCGTTACGTTGTATCGAAGGATAGATGTGTATTTCTAATCGTTTATTATGATATATACGCGAAACGTATAAGAGAGGTATGAAAGAGCCGGTGAAAGAAGCATTACGATATATGGAATAAGTGTTGGACGAAACAGAGGCCAGAGATCGATAAAATCCGATACCTTGATCTAGCGACGTAAGCTTGCTGTCTTTTCGCAGGTGGATCAGTGAAAACAGACTCTCCTGACAATAGAGCGACGACGGTGAGGGCTTCTTCGAGACATTGATGCTCCGCGGATGCAAGAATCACCTTAGTGAACCGTGGATCCAACGGAAACAAGGACATTGTTCTTCCAAGGGTAGTCAGCTGTGGTGGAGAACCTATTCCCATGAAAGTCGAACGAAAAAATCTTATCTCTTAAACATATAGGTACATAAACGTACGTACGATATTTCGATACGTATTTTCGATACACCGATATCGCACGAACTTTTCTCAAAAATGAAATACCCCTTTAATATTCCGCAAGGTAGCGACTTCTTCTAGCAATGTCAATTTTCGTCTTTAAGCGCGAATAGAGTTCGAAGAAATTGCGATTAGCTCGAAACTAATTAAATTAAATATATAATGATCGACGTAAACGCGAGTTACTTATCGCTTTGCTTAAAGGATAGATCGTGACGATCGTGAGAACGTTCGATATCGTCTTATAGTTCGTTCGTATCAGTTTCAGGTGTCGATAGATTTGTAAAATATCCTTCGATCATCGTGAAACTTTTCTATCCCGTGATCGATAGAAGACAAATAGATATAAAAAGACTGTATCGAAATATGATGTATATGGTCGAATTATACTCTTCCAGACAACATAAACGACGTCGAATAAAGTTGCAGCGATTTTCGTTTTAGATATACGCGATACAGTCGCGATAACAACCGACATGTGAGATATGAAATATCGCTGTTCTAAAAAGAAATAAAGCAGCACAGAACGTATTGTTTTCGCGGACGGGGATATATTTGCTCCGTGAGCTGATGTCGCTTATTTGAAATTCAGAATCTTCCTTTTCGAGAGTTTGCAGCGGAACTCCAGTTCCCAATTTGTCGTACTAATAAAAAGAAATCCCACGTCTACGATAATACAGTCCATATGTATGTAACTTTATTATATCGCACGTAACTTACGACCTTGTTCGATCTTTCTCGCAAAATAAATTATTCCATAAAACTGTAAAATAAAAATGTAGCGATAATTTTTCGATAAAGCGAACGACTGAACGAACAAAAGCAGCTAAGCGATGTAACGAAGGAAAAAAAGAGCGACCAGATATTCTGACAAAATTTTACGGTTCGATCGTACACGCTGTGCATAAATTCAAACTCGTATAATCCACGTATACGTGAACAACGTACGAGTATTTCTAGGATCGCGATGAAACTGTTACACGAAAGCCAAAGGACTTCCATCTACGATGGACCGTCTATGCACTTTCGTTCCGTTTCGCTTAAGAAACCGTCAGCCTCGATCAAATCCTCCATTCGTATTCCACGACGAATTCCTATTTTTCAATAAACGTAAGATCGATCGAGAGCTGAATTATTACCCTATATTTTAGGATGTTTGTCCACGATCGAACAGCGATAATTTGTATTCGATATCTGCGAGGGTATTTGCACGAATGCGTTAGAAACGCAGTTTGTATCGTCGCTGGAAAAATCAATGACGAGATACGAAGAAAATGAGATTATAGAGGATGTAGTGTAGCGAGTCTTGCACATTCTGGAACAGCTAAAATCCCAAAATCGATACGGAATGCCACTTGACGCTTGATCTTATTCTCGGTGGAACGNTTTTTTTTTTTTTTTTTTTTTTTTTTTTTTTTTTTTTTTTTTTTTTTTTTTTTTTTTTTTTTTTTTTTTTTTTTTTTTTTTTTTTTTTTTTTTTTTTTTTTTTTTTTTTTTTTTTTTTTTTTTTTTGTCGTTTTGCTACTAGAGACGATATGGATTAAAACGTTCCACAGACTCGAGAGTCAAGTTGTTTTTCTCTATATAGAATACTGTACTTCTACGTGGAATGCTTCGCTTCGCTTATCTGTGGTTAAAAGTATCGGGAATTCTAATAACGGGAATCAACGGTAGATTTTAAACCTGACAATTGGAAAAGAGAATCTAAATTACGATATCGATGTTACCGAAGACTAATAGCATCGTAATACGCTTATTTAATATAGAGATATCTCGTTAATTTAATTATATTTAGGATCAACGAAGATGGTACGGTATTTCGTAAAGTTCGAAATACGCGTATAATATCGTACTATGTGTCCTCGAAATTACGATGTTTACGTATATAGAATTTTATACCGTACAATATAATATATCACGCGATATATCGTTTACGCTTTACGCTAATAAATAAATAAAAGATCATATAATTTCTGAAAATCGATAAAATTATTCGACCGACGAAACAGAATGATCGAGCAAACGTAAGATTCGAGTCGAAATCCATCCATCTTCTTTCTGTCCGGAGTATGCGGCGATGCTGCCGTTTCTTCGCGTTTATGTAATTTGACGTTAATTTTCTCACGCGATCGAGATCGATTAAGAAGACTACAAATCCCAGTGAATCGTTTTAGGAAAAAGAAATCTTCCAACGATTCGGATAGCTCGATTAGCGCGGCAATCTGATCTCGCGAACGAGAAACTCAAAGTCCAACCATAGTCGAAAACTTAATTGACCGATCTAGTTTCTCTTCGCAAATTCTACGAACAGACATTCGTAGCTTTGCGTTTAATTTTCGCATGTTGAACTTTGCACATAGTCTGGAGTACCTCTATCTATCGTACTAAATAACTTACACGTAACTATCGTTTGCGTAACATTCGTGGCACGAATAAAAATTTGATCGACGAGTTTCATTAAATTTACCACGAGTATCAATTATTTCTGCGATTTTCCGTTAAATACTCGAGAAGTTTAAGTGGATCGTTATTAGTCGAGAGTACATTATATTTTTATAAAATATTCATCTGACATCTCACGAATACCTTGTCCATATCTATCCGGCTGATTTTATTGAAGTAATTGCTACCTGTTTTAAAGCAACTCAAATTTATTGAACAACAAACACCATCGAACTATTAAATGCTTATTCATACTCATATTCTCTCTATTTTATTCGACCTATTATGACGTAAATGTACGTACACGTCTATGACACGTATGCGTATAGTACATATGTATGCGGTATACGATTTCGATGGCGATGATGTTATACGATTAACGATATTCGAAATAAATATATAATAATAACAAAGATAAAATAGTATCGCGATATCGACCTTTGCGCGATCCATCCCATCGTCTTCGCAAAACTATACGCTCGTTTATTTACATGAATCGATACTATTGGAACCACTTCACTCCACTCTCTCCTTAGTGGTCACCTTTCAAAACATCTAGCGAAATTCATTCGTTCTGAAATCGAGACAAGCAACGAGAATATCTACGCGATTTACGCGTAGATCTATCATTTCTTATGCCGTCGAAACTACGAGACTCACCCTTAACGGCGCCCAATTTTTCCAGACAGGTCACAGCAACGTCAACGGCCTCCTTCGGTGGTTTGTCCATAAAATCAAAGGTGGTGATGTCGACCCCGATAGCAAGCAGCTGCAGGGCTACTCCCGCGAGGGAACACCTTTGTATCTCTGGCACAGACATCTCCTTCATCCTCTCGAATTCCTCCTTGGTGTAGTTTCTGTAACATGTGCCGGCCGCTTCCCGGCCAGCTCGGCCGGTCCTCTGCCAGGCCTGTGCCTTTGAGACTTTTTCCACCCTGAGCACATCCAATCCGGTGGTCGGGTGATGAGTTCTCGCCTTCACCACTCCGGTGTCGATCACGTGTCGAATTCCTGCGTAATTTTGTCGAGAAATTACCGCGCGCATCGGCAACGTCGTCGCTCCCTCTCGCCAACGTAATCGCGAGAACGCGGCGAGTAATCGAGTCTATCGCGAACGAGCGGACCGGCTTTCGGCTCGCGATATTAGCAGATCGAGCTACACGCGGAAAATGCCCTTTTCCTTTTCGTTGTTTAAAGTCGCATCTACCGACCACGTAGCCGATATTATTAAAAATTGATACCGAAACTTCAAATTTATCGTATAATTTCAAGTATCTCGTAACTTGCTGTAACTTCCTTTCGCTTCTCTTCGCAAAGTTACTTTTTACGAGTTGACGCGATTCCACGTGTACTCTATCGTGGAAATCTTTGCCGAACGGGCTAGTAATTCGTAATCTTATTATAGTTTCCATCGTAACGTTCGCGTCGCGCGATTTCCTCGTTTGAAGATCGTACGCTCGGCATGGATTCTCAAAGGCGGTTAAACCCGGGCCTATATCGTAATTGTCTTACGGAAGATTGTGCGTTGATACAAGCCAGGCTTTCGTCCGACGATATCGCCGCTCTTACGCTTTCGATGGCCAACTCTATGGCCTTATTAACGCAAACGTAATTGCGTTTAGTTTGCTACCGCGGCAATGCCGTTATCGGTTTTTGCGCAAAGCGTGGAAAATGGGTTCGCGTTGGCGCGGAAAACACGAAGGCTGACTATCTAGGGTATCGTGCCAACGAAACTCGCAGGATCGACCAGAATTAATATTCAAGATAAAACGTTCGAAAATATCGCACGGCTATTAAGAAGAAACGATACCCTGGCGTCTACCTACCATACGTCCAATTTGACAAATTAAAATTGAAATATCTGCTAAATCAATAGTTTTCCGACATACATAGATTGATAGATTCTCGTAGGTATGGCTCGATCAGTGTACTAAAAAAGATATATGATTCCGTGCAAAAGAAATAAAGTTGTCCCTTAAAATCTGCGTAAAAGTAATTTGCACCGTACGATGCCACCTTCGAACCAAACAGCTTTCGTTAAAACACGATATTCTAGTTGAACGAAACAGTCTGCACGATCCTTTAATCAAAAACAGATCCAAACAAATTCCTATCTTGATTTCGTGTCTTCCTTTGTACTCTATGAAAATATGCATTTGCATAAGTATACGCAATTTGCACATTTTGTACATTTTCTCGTAAATGCTCCGCATAAATGACAAAAGCAAACGATCAAAATTACCTGCCTCGGTTGTCTTCCTCGAAATTTTGATTCTATTTACATTTAATCGTGACAGAACAAAAGAACTGCAACGAATTCGTGATTCATCGTTATCCATGAACAACATGAATCCGACGATCACAATATCGTCGTACATGTATGTATATATGTAGAGAGCTCTTCTAACGTAAAGAAAAATATTCGGCCTGAAGAGATTAGAGACGACGGGATAGGAGAAAAAAGTTGGAAATAAAGTAATCTCGTTGATTCACACGTACCGCCGATGGTAACGGAGGTTTCAGCCACGTTGGTCGACAAAATCAGCTTTCTCATTCCAGGAGCGGATGGTTTAAAGGCTTCCAATTGTTGATGCGTCGGCAAAGCCGAGTACAATGGAAACACCTTCAACGATGGATAACCCTGCCCATCCAATTGTTTAGCTACTTGTCTGGCGCTCGCAGCCGCAGCCTCTATTTCTTCTTGCCCGGTTAGAAAAACCAGAATATCCTCGCTGGAAAAGAGACAAAAAGTTTCTGGAAATCGTCTGTTTCCTTCTGACCCATTTCCCCAGGCTTCGTATTCGAACCTGCTCACCTCTAATCGAATAAAAGTAACGGTGTTATGCAAATACACGGGCATCTTGCAAATGGCCTACTATGCTGAAAAATTTACACTCGACGATATTTCTATTATCGTATCGCGGAACGCGTTTATACTAGAAAATTGGAGGGAATTCGTAACAGGTACTCCATAATTTTCCTTCGATATTCTGCGTGCCGCTTCTATTTAAATTAAACTTGAAAGAGAAACAAAATGATGTATAGCACAGTGACACGTTTCATTCGAATACGGTACAACTGGTACAGTAACGGTAAGCTCGTTACAATTATCATCATTTCGGAAAGTGGTCTTTTGTATATTAAAGGCGAATTATCTGAAAGGATGATTAATGATTTCGTACAAAGTGAGGTGATAAACCGAATAATTGGACCGGAAATGTTGCACTCTGAGAATTATTTATAGGAAGCAACGAGCTGCTTCAAAATCGTACGATTCCATTTAAAAAGGGGCATATAATTTTCATTTCACTCTGGCAACGAGTCTCTGTCTATGCTATAAGCAGCTTATGCGCTTAAAGCTACCGTCATAAATTTAAGTTTTCTACCGTCCATATTATTGCAAATACATAATGTGTGTGTGCGTGTAAGAGAAATTGATTTTCTGAGGTGTCAGTCGTTCGTTAGAGATAAACGCGAAGCTAAAAAGATATAGGCATATTTCTTGTTTTCATTTAAACAAGTAAAAGATTGATAGAGGGACGAATTACTTATGAACGATAGAGTACATGTACATCGATTATACATAGAGTACATCGATTATACAACACGCTGCATAGTATAACGTATACGATGTTGTACGCAAAGAAACGAAATTCCGTCTTCTTACGTCGTACAATTACCTACTTGCTTGTCATTTTTCTTCGTACCTGCAGGTATCGTAGAAAGATCGATATTGCGAAACGAAAACCATACAAGATTTACAGCGTCGAGAATATTTCCGCGACTTGAAAATGACATTTTTTACGCAAGTAAGTAACAAGTAGGAACAGAGTGAATAAAAAAAAAAAAAAAATTACTTAGCAGGGTTGTCGCGATGAATCTGGAAAGCTGTAACAAGGGCAGAGAACACATAATCCTCCTGCGATTTGACGGCGTGATAAATCTTCACCGGATGCTGACGACCCTCTAAGTACACTGCTGGTGCTTGGAAATACTTGCTGAACTTATCGACGTCCATCGTAGCTGACATTACGAGCAGCTTCAGCGGCGGCAGGTTCTTAAGCTTTCGTAAATTTTGTGCCCTTCTCGCCACGCCGAGCAATACGTCAGTTTGCACCGAGCGTTCGTGAGCCTCGTCAAGGATCACCACTGAATAATCCGATAAAATCTCGTCGGTCATCGCCTCGCGAACCATCATTCCGTCGGTCAGATACTTGATTCTCGTTTGCGACGAAGTCACGTCCTCGAAACGTACGCAATAACCGACCAATTTACCCGGTTCTACTCCTTGCTCCTGTGCAACTCTGCGAGCCACGCTCACCGCCGCTACTCTTCGAGGTTGAGTGATACCGATGCAACCGATAGTGCCTGCGATACCAGACGAGAGCAACAATTGCGGAATTTGCGTGGTCTTGCCACTTCCCGTTTCGCCAATTATGATTAGAGTGCTGTTTCTGCGAATCTCTTCGAGTAGCCTGAAACGAACGTTGAAGGCAATTTATTAGCTCACGTGGAAACCACATCGTCTTACGATGGGGAAAAATAGATGGAGGTATCTTTGACGTTAAATACTGCAACCCGCTAATTATATCAATTTATACCAAATACACTATTAACTTTAATAAACTATGGACGTAGGCGAAAGAATTGCTCCATGTCCACGTTATACTTTCCCCGTTTCCAGTATATAGTTAAACTATTATGTCGTTCGCTTTAATGACATAACGTTTACTAATAACAACGCTCGCTCGTAGGAAACGGAATCTCCTGTCTTTTCGCTAAATTTCAAAGAAGTAAAAGTAAGAGAAAATAAAACAGATTTATATCTACTGTAAGCTACGTACTTTTAAAAATACCACCGTAATCCTCGTAAACAATCGCGATATATATCATCTACTTGTACTTCTACTAATTACTTATCCATGATTTAATAACTTTGCAATGTGAATCCGGCTTTGTTTGAGAATACCAAAAGATATTTAAGCACAGGGAATTAAATATTTGATAAAAATGTTGCTAAATAGTATCCATAAATTTCATTGATCTTTTTTACATTATTTAGAATATATCGATTATTTATAATTAATTATAATATATAAATATATTGATTAATAACAATCGCTTAAAATATTATTTATATAGTTTGGCAGATATATACGTAATATCGTATATTAATATTAGTATGTACCGGGATATTTCTAACAAATAATTTTTCAAATTATTTTCAGTACGCGCGTTTTTAGTTCCATATAACGCTGCCATCTGTAGGACGAGAAACCGAGTTATCAACTTTGCATAGTCGATGATACACCATCTTGTTTTACGATATTCTGCGTGTCTACTTTGAAGGCGTAAAGTATAGCAGTAAAAAATCAATCGAAAAACGAAAAACAATGATACGTAACTTACCGCTTACGAAGCTTATAGACCGGTAAAGACTTCCTTTGTTGTTGTAAACTAATATTATTTCCTTTATCCACATTTTCTGCTTGAACGTTTTGTTGATTATCCTCGAATTTTTGGATTTTGCTCGAACTTTCGTTAAATACAACGGTAGTAGGACGTTTCGGTGCCAATTTCGAGAAACTCGAAGTACCCATAACGATATATTTCGAATCTGCGTTGTCGTGGACCCCCATGTCGACGAAAATTAAAGTTAAAACCGTGATCCTCCTAATAGTAAATGTGCTCACGGGTACGCACGTGTTGCACACTACAGCTGTGTATAAATAAGCGTCTTGAGTCTTGACAGGCGTCACAGCCAATGGCGTCGCCTCGTCGTATGTCAAACGCTTCTTTCTCGAGTACTTTAATCATTGTTATTCATAGTTTAATCAAATTGATTTTTCTCGTGTGCAGTGACGAATGTTTTCGGTAAAAAACACGAGTATACGTTTTTTTTAAACAAAATCTGCCTGACAAACGATAATTTCTTGTTTGCAGCAGTACGTGTTCTTTAATTGCGTGAGAACTATTTTTTATGTATAAAATTACTTTTGTCAAGAAAATAGATAAAAAATGTTTTCAATACATCTCTTCTATGACACATTTTATAACAAAAACAATTTCATAAACTTTTATTTGTTATATGACAGTTGTATGACAAAAAGGTTCGATTATTATAAAAAGAACGGTATAATATAGCGTAACGTTAAATACTGCAAATAACGTTGCAATCAATGCATGATAACTTAATCTTCTTAACTTTTGCTTCGAGTTAACTGTACATTACTAAATGTGCGTTAAGGTACTCTTATATGCCACGATTGTCGCATGTTACGAGTCTTAAATGATAAGTAACTTGAAATATTTATATAGGTTTTCTTTTAAATAAGATGTAGAAAATAATTCTTGATTTCTTGATTTGTTCGTTTGTTGTTGAAAACACGTGTTATTTGATGGTGTTTCATAAAATCGTATTATTATTAACATTCGTAGTTACAATAAATGCCAAAAACAAACGATATACAAATATATCTTTGCCACTTGTCAATTATTGGCATATTAATTTCTCGATAAAAGATCTATTTTTCGATCTGTTACAAATGAATTATGTGTAATTCGGGCTACAATTCAAACGTATCGATTACGAAATTATCACAGATTAATGCTGTGTAAGAGGAAGACACAGTGAGCAACTCTTTTACCGAGGTTTTTAAATGAATATAGCTATTTATATTTTTAAATTCATCTAAATAAAATGCATCATCGTAATAGCCGGTGAATTGGTGTTTTTACGTTAGGTGGTACCTAAAAGTATTCAACGTATTAACAGTATTAAAGGTATTTTTAAATCGTTTTAAACAACATTGCACGATTACCATTCCTCCGATGCGAGACAGATAACGATTTCTAATGCTAATGTCAGATTGTGGTTGTAAAAGATCGTCAGTCGATAAATCAGAAGTTGATTCCGGAGCCAGTAACTTTTCTCTTTCGAGACTTTCCGGTGTACGTCGAATTTCTTCATATTTTTCTCTCTGACCTGGCGTCATATTCAAATAGCCACCGGTAGTTGTTACGTCCGACACCCAGATTGCAACAGCGGTTATTAACGAAACTATTAAAGCGTTGATTAGAAATTAGCATACAGACATTTAGATCACATCGAAATAGCAATGCGAGGAAAAGACATACTCCATAGCCAACCCAAGAAAAACATTTCGAGCATGAAGTATCCACCCCGGTCAACGATTATACCAGCTAATATTGAAGTTGTAGCCAAACCCAAATTTTGTACAGCCTGTGCACTGTAAATAAAGGATTTCGTAAGATTAGCTGTCAAGTATTTCAAAGATGTTTAAAGAGTGTGTTAAACTTTACTTACATTCCGTAAGCAGTACCAAGCTGATATTCTGGGGTAACGAGTGCGATCAGTGGCCATAAACTACTAGCGAGCATAGAGTATGCTAATCCCATAAGAATCATGCATACATAAGGATTTATATATGTGAATGCGAGTAGTCCATGAGCTACTATAGTTGCAAGAATACTGACAAACATCCAAGAAACGTTCTTTCCAGTTCTATCGACAAGATAGCCCAAGATGGGAGACGCAATAGCTGATATGGAGTACACGAGAGAGTTAACCATATTCGCGTTTGATGGTTCAAACGCATACTTTCGTTCGAAAAATACTCTAAAGGAAAGAATAACTTGACGTAGTACGTAATTACGTAAAATACAATTATACAAATTCCTTATTAGTCGTACTTACTTTCCTAATGCGATGAACGGGAATATCGCAACGTAATAAGCAATACAAATGACGGCGATCAACCAAAATATTAGTTTAAAATCTTTAATATCGGTTAAACTAACGACTTCGGTTTCTTGCCCCTCTCCCCTTCTTAATAATCTCTCAGCACGCTTATCCATAATACCCAGTAAACATGCACAGATCATAGAACCCACGCAGGTAAGGGCAGCGAGAAAGAGAACAATGCCAATACATTCTGGCCCTTTATAGTATTGAGACACGTAATTATAAATTGGCTCCATTACTAAAAAGTTCACGGTTGATCCGACTCTAGCGAAACTTAGCTGCAAACCAAACACCAAGTTCAGTTCCTTCCCTTTGAACCATAAAACGGCATAATTATTTTGAGCGACGGCCAATGATTCTGCGCCAACGCTGCAAAGGTATCGAGATTAATACCAGAATCATAAAATATTCCAAGCTTATAGAGAAAGACATACCCAAAAACAAAGCGACCAACCATCATCACCCAAAACTCGTTAACCATAGCTCCAGCTGCAAATATAATCTGACCGATCAGCGTAAGTCCCATATATATAATTGTTCCTAAACGTATGCCAAATACACTGTCCAATAAAAATCCGCCAATGAAACATAAAATCACGTTTGGCCATGAGTAAATAGAATACAATAAAACAAATTTACTAGTTGACATCTGCAAGTCGACTTTAAAGTCATCTTGCAAAGCACCAGGATTGTCAAAGCAGAAGTAAGAACCTGCAAATAAAAGCATTTCGTTCGATTAATTGACGCGCCGGACGGAAGTGCAGTCGCATGATAAACGAATCATTGATCGCTTAAGAGTGCTCGAGAAACGTGACTAATATGTTGGGTTGGCAACTAAGTGATTGCGGATTTTGTCAATACCACCTAATGACAAAATCCGCAATCACTTAGTTGCCAACCGAATACATGCGATTCGAACTCGCATCAGAAACATCAGCAAGAGGGGAACAAGTAAAATATCGCGGACAAAAGAATACCGACAAGATGATACAGCTTATCTCAGGCCATGTGCAAAATGGACGGTGTATCTTATACAACTTACACCGAATCCATTCATAAATGTATGTTACGTTGTATACGTGTATTGAGCATTTTATGTCACTTGGAAAACCAATAGAAAGGAACTAAAACACAATTAATAAAATTTTCACAGAACAATTACTAAAAATAGTTTCTCGCAAATCAATAGAAAAGAAATGTAATAAGTAATGATTAACAGTAAGAGTACAATTTCACATTATTTCTTAAAAAGCTCATTTCCCTAGCATCGTAAAAAAATTTATAAATGATTCATTAAAAAAACATTACATAAATACGATGGCAATAGAGGCAATAGAACTAGAATAATCAAATGTACGTGATTGTTTAGTTTACTGTCGAGTAACGAGTATCTCGTAATTAAATACATTTTCGATGTAATGATAATAACGATTGAAAAAAATCACGCTTCCTATAATTTTATAGGTTCATTAGCATTTCGTTACGATATGCGATAGATAATAAACGTCAAAGTACGGGCTTAAATGTTCGTGAAAAAAATATCAAACCAGCATATCATAAAATTTAATAAACAAAATTATTGCAGGTTGCAATTGAAATTATTTTACGAAAACTTTAATCGGAAAGAAACAACAGATATTAGTCATCCCGATAACTGAGTTCAAACTCGAGTTTAAACACTTAATGAGGTCATAATGTACCGAAACAAAAGCGATCAGATATAAATAATGTACAATGGCTACTTGATCACGTTGTAAAGATAATTAAGCAGTAACGGTGACAGTCGTACCAAAGCCTAATAGGCACATCAATGCCAGGCCAAGAACTTTGTACAGTGGCTTTTTAGGACTGCAGAATCCTTGTAAGGCGATCTCATCATCGGATCTCTCCAGAGTGGTCTCTGGACTTTCTAATATGCCTCCTTCCATCGTTACGTTTCCAGTCGTAGCGATATTTTAGTGTTTACAAGCGCCTGGCACAGCCACAGGTGCCCCGAATTGCAAATGTTCACTCGAGTTCACCGTACCGATCCATCACACATTGATCGAACACACACGAGCTAATCTCTCCGTAAAATAAGATAGCTGCGACTCGATTAAGAAAAAGAGAATGCAATAGGAGATCAGCTCGTGCGTGCTGCCGATTAACTGCTTGAACAAGTTGGGTTCTCTGTCAGTCGTTGCATTGCTAATCTGTCAATCACATGCGTCACGCAACAGAACTAACGTAACGTAAGTCACGAAACTACATGAACGTGCGCGAGACCATAGAGTACCAAAAGATGGACAAAAAAATCTCTATTCGATGGGATAGACGAGGATCAGCATCAGTCGGAATTGCTGCCAACAATTTAACGCGTCTGTGACGCTGGTTTTTCAGCTTGTGGCGCCCTCGTTAAAAACACTAGCAGATCGGTCGGTAAGAATGTCACGAAGTAAATAATCGTGGCTGACTTTTAAAAATCTATTTGAGAAACATAATTTATTGAAGGTACATATTTGTTACTTAACGTTAAGCGCGTATATTATATGAAAATTATCTTATATTTAGGAATCGAGATAAAAAAAGTTGCATATGGAAAGATCAACCTCGGCTTATTAAGAAGCTACTTCTTCCGTCGCACCTTCGAACTCGAGCTTTACTTGACACTCCTCTGGTAGACCCTCAACATCCACTTCTGATTCCGGCGCATTTAACATGTTCAACGTGACTTCAGACGATTTTCCCATTAATCCTTGATTTCCTGTTTGTTGCTTCGATACCTGTTGAACTGCCGATTGTTGCGTTGACTGTTGAGAAAGCATTTGTTGTCTGATCGGCACGCCAGCTTCCTCAAAAGCTTTCTTCTTTAGCGTTGTCCGAATTTGAGAGCTAGAACGTCGAAACGACCGGTTAATTTTCGGGTCGAGACTGACGCATAGAAATTGAGGAACAACCGTGGGCTCGATGCAGCCTTATTCACTTACACCGTTCGTCCCTTGATGTGTTCACTTATTTTGTTCAAGTCTTCACTGAAGGTCTTTACCGAGTGACGGAGCATCTCAATTTCCTCGTCAGTCCATTTACTACAGATTAAGCGACACAAGGAGTTATGTAAAAATACAGCCAGCCGTCTTTTTTACGGTAAAGCGATAGTGATGCAAAGTATTTTTTATTGTTCAATTCCCAACTACACTTGTAAGCGTAAAATCTATAATACTTTTTTTACCCACGTGCATTGACAATTTGTAAAACGTATTAAAGGGAATACAAACGTAAACAATATTTAAGTTATCTTTATATAACGTAAGTTAAATATAACATAACAGAAGTTAATAATATCTTCGTGTATTTCTTAATCGCAACGAATGATAACGTTATAGCAATAAAAATGTTCAAACTCAAAGGATGTACGTTAATATAGTACTTGAACAAAGCCGTTGTAAATGCACAATATTACGTTTTTGATTGGTTAATACTTAAATACGTCAAACCACGTGACATTCTCCCGCGTTTCTCTAGAGTACATAGTTTCATATAAACTTAAGCGAAAGCATTAGACGCGCATTGCCGCTACTTATGACAAAAGGCGATAATACATGTGTATTTTATTTAATTACCCTGCCGGTGAATCAGTCGTAGGGTGTAATTGCATCGTTAATTCTCCCAACTTGTTAAATGCTGCTCCGGCTGCGGTGAAAATTTCACCTACCTGAAACAGATAACGTTTAAGATGTTGGTTAATTTGTCAGACATATGATTAATAGCGATATATTTATTTCTTCATGAATTTTCATTGAGGAACACAATTTATACTTGTCTATGGAACAATTTTATCGAAGGAAGAATAAAAGAAAAATGTTAGAAGCACTCATAACCTAACCTTGTGTCCGCTTACAGACTCCATTGCTAGAGTACTCGAGGATAAAAGCACGTGACTCACGTAGAAAAAGGAAGACCAGCGGTGGGGAGGGCCGACCATTAAGCATTATATGGCGGGAAACTACCCAAAATCGGCCACAATGGTTGCTTTTTTGCTTACCTTGCTCGCAGAATTCATGTCAGTTTGTTGTTATACTGGTACTTCGCCATCAACGGGACAAACATTCGTACGGTATTGCCATCTCGCGTCATTCTCAGAATCCTTCCCTTTAAACAATTTAACCTCAACTTGTTTTGACTTTGTTTATCGTTTCTGCCCCTTTTTTCTCATCAAACGAACGAAGATTTTTGCCTTTAACTGAAATAATGCATGTTAATTCTCGACATATTATACAGGAACTAATTACGAAAACATAGTATAGTAATTCCGATATTTATAATGCACGTACTGAAATATTTCGATATTCGCGTGATTACTTATCATTCGTCACTACAGTGGTGAACTATACTATATTTTTACTATACTTCCATTATACCGTTGGAATAAAACTCACTTTTCGAATTAACTTACCGATATGTATAAATATAAAATACAACAATGTGTATGAAAATAATGAGATTTATTTAAAAATTACGTTTAATCGTACAGAATAGAAAATAGGATGGGTATATGTGAAAGAAAATTTCCCAAATATTAGATCCTTGCTTTCCAAATACATCGTATGTATATCTCAAAGGTGACTGTTGTTTATAATAAAAAAAAAAAGAATACAATATATCTTACTGCCCAGTGCAAGGCAAAAGAATCTTCCAAATTTCAGAGTCTTCTTCTGTAAATATAATATTTTAAGTGATATTATTTAAACCGATATTTAAGAATAATTACATACCGTTTATAACAAAGAAAATATTATATCTCGCAACCTCATAGAAAATAAAATACGTATAAAAGAAAATCCTTCAAAATTTTTCTTTGTAAATATATTTAAGCAGCGTGATATAATAATAAAATATATTTAAAAAAACAGTTACCAGACCTATGACAGAGAGAGAGAGAGAGAGAGAGAGAGAGAGAGAGAGAGAGAGAGAGAGGGAGAATGAACGAGTGTGTGCAATGACGATCAACTTATCACGAGTCGCTTCAAGCTATTAAAAATTATTTCAACCATCGCATTAATATTTCCAATCGCATTCGCATAAGAAAAAATCGTCGTTCGGTCCATCTTGGAAGCGGTAGCTCACATCCTTTCGTAAATTAATAGCCTCCGTTTCCACTCATTGTTCTCGGTAACCGTGACTCTTCGAAAATTGCAAAATTCAGTCAATATGCGTTCAATATGCGCTGCTGGATCGCCAGTGAGTTTCAACGTCTTCAATAATGGAAAATCTTCACCCTTTGATCGTCTGAGCCTTCTCGACGCGTTTCTATAACATTTCCAAAGCTGAGGTTCTATCACGATCATGTTTGTGATCGAACAAGCCTTTTGCAAAAATTCCATCAGTCCTTTGTCCCCATGATTCAGGTGGATCCACATCGTAACGGAGAAACAGAAGACGACGTCGAAGCGCGACTTCTCCAATCGATGAAGATACTTGTCCAGTATCCCATTACGATCCTCGATCAAAAAATCGAGACACTCGAAAACGATACGATTCGGCCGTGGATTGCGTTCCCGTGCCCGTTCGATTAAGATAGGATCGAGGTCTATGCCGAGCAAACAAATCTCCTTCGGTAGATCTTGATCGGTAGATAAGGTTTTCTCGAGGAAGTTGTGCAACACGAATGTTAAATCCTGAAATCATTAATACGATTTGTGATTTTTACGCTAGTTCTCTGGTCAAGGAACCTCTTCTACGGCCCCATATCGTTTTGTGAATTGATCTTGTAGCGCTAAGTTACTAATACGGACTAAAGTACGTTTGTTCAATGGAATTTTGAGAATTTTCCAATTAAACGAATATTTCTTTCGATATATGATTTTTAATAAGATCTTTATAAACAAGGAATTGCTTCCATCGAATCATTGGAGCGTGGTGATAAAATAATTATAGTTTCGTACAAAAAGTAACGGATATGTATTATACTTTGATCACGGATTATTTGTTCGCTACAAATATTACCTAAATTAATAGCTTCCGTTAAGAAGGCTAACGAATAACGCGTAATTATCCGATATAGAAATAAAATATTGTTCATTCACAATATAGACAAACATCGATCGTTAGCTTGGATATTAATCGATGCAATCTCTAATAAGTAATAATAAGTAATTTGGTAAATAAAATATATGTGTGTATTACCGATGAAGCGGATATTTCTCCTTTCCCTAGAAAGCATAGGGGCCGAAAGGATTTCAGGAAGAAACTATGTTCCGAGCGATATTCGAAAAGGTATAACACCGTCTAAATTTAGGCGCTTGTCGTTTGTAATTTCGGATCACGGTCGACTCGTCCTATTTCGTCTGACAGCTGTTTCAGCCTTACCCCCGCGTTACAGCCAACGTCTAGGCCTACGTATTTCCGGTCCGGATGGGTCGAGTGCCACACGCCACACGGAAGTTGTCGCACGCGCTCTTCCGCAGGATGGAATTGGTAATAATTCATGAAGTTGCCGTGCCTGCTAGCGCCCGGATCCGTCTTATCTTCCTGTCTTTCCTTATTTTCCGTAGATCGCGCTTCATGCTCCGACATTTTCCAAAATCTGAAACCGATGGGTTCACCGGGCAATTAATGATTAAACACCACGACCTAGTTTAAACGCGCGTTGCTTGGAAAGATGTCAAAAGATATTCGGTAAAGCAGCATAATGTTCTCCTTGTTTCATACGGATTGAAAAATGGGAGGCGTACCGTGTTGTATGTATTTTTGTTGCTAACGAGTTACCAAGAGCCCTAGAAAATGTTCTCTTGTCGCAGGTAATATACGGTTCAGAAGGACCTTCGATGTTTTAATATTACTTTTGCATGTATTTTAGTAATAATCTTCGATGTTTTTAGATAAAACGCGTCTATAATGTTTTTATGTACTAATTAGCCAACATTGGATAGATTCACCTTTAATGAAAGACGTTGTTATACGTGAAAAAAAGTTACAAGAGACCGTGAAAATTTATTTGAAAGGAGACTTGTAAAAAGTATAATTCCATGGTCGTAAAACGTTTCATAAATTACGACAGAAGAAAATATTGATCGGCTCGTTAACAACGAGAATGAAGATGTAGTTTTTTTTATCGTTATGCGCTTCGTATACGCACGTATATATATATTCGTACGTATGTATTAAGTGTTAACTATGTTGTTCGGATATAGTTCCATAAGAATAGCACTCTTTGTCGAACATTTTTCAAGAAAGGTAGATTCTTTTTAAATATCGGTATAACGCATAATCTTCCGTGTATAAGAAGAGAAGTATGTTGAAAAGTATCGCTACTCTAATATTTCACGGATATTCCTACGTGTAATTGGATCAAGCTCTAAGAGGACGGAATAGAAGTAGAAACGCAATAAGATAATAAAACACGATGGTAGACCGATCATCGGTTTCTATCGAAACTTCATCATCCGTGCGATTAGATCGATGGACGAAAGAGGAGGACGAAGATGTTTAGTTCGTAATAACGATCTTAGCACGTAATACCGTCTGGACGGTGGTTTCGCAATACTTAGCGAGCATCGGTTAAAAACAATGCACAAGTAACGGCAAGACGGTCGTAAATACGTGATAAAGAGTGATAACGAAGAAGGAATGGGGGTCAGAGGCGTCGTAAGAGCGGAAGGATCGAAGAGATAATTCACCGGTGTCCACGACCCAAATAAATGCAGCCTTCGATCGTTGTGCTCGTGCTCGTGCTCGTGCTCGTGCTCTCGGCCACGAGGAAGGTCTGAGAAATCGATGATACATTGTCTTGCTGCCATTCGCGGAGAAACTCACTTTCCCGACGGTGTTAGTTGGAATATTTTTTGGATCGATGTCTCGCTGTTGTAGATTTAAGGCAGGTGTTTCTTCCTTCAACTATTACCTGTAAATTTGTTTGTCATGATTTTACAATTTAATAAAAACACATATATCGTGACATGTATTACAAAGATACGTATTATAAGATAACGATCGACTGCGAAAGCTTCTGAAGTTTAACGATAGATGCCAAAGATGTTTAATTCTTTGTTGTTGCTGCTTGATACGTTTGCAATTTGTAAACCTATCGCGTCGTTTGCGCGAGAAAAGACAAATACGTTAAAAAATTCTTCGAAAGGCAATTTCGGCAGAAGCGAACAAAGAAATATAAAGTAACATAAAGCAATTAAAATTACACGATGAATAATTCTAATGTTACAAGTAACCTACGTATCTCTGTACACGATGTTTTGTCGCATCTTACTTTTTATTACTTTTCGTGCTCCTTACGAAATATTTTCTTTGTCTACGTAAAATAACGATCAGATGCTCGTACTAAATCGAAAGCTGAAAACGGTTTCTATATCGAGCGACTATAACTGTACAAATTTCGTGACGCATTATACAAGAGGAATCCCCGAGTAGCTAGTTTCCAGAAATTTCGGATGAACCAGGGTTGACCATAAAATCCACAAAGATCGAGTAACCGATGTGTCGGGTGGACGAGCAGCACGAGCTCTGCTTCTTTGTGTTATTACTTCTGTTACTCTCCCTCTCTCTCTCTCTCTCTCTCTCTCTCTGACTCGCAGTCAGTAGTCAGCGCCATAAGGTAATCGACGAAGAAGGGAAAGAGACAGAAGTAGGAAGAAGAAGAGGAAGAAGATGGAAAAATAAAAGCAGGAGCGGAATAACTTGCAGAGGCAGGTGTTAGAGGTGCATACACGCACCGGTGCGGTCCAAGAACACGACGTCCATTCTCTACGGACCATGGGCCTGGTCGCGGCAATTTCCTCTTTCTTCGGCTACGGCAGATGTGCCTGCAGGCCGGTGCAAAGGCATGCGGTACGAGATAACCAAGATTATACGATGGATACCTTAGACCTTAGAGCAGGCAAGCTGCCAGGGAGTATCGAGTCCCGTGCGGAGGCCACGTTTTTTCTGTCTACCCAGACAGGCCGCATTGGCCATCAAATATCAAAGTGTACATACACGCGTACGTATTTCACGCGAACACCGGAGTAGAATTTCTTGGGATCAACGAATGACAAAGTGCCTCGTTTCAGCGTCGTCGTGGTCGTGGTCGTGGTCGTCGTTCGGCTTTCTTCTCCATCGCGACAATACCAATAGTGACGATACTTTCTATATAAGTACGTTCCTTCGGGTATCGTATAAAAATACGATATTCCAAGTAAATAGCCTAGCTACGCGAATAGCAAGTAACCAGCTGGTTTTTCCGTTTTCTAAAAGCAGATACTTTTTCGATTTTGTAGAAGGCGAGAACGTTTGTACGAGAAACGTTACTTTTTCGTCAAAATTTCACAAAAATTTGGCACCTCGTATATAACAAAAAGGAAGGTGGCTTGTTCGACCGTATATTCTCGGCATATTTCCATTTAAGAAGACACGTGGCCTCGGATGATCGATGAATACCTTACGAGGAACAGGCTGCCGCAACTCGTATCGCGTCTCCCCTTTTTCCTTCGACTCGTTGCTTAACGTGCAGAACGCGTAATAATACGCACAGCTGATGAATTGGAAAATTACTCGGGGTATGCAGAACTCGGTTTAACCCTCCCGTTTACTCGCGAGCAGGAAAAATTAGAGCCGATCGCGTCCTTTCGTTTGAATCCGAAACGTAGAAAATAATAATAGGGAAAGTAGAGCTTTCGATATTTAAAAACTACCAAAAAATAAAAGCTACCCAAAATGAATATTTCGACGAGATCTTCTAACAACGTTGAGCGTTTTGTCGTCCGGTTTGATCTAATAGAATGATCGATGTTCTTTCGGAATAGAAACGGAATGCAAATCGTATCGACGATGATCGTAGAATCAACAGAGCGAGATAAAGAACACGTTCAAAGGTAAAACAGAAGAAACAGAAAAATGGCACGATACCCGCTGAGAAGAATACGCTACTAAAAAATAGAATAGCGGTCGGTATCCGTTAAAATCGTCAAAGTACTTGAACTTTTACCACTCTTTCGTTTCGCAAATATAAATAATATCGATCGCCCTTTCCAGATCTGAGAATTATTTGGGTCTTTGTACTTCCTCTTATCATTATTCTAATTTACGTATGTACGATGGCTACCCTACTTGACTTTTCGTATTTTCCATATAAATAGATTATTCGGTGACGGTATGGGTAATATTTTACATAGTAAGCGAATACGCGAAATGCGAATACGCGATCGTTTAACTTGCAGGTTAGAAAGGGTTAACAAGCGTATAGTCGATGGAACGTACTCGGAAGCGCTTTAAATCTCAATCCGTCGAAATCTTTTATCGAAAGCTGCGAATGTCAAGTCCCCTTTGTCTCTCGCTCGATAATTACGAACATGCTGGGAAAGACAGTTCGAAATTGCCGTCGAACGGCGCCAAACGGCACCGAACGAGACTCTAAATTCTCGTGTTTTCAAAAATGTCACGACCGATTCCCTTCGATCCTCGAAACACACCGATCTCATCCTCCAGTTCTATATCTGCCTCTGTACCGAATCTCTTTCACCGTATCTCTTTCGCCGTACAATTTTAATCGATCGTTTCGACCGTTTAGTTTTTAAATTATGCTATCGCTGGACGTAAGCATCGTGCAAAACCTGTAATTCTTACGAAAGCCGCAAAGTACATGAATTTATACCGGTTAGTTACCCTATCCCGTGTCTAAGTAACTCGCAGTCAGTACTTTGTACCAGGTTAACACACGATCCGAAGGATTTGGCAACACACCATAGCCGGTTGGAGGCGATTTGGCAATTCGTACAGAAGCCAAACGTGCTCGTGACATGGCCGCGTTCGATATTTGCCAATACCCATCTACTTCGTGTCTCTGGACAATTTCTAGCAAGTCGAAACGTGGCACGTTGTTCTCGATGCATCGTTTTGTTTCTTGAGAAAATGTCATCGCCATCTTACCTTTCCGCGAATAACGTGACAGGAGGTGCACATTCTCGTTTGCATTGCTGATCCGATGAAGCGAGACTTCTTTCGTTCGTTCCGTACGTGATTCTCGTATGTCGTATCGGCGATATGTTTTTACGAGGATAGAGTTACGAGCGTTCGTCGTTGCAACGATGTTCTTCTCTCCAAAGAGAGACGATCGTTCTTCCGAATTCGGACGTTATCCATAGATGTACAGGCGTATTTAGAATTGCGTCTGACGTTTCCGTCATAAAGCGTCTTCTTAACGTCGACTATACACGACTCGCGTGACAAACTTCCTCCTCGATCTGACGATACTAACGATATAATTATACCTAATACGTACGAGACGAACGTAAGAAGGTAAATTCACGCGTATCATATTTATTTTGCACGATCACTCGGTATATCGGACGACGTTAATCCACACGATCGGTATTAAATTACTGCTGAAACATTTCTCCGTATTTCGGCAGGGATTCGTAAGGTTTCAAACTGTCGTGCTTTCGAGATGCGTAACTCCCGAAATGTAAATTAACAGGCTGGTTGTCAGCTACGAAGGACAACGAACCGAACGAACTCGTACGAACTCGTCGGTTCTATCCGATGATGCACGGTCGGTGCTATTAGTCATCGTTCGTTACCGTCATCTTTGATACCGAAGCGAGGAACACCTCGAGACGTTCTAACGCGTTGCGACATTCTTTGGCTTGTGCTCCTTGTGGAGCGCGTCATTGTACCGAATGACAGAAGTCAGAAGCAAACAGATACGTTAGTGCGTATAATTGGAACTCGCTGGCAAACTTAATGAGATAATTTGCTTGTAATTACGTCGAAACGTAGCGCGAGTTGGTTGTAGGAAATTTGAAATTATTGAAATTGATTTAAAAGATTAGACCGCGGAAAGAGACGAGAAATTTGCGAGTAAAAGCTAATAGCAAAGATTGGTCGTGAAAATAACACGTTCTAAATCGCCAAGTATCTTTATGTGCGCGTTGTATCGAACGTGAAGTTATATCTTGGTAGTAAATTCTTCCACTTCCGTATACGGTTATTTCCTTTTCCTACGATTCGACCGTAACTTTTACTATGTTTATTTAAAAAGATAGCATTCGGTACTTTTAATTTATCACGTTGATAGCAGAACCGATGATCGAGCGATAGAGAAACGAAAACCAGAAGAGACGGTGGAGGAGTGAGAAAAGAATAGTGCGGAGAAATAGTGCGGCAAAAGAATAGTATTTCCGTAACGCTGGGGGTGACGAAGAATGGTTCGCGAGAGGGACAGCTGACGCCGATGATCTCTCGTTTGATCCCTTTTCGTCGCTTGGCCCGAAATATCTCGAGAAAGGCCGTCGGCTTTCGAACCAGGTACGGTGAAACGTTGCCGGAAGTTGGGCGTAAAGCGATCCTCTCGCATCCGGCGAATTGAACGGCAGGGTTTTCTATGCCGAGGAAATCCGCTTTTCCCGGATTTTCCTATCGGACGGAACGAACTAGCGATCTCTAAAGACGACAAAAGGAGCGGCGTTTTTAAGCCGCCGGAGATCGAAACGGTAGAAAAGGGCTGGGGGTGCGTGCACCGTGTTTGTCACCTTGAATGGAGGAGAAAATCGGTATCGAACGTCTTGTATACAGAAAGCACGTGTTCGAACCCATTTCCCGGGGATTCTCCGCAAACATGACTTCATTCGTGTTCGAGTTGTACTGGTTTACCATCTTCTTTCTTCGGCGGTTTACCGTGCTGCGTTCGTCGCAGACAGGAGGGTCAGGCCTGATCGTTAATCCTCTACAAGTATAAGCCTGTTAAAGCGGATGTCCTTTCTCGGTACTCGTAAAACGTTGTATTTACTCGTAAACGTAACGTTTCACGGTCCTTATTAAAAAAAAATTTCAGGCTCGAGCGCGATTCCTTAGATTTTCCAGTCTCGTTTGATTTACGGATCTTTTGACACGTCCTTAGTTTATTTTTCGCTTCTTACGGCTTTTGGCCGTTTTTTCCATTTGATTGAAAGAAACAAAATTAATTAATCTTCGCTTAGTTGCGTGAGAAACTCTTATCAAGGACGCTATTACGTCAATCTATTATCCCTTTATTAGCCATACGAGAGGAATAATTTAGAAAACGTAACTCTTTGACTGCAAATTTAATTACCGTACGTTCGATCAATTAGAACTAATTTCTTTTCTATTTCGAAATATCTCGTTTGTTTACAGCATTATATAGGTCGAAACGTAGTTACATCGAAAGGCGGCGCAATTACTTATAATCAGTCGCAAGATCTAACCTAAATAACCCTAAAATAGGGTTAGTATCTCTATGACAGCGCGTCGTCTTAAAACACGATTTACTCGATATTTTTGTGACGTTCGATCGACTACGATATACTCGACCTAAGGTGTTTCACTTGAGCCGCACATCGAAATTATTACAGCACTTAAAGATAAGGCGTTGCGATCCGATGATCAAAAGTAAAAAAATTGCTTCGATCGCGTCTTGAAGATCGTTCCTCGATCACTGCCATGCTTCGCGCATTGACGTCTGTTTTTCGTACGTACGATGGACGCCGAGACAGGTTTAACGACCCGAGACGTCGAAACCTTGAAGCGACCTCGAAGAAGAGAAGCAGCGAGCTTGATTCGAGATAATGTAGATATAATAAATCAGTTTAATTTATTAGATCGAACGAGCACATTGCGGTAGGACGATAATGGGACGATAATGGGACGATAATGCACGTTACGCGTATTTAACTATCTCGATATCCGCTAGCTAGCTAGCTGTCATAAAGTTCATTTACAAAAATACCTTGTTTATCGAACCCTGTTGAATCACGATGTTTCCAGATCCGTACAATTCATTCGGAACACCGCAACGATACGATTCACGTTCGACCAAAGATCGCTCGAAAGTTTACCGTCGAATAACAAAGCGTATCGTGACGGCGAAGAAGAGAAAATAAATTTGCCATTGATTTACGGCAAAGTTATATATTTTTATGCAAAAGTACGTCAATATGGATAACGAGAATTCCGAACGTAATAAATAAGCTGATAGAATTAGCTAATTTATTACTTATTATAACGTTATCCGATTTAAAGTCACTTTTTTTCTTCCAGATCGCTTCAAGGTCAGGATATCGTAGATTTTGTCGCCGAATTTGTTTGACGAGGACTGCAACGTTGCATTGTAGAAAACATGCCAGTAAGCAAAAAAAAAAAAAAAAAAAGATGGAATAATCTCAAGATAACCTTGGCAAGGTCGTTTTCTATCACCATTAAATATACGCGTTGAAACCATTTAAATTCCTCTTACAATTAATTTCCTTCTTCTTATCTTGCGCAGCAGCAGAAACGATTTAAACGTTGGATTTAAGCGGAACACCCTGTACGTTCGACAATACGCACATGCTTAACATATTCAAATGAAGATGTCGAACATTCCACGTTCAACTATTATTTTTTATAGTTGTACGCGGTTTCATCGGCGAAAGAACGTACCTGTTTAACGAATCTTCTCGACTCGACTGTTTTTCTTGCGAACGAGAGTACTGCGCGATTTCCTTCGCGCGTGTATCGATAACGATTTCTCGATATCGAAGAAACGTTGACGACGTAAAAGTACGTTTGCAAAATTACTGCACGAGACGCGCTTCTCCAAACGTTCGAACGTAAGATCGTCGACTATTCCGATAGGTCGAGAGTAAGCGTTGTTGGCTGGTAATACGATATATCGTAGGATTACGGCGGAAGCTCGTCTTATAAGCGACACTGTCATATCCGGAATAAGAGCCGAGGAATTCTAATTCGACCGAGCTGGATATGATTGAAATCTGTTTGTTCAGCCGCTCCTACCGTCCTTACGCCCGTTATCGGCCATTGTACGGTGAATCTCGATGTAACGCGGGTTCCTTCGCGAAAAATCGCGACGCTACCCATCCGTAGAACGCGGCGAACGATTCAACGTAACGCGTTACGTAAAAATACAGTTTTCCATATTACTTTGAAAACGTAGTTCTTACGTATCTAGCATGTACGTACAAGGAAGCCGATATAGCTATAAAAGGTATACACCTGAACCATTATAACCCACGTAGTGTGTATATGGCGGAACGCCTGCATGTTGTACTTACTGTACTATTTATAACTCGACGCGCATACACGTATATGTAGATGCATGCCTCTTAGCACGATAAAATAGGCACAGTCGTCGAAAACGTGGGAATATCGTCGCGTAATTGGTTCGCTTATCGTTTCCCGGTGACACGAGGCGCGCCGTTGTAATCTGACGCAATTCGTCGCGAAATCGATAACAGCGACGTTTCTCGATTTATTGTTCGTTAGCACGCGATCGAAGTATACGCGCGGACATAGCACAAGGATTGAAATCAGCCGGATTTTACACCTACTATTTACTTGATCGAAACAACGATCTTCTTCTTGCGACTTTATCGAAATTGGGGGACGTATCGAGACGCTGAAACCTTTTCTCCAATTTCAAATGTTATTGCGTACTGTTATAGTTGCGGGCGTATCTTTAGAGATTATTATCGCATCCGGTCTGACGATCGTCGTTGTGCCATTGTCAGCTCGGTACCAGAGACGAACGGTACTTTGTCAAGAGGCGTGTGTTACACGAAAGTAGGTACATGTGTCTGGCGCTACGTCCAACTGTCGCATACGTATGACGGTATGTGCCAAGCGCCGTATCGAAGAGATTGAGAAACTACGTTATACGTTTGCGTATATACAGTATGTAGTTTGTGACGGTTAATCTCGAATAAGGAAGCGCGGTATTTAGTAGCGGTTGCTGTACTCGACGAAACAAAGAGAAGATACCGGTGAGTGATAATCTTATCTTACTTTCATCGGCTCGCGGTGATCCTTTGACGTTCGTTACCGAATGCACACGTATCGAAAATATATTGTCGAAGCTACCGGATAATCTATCTATTCGCGCAAATATACGTAAAATATACGTAGATTGGTAAATCGAACTTGGAAAAGGATCTGCGAACTCGGCGAACGGCCAGTTACCCGGAAACCTGTAAGCGCGACATCGCGCTTGTGGTAAATCTGTCCGTAAATCTGGAATCTTGAATTTTTCAAGTTCCCATAACCCGGGAATTCGAGAAAGCGTGTTACGTGGCGGTATTTAACGCGTTACGATATATAATACACATAGTACGGATACGTATAACGGAATTGTATCTTCGAAATATCTAGCGTAATATAATTCGAAGATTGAAAGCGCGAAGATCGAAGACTGGATGTACGATGTAATCGACTGGCTGTCGAAATAGCTGGAAAACCATGGATGGCATCGGTCAGTGTCATTTTCATCGTACTCGATGTTTATAGTCGATGCCATCGATACGTAGCGTCAGTGGGAAACGACTGGCCGACGATGAATGCCATGGCTGAAGAAAACGCAATCCTATCGAAACGTAGGACGCATCTAAGAAATCTTCTAAACGCAGGAACGAAGAATTTAGCCAATAGTTTTCATTCGCGTTTGAATCACGCGAAAGACGAACGATTCGATTCGGCTGGATTTTCATACCGTTTCGGGCAACTTTTAAACCTTTCCACGTCATAGACGCACGTCGTCGTTACGAAACGCTTATCACTCGTTTTGTATACGCGATACGAATTACGGTAACGAGGATGCACTCTAGTGCCCCGGTTTCTAGAACATTTCCGTTTCCGCGTCAGCGATTTTAATAGAACTTGGGAGAACGTTTCTCGTTTAAGAAACATAGTTGCAGTCATTGAGACGCCGTTACAGATACGTAAGACCAATGCACTCTCTGTTTTCTTGATCGTCGTATTCCGTGCAAAAGGAAAAATGCTACGGTAACGTCTGCTTCGCGATAACATCTGTGACATCGCTTGCACGCGTATTCTATGTATACTCTCGGTAGCACAGAGAATAACTCGCTAATTTATCTTGGTAGTATCACCAAAGAATTTGAATTCTTCGAGGCAAATTGAATGAACCGATTTCAATGCGATATTATTTTCCGAATTTGTTGAAATTCACAGAAATTAACTGGAAATGTTTATTTGTCGTTCGAAGAAAGAAAGAAAGGGACAGAAACGATTCTATGATGTAGAAACATATTAATTAAACACGTAATTAACATATAATATTAAGCGTCGAGCGCAAAAGAGAAACGCGACTATTTGCGTAATGAAAAATGCATAGTTTTAACGGGTGAACGTAACGGGAGACATAGCTACACGTATATCCGTCTTCTTCCCTCTTACCTTCCTGCGTTCGACGATCGATCGTAAATTCATTATACATTTACCAACTTTTTTTGTAGCCGAATAAGTCGATGCGTCCGACATTCTTGAAACTGTTATCTTATTGTTTGCATTCGTGCAAATTACATAACGCGTGATACTCGATGCAAAATGACAAGAACCGTTATGTCTATTTTCCTGATTTCAATGGTTAATATTCCGAGGAGAAACGAGAAGCGATAGAAACTTTTCCTTATTGCCGTTGCTTTTCTTTAGAAACGCCTCGTTTAATAACGTAGTAAATTAAGAAATCGTTGCGTTACGATTAAAACTATATTCCATCTTGTTTTATATCGTTGATATCGAAATAAGTATATGCGTATTTTACGAATATTTTTTGGAACACGCAGCTATCGAGCATTCCATGCGTAATTTTGATCCCTTTAGCCGCGTACGTTATCCCATCGACGTAGTCGATAAATTTAAAAACGCGTTATACGTCGAATTTAACTTATTTTTCACGAAGCTGCTAGATAGACGTAAGATCGGTCTATTACTATATATGATAATTGTCCTGCGCGATATCGCGTCAGACCGTTGACTTCGATCTCCGTTAGATGAATTATTCGTTATGTGTGTAGACGTAAAGTCGATATAGACGGGAAGAGATGTAAAAAAAAAAAAAACGGGCAACTTAGAAAGTCACGGTGCAACGTCTGAAATCACACAATTGCAATTTCCGTAGATGTCGGCGGCTGGTTGGTGAAACATACGTTGCATCCGGTTTGTCTTTAATTCGTCGTTAAAAATCCCACGGTCCACAGGAAGAACGAGTAAAACTGGATCACGGATGAAAACACATCAAGTTCTTCACCAGGGGAAAGAATACTTATAGTTGCTGGGAAGAACAGCGAGGTAATAAAAGTCGACGCCGATGCAAAAGTTTGTACAAGTGTTAGGACGCCTAGCCGTTACATTTATGAAAAATTGCAAAAATATTTCAAGCGGTATATCGTATATAAAGTTGACAGGATACGAAGGGCAATAATAAATTTCTAACAAAGTAGTTGAAAAATGAGATGAGCGAAAGGTATTCAATTTTTATTAAACGTCCCCGATACTTGCTAGTACAGTACTATAACGAACGGCGATATAGGCGGCGTACGTTAAAACAAAAATTGAAAATTACGAAACCGTCCGCGAGAACTCTGGTCTTTAGTCAACCATCGTACATCTGCGCAACGTTCCTTCAAAATTTCGATTTAGTATACGAGCATCGAAGGTCGGACGAGTAGCACGTAGATATCGAGCAACCTCCGTAATCGAGCCCGTCAAGTTTTCAAAAGTTTAAAACGTCTAAGATTTTTCCAGACTCGTGGTAATTTCGAACTTTGAACGTACACGGACGAATCGATCGAAATTTTCGCGATATAAGAAAATTTGGAATAGGGATGCGATTCGAAATTTTCTAAGAGAGAAACCTGCTCGTTATCGTAATCGCGTTTCTCAAACGTGTTTTTCAAACGAAGAGGTAAAGACAGAAACGTCGCGATCTCGACAAATTGCCCGCTCAGTTCGATTCTATGGAACAGAGATACATGGACTAGTAGTATCTGTTGGATCGACGGAAAAGATTCTCTCGGCGGCCTTCAGACACGATCGATAAATTCTCGTACGATTACGATTTCAAGGGGTTCGAGCGTGTAACTGGGTCATCCCAGCAAGGATACGTCGTGAATGCAATTTATCGAGTGCTTCGAGCCGCGAGGAAAACCTCGTTCGATGTCAAGTTCGACTGTCGATTCTTTCGAACTCCGTGCCCCTCCAGATTTCATCTCTTACCGATCCAATCTTCCCATTCCCTGTATTAATTACATTTTTATCGCGCATCCGTTTGTCCTCAAATTTTACTTGCTTTATACGCTTTTATTTGCAACGATATGTTCGTTAAGCGAAACGTCCGTGTTAAGGCAACAACTTTTATATTATAAAAAATAAATTTAAAGGGCGATGGAAGATGAAAATAGCAGCCGGCTTATTTTAATTTAAAATATAAGCAGAATATAAAATACTAATTATTCTATTCTTTTGCATATTGCTAGCATTTTACATGTTTTTTCTTTACTACTTAATATGATATTACAGGTTTACGTGGTTGATTGTAGCAATTTTATGATTGCGAGACACTCATAAATACGATATAAACGTAGGATTTACGAGACACGAATAAATAACGTTGAATAAATAACGACGAAATGGCCACCCACCGATTATCATAAAATAAATTTATTCATTAACCATAATTACTTATGTCGTCAATATCATTATTTTCATCGTACCATTTAATTACATCAGCGAATTTATATAAGATACGTTTAGCGTGTTAAATCATTGTACGATACACGACAAATATATTACCGACCGATATATTAATATTTCGAATATCGATTAGGACAGGCACTTGGAAAATGTTAAGAAAAATTACCGATTGGATATGGATACTTTTTTTGTACGGCTATTTTGTATAACTCGCATTTCGTTATAGTCGTGTATACGATGTAACTGTGGTGTAGAGACTAGATAGAGACTAGAGTGGTGTAGAGCGGGCGATTCCGTCGCAGCGAAAGGGTTACTTACCTAGTACTACTCGACCGTTTAAAGAATTTATCGCCCTACAATCCGTGAATTCGTTTGCTCGTGAAAAATAAATTACGATCGAGCGCAGCTGCTTATCCCGACCGAGAGAAATAATAATTAATAGTCGTTGGAAATAGATACGGTTGGCGGTTTCGCAATGACAGGATACATTACGGACGATATACCTACAGTGAGAGAGAAAAGTATGCGTACACCGTTTCAAGCGAAATAACGTTTTTAAAATTGGACCGAACGACTGGACGAAGAACGTCCTTCTTAAGAAGAGAAAAACGCTCTGCAACGATCGCAACGATTGCAAGCCACATACATGGAAAGACGTACGAATGTTTGGATGTTGGGCCAGAAGCGGCGAAAAAACTGCGAAACGTACGATACGTACGCACGTTTGATGGAGAGATTTCGCTTCGTACGACTCCAACAACGATCGCGAGCTTGGTGGCTCGCGACGATGGAGCAACGATTCGTTAGCTTACGTTAGAAACGTAAGATCCGGCCGACCTCGAGATCGACGATATTGCAAAGTGCGCGGTTGCGCGGTCCTGACCGATCGAATCCGACGTGTCTGGGGACCGTCGAGCGAAGGTCTGTGCCGTGGAAAAAAGGTTGGACGATGCTTTTATCGCGCGGAATGGTGTGCCGATCCTTAGTTCTCTGCGGTTACGAAAGAACAAGCCGCTTGGTGAACTACGGGCCGGGGATTGGCTCGATTTGTTCACGTGCCACGGCGCGAGGCGACCGATTGAGAAACCACCGTGATAACGAGATCCATAAAATCCATCGTCTCTCTCGCCTTTGCCGCGACAATTCTTCGTCTTCTTTCTGCCACTGTTGTTTGAAAATTCGATCTCGTTGCCACCTAAGACTCGCGCGACCCTTTCATCAACGAATGAATTAATTATTATTTATTATACGATAAAATCAAACCAAGCATCGAGATTACGTTGAATAATACGAATTCTCGTGAGCGGAATGCACGCTAGCGTAAAACCCACGAAACGCTGTTTCACAATAGTCAATGAGATATACATATAATATGATAGCAATTATTCATATTTTTGTTCTACTCGTCCGGTTGCATCAGCGTGTTGCAACAGCGAGTTCGTGCGAAACTCGCCTCGCCTCGCCTCGCCTCGCCTCACCTCGCCTCGCCTCGCCTCGTCTCGTCTCCTTTCGTTCCATTTCGTCCCCCGTTTCTCAATGAACACGGCCAATATTTTTTCGTCTCGCGAAATTAATAACATTCAAGGTAAACGTGGTTCAGGGATCAATACCAAAAGTCCATTGCGCGTCCTCCTCTTTTAACGACGCTTTGTTTCGACAAAAACGACGAACGGAGAATCGTTAATAAACAAAGCAAAGAATTCCACTCGTTTTGGAATTCGATCTCGAAATAGAATTTTCGCGCAAGGTTCTAGATCATGCGCTTGGTAAGTTAGTGGAAAATACGACGCGGTTACCTCACGAAACTGCCGTATCGCCAGTATCGAAAAATATATCGAGCGCGTGATACATCGTAAAGAGATACTATTGGTAATAATCAAAGTGTTTCTTGTTTTTCGTTTATCGCCGATATTTAATATTACGATAATGCTGTTGTTCCACGACATTCCCGAGAAAGCTGTTCACGCAAATTAACTATGTGTCCCAGTATGTTAGCCAATTGCTAGTCGCTGTGATAATTGCCAATTCGTCGATTCGATCATTTTCAGAAGATAACGACGGAATTAAGATAATATCCTTAAATTGGTCTAGGACGATTTTTGCACGATACCGTGTACGAGATAATTTATATTCGAGGACGATCGGAGGATCGAACGTCATCAATGACGCACGATTTACCAATCCTCGGTTCTCTCTCGTTCGTCCACGCGCTTCTCTCCTTCTGGCCTTCGTTCGGCCAGGTAGAACCGGCCAGACCAGCCAGAGTTCGCCAACGGGAATGAATGAGCGTACGATACGACGCTACCGAAGAAACGATTGCGGCACTTTGCTTCCGCGATGCGTGCGAACATTACCAGAGAAACACGAACGTGACGAACCGTTCGCTTCCATGCGCTTTACAGTCACGTTTTCGGGAATTACGATCGGAGCAAATTAGATAAACGTTCGCCGAAGCCAAGTTGCAACGAAGATAACTTGTTAATTAGTCGAAAATATTTTGATATCGGTGCTATGCTTTGTAATCACGTTTTCGATAATTTACAGCGATCCAATGGTATTTTCGAACAGTCGATATTTTGCAAGAGACGTTAAAAATTTCGTTCCTTAAAACCGAAATTCCGACATTTTGAAAATGCCTCCACCTAAATCCTCTTTCGTTCTATTTTATGCCATTTTACTCTATTTCGTTTCATTCCCCCCCCCCCCTCCCACTTTATTCCACTTTAGTTCGTTCGAACCACGCGCGATGGCTCCTGATCGTTGAGTTTAATCTTACGAGTTTATCTCTCCTACCGTCTTCGATAAACACATCCTCTTGCTATATCGCCAATTTTCTTCCTATCTATTTTTAGAGAAGAAATTGCAACCGATTAACTCGATTAAATCGAAAACCGTGCCTTGATCGAAATTCTCAACTTTGTCGATAAAAGGAATATACAACGTCCTACGCGCGTGACTCATCTTTCGTCAACGGCGCTCTACCAACTACAACTACGAATAATTCGAATCGTTTGAAATTAATTTTAATTCGAAACAATTCAATTCCCATCAAAGTATCATCAAGAACATCTCCGACTCGATTACTACACGGAAACCAAATTGATCAACTCTATCAGCTTTGACGTTTACTTCCTCGTAAGTTAAATCGTGTGCGGAGTAAAGTTGCTTATTCCAGTCGTATTTCCAATTGATTTCAAGCTTGGTCGATTGGTACGATCGACGAAAAGTAGGAAGTAACGGTACGTAGCTGTCAAGAATTTTTTAAAAGATCCGACGATAATTAAAATGGAATATCGTTAAGACGAGAAAACCAAGTTACGAAGTTCAACGGAAATTCAAAATATGGAATTAAAAACCAAATAATATTAAATTTATTATCGTCGTAAATTTAATGCAAATATAACGTAATATATTTTTCGATAAAAACGATACCGAAATATTTCCAATTTGATCGACCGCTCGCCGCCAGTGTTCCATTTAAGAAGTTAAATATTACGTTGTCTAATATCCGTATAACTGGTGAAAGACAAGGCAATTTTAAGTAGCGCGTACTTTCCATCTGATCTAATCGGAGTTGCTTCGAAGAATCGAGTTCTGCATAACCGATTTACTCCTCGATGCGTAATACATAATAACAAATACTCGATCGATTACTCGACCGATTCTTCCTCTTCTTTTTTCTTTTTTGCATCGTGATTGATATGAAAGAGGTTGACTCTTTTCCGTACATGTGCATGTTAGTTAAAAGTCGTTACGAAGCCGATACAGTTGCGGCAATTACGCACGAGTCGGTTCGCTCGGTTGCGCGTACGGTTGCGTTACATGTATACAGGGTGATCTGCAAAAGAGATGAAACAATATTTCACGAGTCACTGCAAAAGCTACTTTTTAAAATCTTGCAAATTTCGGTTTAATCGAATCGTGCTTTCGATATGTCGATTTACGCGACAAAGTTATAGGTATAAAGCGATCGTTACAGCGACCTAGCGGAGAATCGTGGTCACTCAAAAGTCTGAAATACCTCAAATCGTAGAGAAACTTTAACGAACAGATATACATATAGCTGGAACAAACAATTCTGTTGCTCGATTAAATTATTTAAATTTGTTGCTGGTCACCCTGTATGTTCGCGTGGTATCGCAGCTAGGCAGGAAGGTGACGCAAAGTTGAGCGTGGACCAAGATGTCGCAGTAACGGAGGAGAAGGGTCCACGTGACGCTATAATACACTTTTCAGTAGCTCGACGACGTTTCGTCGGATTTTCGTTGCGGTATATTTTCGACCAGGGAACTCGCGATTCCTCCTAGGCTCGCGAAACTGCTTCAGCGTTAACCGTCGAACGCGATCGTGGCAACCTTCGAGCTTCGCGACGATCGGATTACCGGTTTGTCAGGAACTTTCTGATCGCACGATGTTACTCCGAGTAGGTGTCGGTGGCGTTTGCTTCGAACAGTGGAGATATAACGCCGATGTGCGAGCGTTGTTATTTTGCATTTAACGAAAGAATATATAAGACGAAGGAAATTATTAATCGATCGACGAATAAAATTGGAAGTTTTTACAACGGCAAGAAAAAAAATTGCTCTATCCCCGTCGGTTTAAAAAAAAGGAGAAAAAAAAACAAACAAACTTTTGCAAAAACGCACGATTGTATCGCGCGAAAACTAAAAGCGTTAGAAGCTTCGAATTTGTCTTAAAAGACGGGGGAAAGTTCGTAAACGTGACGATACCTACGGCTATTGTTATTCGTGGTTTCGAATGGTTGTAAACGAGCGAACAAAGTTCGAAGAGAGAAAAAGGCTGCTGACGCGCGTACTTTCTACGTACTGTTTTAACATTTTTACGAAGAATTATTCATTTGGCAGGAATTTACTCCGACAGCGTCGGATTCTATGGATATTTCCGAGGATGCGACGATGTAGGAAAAGTGTCGGAACTGACGGGGAAAATAGTAATGGACAGCATGCGCGTGGCGTGTTGCCGCTATACGGCCATATTGTTCGTCTGCCGCGGCTCATCAGTGTCGTAACTACGCGTAATCGACGCTCTTACTATACGCGTATGTACGACGTTCAGTTTGCTTTGTTGTTTTTTGTCGCATTGCTGTTTGTTTTCGCGCATTCCTCGATACTAGTCACCGAATTACGAACAACTGTTAAATAATTTCCTATTGGCGAAAGTCGTAAGGAGAATCGAAAACGATCTCTCGATCTCGTTTTAAACCGTAGAAGAACAAAGTGGAATATGCGAGAGGTAGAACGACAAACTCGAAGACGTTCGTGTGTTGCTAACGGACGAAAAACGCGTAACCAGAAACGACAAAAGTATATATGCGTTTTGAAGATCTTCAATAAAATATCGTTTACCGTTAAAAGTAGAGTCGTTAGTTGGGGTTAGTCACGGTTAGTATTCTAAACTTAGCGTATCTTTGATCGTGACGCTGTTTTTATTAAGTAGAGTATCGAGAATTATCGAGCAGTTACGACATTCTTATCGTAGTAACCAGCTGGCTTTTAGATGTAATTTTTCTAGATACGCGAAAGTTGGCAGCTTCTTTAAATATACGGAATTTACGAATCCTCTAAAACGCGAGGCTCGCACGAATAAACTTTAATTTTCCATACGGCGGCACCCGCCTATTCGTTCGTAGTCGTTTCTTTCTTATCTTCGTTATACGTTATATACGTGTATACGCGGTATACCGTGAAACTGTAATCAGAGATCTGAAAAATTTGCGCTAGCATCGCGCGAACGGACGTACTCGCGCGATGACCGCGTTGATCGAACCAGCATCTTCTCTAACGCTGAAACACCTTGCGTACGAAAGAAATCCAAATGGCTGCTATTTCCCTTGCCGATATCGCAATGTTGCCTAATAATTGCGCAAAGGAAAGCACGTAAGTGATCAGATTTTGTCGCTCCGTTGCGTCATTTGTCATACGCACGTAGGTGTGAAAAGCGTTGCTCGTTGGATGCGTGGTATATATTTAAACGTTGCATCGGCTGGTGTTCCTGAAGCGAGCTGTAAACACCGCGCGTGGTGGGGATGGCGCTGCGAAAGACACGGCAACGCGAACCTCGAGTCGAGGTCGGCATTCTCTCGTGACTGTCGCTTCGCTCGTTCCCCTCGGACAAGCGTCCTCGAAAATCGACGAATCGAGCGTTCATTGTCAGTCCCGGCGAGCCACGCTATCCGTTACGGCCGATACCGGCCTGCTGATTTTCAAACGCGTCCGTCCTCGCATCCAATGCTTCTTCTTCCTCGGTCGACAACGACGTATACCATTTGGTAACAGCCGCTACCGACAGCTCGCGGTCGTCTTTCGACAAAATTACCATTAAATACGTATCTTTGGAAAAGCCTTTCGAACGTGTTTCCATTTCGGACAAACGTTTCACACACAGCGTAGATACAGCTGCAATCAATTTTTCAAATTTTATTTTCTTCGATACTTTACGTCGCAAGACGCGAATAAGATACGAACGAGATAACAGACTTACAGCGAAGTAACTAAGTAAAGTAAAAGCGGCGAAACGCGTGCAATTTTTACCAAACGTCGTCAGATTCGATAATCGTAACCGATAGTGTACCTAATCCGTTGAGAAAAAAGAAAGTTTCTCTCGATATCGATAAGAACGGACTCGTCCGTTTCGCGGAACGGAGACCGAAATGGAGGAATTTATTCCTGGTATTCGCCACGTGTCACCAGATACGTAATCGATATACCCGCATCGATGATTAGCGATCGATGGAACGGAGTCGTTCCTCCCTAGGCAAGCGCGCGATCCACGTCGAACGATAGCTTTTTACCTACATTTTTTATTTCTCGCGCGTACTTTTCCTCGAAACGACGATCTGATGCAATCCCGATGACCATTGCCGATAAAATAGTTGTATAGATTCGCGTGCTTATGATAAAGTAACGTTTATTGTCGACTACGAATCGGTGAACGCATACCGTAGCGATAGTTTCCGCCTGTTCGAGTGCAATGGTCGACGTTCGATCGAGGCAACGTCACAGACGCGTTACCATTGGTACAATGATATTTACGTAAGAACGTGAAATCACGATCCCGTCCCGTCCCGTTATGACGGAAAGTTTACGGGAATCCTGCTTGGAATTTTTCGACGACGCTTCTCGATACTAGCAAACCTTGGCAAACAGGGAATTTTCAGCCGGGAATTACTTGTCTCGCGATTTTTTCTTTTTCTTTTTCTTCTTTTTTTTTGATAATAGGGAAACTGTCGCGTAATACGTACAAATACCTGAATAGAGATAGAGAGATCTAACGAGTTTCCCTTCGACGAAAAGCGGGCAATTTCGATACGACGTGTTAACATTTAACTTAACGAAATAATATAAATATGATAATATGATAAATAATAACGCGATAAATAATAACACGATCGGAACACGAAAAAAAAATACGAAACGTTCGAGTCGAGAAACATGGATCATCAGGAGCTGGAAACTCAAAGATTTTCTGCCGATAAGTAACGATATATATAGAGATATATATATACGTATATGTATATAACGAAAAATTGCACGGTGAAAGACGTTAAAATGAAATAAAATAAAGTCGTAGAAAAAAGGTTGCAGCAACAAAGTGAAACGTATCGTTTGTACAACGAGTCCGGTAACGATCGTTGTACCTGCAGCCAACGAACGAAATATAACGGATCGTAATAAAAAGGAACGTTCGTCGTAAAACGGATTTTCGAAAGGATACGCGCATCCTGCCCGGTTCTGGTGTCTATTTTCCGTTGCACACCCGAGCAGCTGGCTGGAGGAAACCGGACGAGGAAGAGGATGCTGACGAACGAGGAGAGCGAACAAGAGATCCGACTTTGTTTCGCTTCGGTTTAACCGCAACCCCGTGGAAACGCGTGCGAGCGATGTCACCAGGGAAGACGCATCGGCGCACGTGGCATATTACTTTCAGCCTCGCTACAAATCCCAAGAGTCTATCTGTTTCGAACGTATGCCAAGAACGCGGAGGAAATTTTTGCCTCGTCGTATCGTTTTCGGGAAGACTCGTATCCCGAACGCTTCTTTGCGACCGAACGTTTTTCAGTGGGATAGAGCGAGGTGGATACTAACAACGCGTAGCATCGGATAACGCCATCTCACAAAAATTATCAGAGTTACGAAAAATCGTTTTATACCGCAAACTTATAGATCGTAATAGTTTGATCGTGTAACGAGCGACATTGATAAAATTATCGATAATGACGGAGATGCGTGCACGCCTGTGTACGAGAACGAAACAATCGTAATTAAAAAAATTAAAGCGCTGGGTCAACGAAATTACGATAAACGAGTTTACGTTGTAAAACTTTTTCGCGATCGCACGAAGTAACGCGTTTAACATCATCGATAATTTTCTCTACTAAGACGCTTTGTCGTGTAAATTAATCTCGTACAATTTTTGCGATTATTTAACGTTCAACGTTTACCGATATTTCGCTATACACGCCGTCACGCTTAGCACCGATACGTTTAAGCATGGTTCGTTCAACGTCCAGAAGGGAAAGAATTTCGACGTTTTGCCAGCAGTTGACGATCTTTTCGCTCCTCCTCGGGTGTCACGTATCGAACGTTGCCTCTTGAAAGAGATACTTATTGATATTTATTAGTTTTGACGGAGGAAGAAGGACGGAGAGATAAGTAAGTGCAACGATAAGTTGCTGACACGGACTGTTCGTATCTGTTTCGAGAGGCAACGTTCAACACGTGGCACTCGAGACGGGAACAACATCGCCAACAATGTTTCTGCGTAATCAAAAGGATCGATAGATTTGAAGATGAAGGTAAATTTAAAGATAACGAATCAAAGTCGATGTCGATATCGTTGAAAGTCATCAAAGTACCATGGAATGCTGCGAAGAAAGATATATAATTCCGTCTAATTTTACCTTCGTACGTCGAGAAATAACGGTGTAAAAAAATAATTCCTCTTTGCGAAGTGCCCTTGTTGTAGCGTGCGATGCTCGCGTAAAAAGTTGTTCGTATCCGCTCGGAAATCCATCTCTCCGGACTCCACCGTGTCCGTTGGGGTTGGGGATCTTTTACAAGCGGCGCTCGTTAAAACGACGCGAGCGTATTCGCCAACAGGTCGCAAAAAGTTTATGGAATCTCGGCAAACGGCGGGTTTCTAGCTGTTTGCTTCTGATTTCCATGCTGTTTGCGAATCCGTTCGCTCCAATGGGGGCGATTCCATACTTTTGCCGTTCGCGAACAACTTTGGCAGACTTTTTGCAGACCCCTAGACGCGAGGATGGACGTGGAAACGCGAAAAAATGATACGTCATTGGCGGTTACCAAACGCCGATATAGCGTAACAGGCTTGGCAAAAGGTTTCACGATGTTCCGCGAAATATCGGGAGAAGACGAGCTGCGAATTACAAAAAACGATGGTCGAGCGTATTGTGCCGGGATCAGAGGTAGAGAAAGCAGGTGTCCGCGGTTCGGAAAGACCGCAGATCCGCTGCGGGATAAAGGAGCAGCGCGCGATCGGCGCACTTTTCCCCAAAGTCCGCGGGAGAAAGCACGATCGTGGAAGGAGAAAACAACATATAGGAGCATGGAGCGGTTCCGGAATCGATAACTGGAAGTCACGGATATCCATTGCGGGACGAACCGGGAGAATATCTGCCGCTGTTATCTCGGTACCGCCTTTCCGTTGTTCGTGAGCACCGCTTACGCGTGGGAGGGTCCGTGTATCCTTGCTCGAGTTCCTTCGTCCCTATTCTCCACCGTCTCGAGACCTTCGCCTCGAAGTTATCTCCTCTCCTTCGACCGAAACTCGCTAGCGATCGGCATCGATACGGGATGACCGTTTTATATTATAGCTCGATCTTTCCATATGCTTCCACGCAACCGACGATTCTTTCGTTTCTCTCAAACTGAAAACTGCGTGAATCGCGGCTGATTCCCGTTACGACTGTGTTATTAACGGAAGCGTATCGGCGATAAAATTCGCTCGAATTCGATTCGATCGGTCTTCTTCATCGTTAAGACGACTCCACGTAGTCTCGATCTGGTCAGATAATAAACGTGCGGTCATCGTTCGTTCGAGACTGCGTTATTCGCAGAACGATTCGAAGCGTCTCGTTCCCATCGCTGAAGAAACAGGCGCGTTTTATCCGTTCCTATACTTTCTTCCTTTTCCTGCTCGCTTCTCCCTTTGACTATTTATCCTTTCGCGAACGTGCCCTGGACACGAGCGAAAATGCCGGCGAACCGGTTCCTGAATTTTTCGTCTACTCCCCGTCCCGGACTTTAGACCGGTATTCCTCCGCGTTGCAGGATGCGTAGGCTGTTTCGCGGTGTATCTCGCGAATCACCGTATCCATTCCGGATACGCAAATTCGTACCACTTATTCGTGTCACGAATACGAGACGCTCGTATCCGCTTGTCAGGTACGTGTATGTTGCGCGAATTGGCTGTGTGCGGACGGATGCGTTTCAGGAACAACGCAACTATCGACTTGTTGTCTACAATGCGAGCGAAAATGAAATACAACGTTTTAAATTAAACGAATAATTCGGTGCTCTTCGTATCTTTTCCACCGACGCTGTAAGATATCAAATACGACGCGAAATGTTTGAACGTTTCGATTTTCTAAACCGACATCCTACGTCCAAAAGGCGTGTTTCTCGTTCTCGCGACAGCGTTTTCAGCGATTGAGAGAAAGTATTTGTTCGAATTAAGTCGAATATCGTCGATTTATTTTACGATTGTTCGCTTCTGTCCAGTCGAGAATTCATCGAATACACGTAGATGTTTTCAAATTTCATTTAGTTGGAAATAAAGACGTACTATCGGATACAACGGACCATCGATCGCGAGTAAGCTTCCGCTGGCGCGAGTACGGAGTACGATCGGAAACGACAGAGATAACAGTAGCGTCGGTTCTAGCGTCGATATCGACGTACCGATTCGAATAGCCTCGCCAAGGTTTTCGGGAAAAGCGATCAGGACATTGGCAGGTTCCTTCGCTGTATCTTTTTCACGTTTATCTGGACGATTAAAAACTCGGAGGGCAAACTTTTCAGGCCAGATCCAGTTGGAGGCCCGTTTGTCTCTTCGTTTTCGTTTCTCCTCTTTGTCGATACTTTAGCCCATGGAATCAGAGTATTCTCGGCATACTTGTGGCGAGATAAAAAAATCGCGTTACTAGCTGGATTTCCGAAACTTGTCGTTTCACGGTGTAATATCGAGTTATATCAGGCGGATCGTTTCGCAACGGACCGTCTAATCGAAATCTTTCGTAAGACGAATACGCCGCGATTCTTATCTCTGAATGAAATAAGAAGCGAAACGAAACAATAATAATCGTTCTTGGAACTACGGGCCCTTATCAGTGGCGTATTAAAAGGCTTCTCGCGAGCTCGCATTCTTCGACCTTTGCCGAGTAACGGCGAACCATCTCGCTTGCAAATATAACGATCGTTCGCATTTTATCGACGTTGATTAAGTTAAATTCCGAGGGGCTGGCTTGTTAATTTTTCTTCGTTCTTTCCAGACTTTTTGAATCGTATTACTTTTACCATCGTTATTATCGATTAATCCTTTGTGTTTCTCACTCCCTTCTTCTTTTTTCCAGCGATTATACGACTACAGCAATTATAATTAAAAAAACTTATGCGTTTCATCGATCTACCGCCTGAAATTTGCCCCATGTCGCGTACATATACGTAGGTAAAAATTTATTTCCGCTATAATAAGCTATATACACGTGTGTAACGGCCGTTTATATTTTCCGTCTTTCAGGATCAAAAATGATGTATCGAAAAAGATATACACGTGTAACGCAACGACGAATTTAAATGTAGAGAATACGCGAATAACGGCAAGGTACATATCATTACCGTTATACTTTGCGACTAAACCAGACGAAAGCGTTGTTCCTTCGCGGATTTACGAATCAACGTGTCGCAGTTTATCTGTAAGTCTTCGGAGGAGACTCTGTTTACGCGATCAATCTATGCAGGTATATATTTGCATTTCGCGTAGTCGCGATAGGCATCGTTCCATTGCACGAGAAAGGAATATATATCCGTGTCGAAAAACTCGAATTAACATTCGGTTATCTTGACGTACCTTCTCACTGGACGAATTTTCCTACCGCGTTCAAGCTGATCTGAACGCAGGTTTTATATCTCGATATTATCGTATTTGTACGTCTCTATATCGCTATATTCTCCAATTGTCCTACATTCAAAATTCGTGAATTTCGAATCCACGAACCGAACAAAGCGTCTAACTTTACTCCTACGTCATCGTGTTTCCAGAGAAGAAACGTCAAAGGGTTTCTCCAGCGAATTCCCAAGAAACAATATTCTGTACCTTTGGAAGGGAACGGTTCCCGAACGTAGGTACATTTTGCGCAATGCAGGCTCTACAGCGATACTTTTTCATCGATCTCCATCCATGGAACACAGATTTGTGTCGCTACGTCTCGGATGCGCGCGCGTGCGAACAAACAAGCACTGGCTTGTTACAGCGCTATAAACACTTGTAGCACTTCTTATCTCAGATTTAGCGCAGAGAAACGTTCGCTGTAAAAATTGTTACCCGGTATTGGCTTAAATTATTTATCAATTTATTCGATTTACGAAATCGAATTTCTAATTTTCTTGCTTATTTATCGAATTCGTCCTCCAAGTTGTTAGGAATACCGCATCGTTGCTAGAAATCTGCAAACGTTTTAACTAACGTTGATTCGCGTTAAGTAATGTTAAAATTAACGAAACATATTTTAATGTCAACGTTTCGTATTTTAACCTACTAATTTTAATAATAAAACCTTTGTTGCGATGATATTCTGATAATATTAAATAGTATCGATTTGAAATTTATCGCTGGTTCGAACGGTGGTATTGTTACGATAAAATTGGACTAAAGGTCAAAGCGACACGGGTTTCACACAGATTTGACACTGATACGACGTTGATACGACATGGCTAAATCGAGGGACGATACACCGTCTTATGCGAGAAACGCATGGTCTCGGATAATCGATGGTCTTTAGTTTGTCGAAAAAAAAAAAAAAAAAAAAAACAAAGTTACATCGTAGCACGAATTAAAAACGCTAGAACTAGATACAGGTATCTCCTTTTCAACTTGAAGATTTATTTGTTCTTCGCGTAGTATTACGTCGTAATTGTACGATAACCAACCACCGTGTGAAAAGCACGCGAGAAGAGACGTTTGAAAAATTCAATTTAAAAACATTAGTAAAATCATTAGGCAGAGGCGGTGTTTGATAAATATCGTAATCAGGAATTACGCGATATTAACATGTACATAGATACGTATGAGAGAAAGATTTTCTCTTATAAAAGCCGTGACCTCGATCCATACACGTACGTACGTAATTACGAACCAAAATACAAATTCTAATTTTACTTAAGACGATAACTATCACTACCATTAAAACTTATCACGGTTGACTTAGAGTTAAAATACAAACTCGTTTTAAACTAGTTTTACTGTAGATGATAAGCTGCATTGGTATTTATCCGCTGGCTTTTAATCGTACTAAAGGGTCGGTGGTGAAGCGTTACTGCACGCGCAGTTGATCGATCTGCGAAAAGGGCTTTCACTTTCTGTTACGAATATCGAAATATATGGTATTCGTTTCGAAACCGTGATCCCATCGATAGGATAATTATATAACGTTCTTAATAATTCTTAATTACGAAATATCGAACGTGGAATCTAGCTAGTGCGCTACACTGTCGTCCAATGTATCCCGAACGGAACAAACAGCGATAGCGATACTGTATCTGCCGTGTGAACGACGCGATACGCAATCCGTCGTAAGGTTTCGTCCGTCGCCTTCGCGCGAACAGTATCGCCGGCGATCGAGATTTTCCATCTCGGGATGCGCGTCCGATTCGGAATAGCGATATTCGCGTGTATTCGGTACGTATTTTTGAAATTGAGGCTTAAGCGCGGTCGCTTCCAAGTCCACGGATGTTACGGTGAATGGCTTTGTCCGCCATCGTCGAACGTGACGATCCAGCTCGAGCGAGGTCGTTCGCGAGCTTTCAAGATCCGTCCTTCCTTGGACTCCCTTGGACGAAGGTACGCGGCTGCCGCGTGGTCATAAGCCGTGATGATCGGCAAGCGAGATCGTATCTACTTCGCCTCTCTGCGATCTTCGCGTCCATCGGACTTCTGAAAGCACTCTGCGCACTCTTTGGAATATTTTTTGATGGGTCGAAGTACGTATTGCCGCCAAGTAGTGCCGACTTCTTCTCATCCGACGAAAGCGGACGAACAAGCATACAAAAGATAGACATAGCCGCCTTTGTATAACCAAACGTTACTTCACCACGTGCGTATCGTACTAAGAACAGACGTACTTGGTAAATAAAACCATAGTAAATCGATCGAAAATCGATCGGTATTCCAAATCTGTCGACGTTCTGTTAAAAATTGGCAAACATTTGACGAGTCGTGATTTTCCACTTTTTGCTGTTTTTAGCGGAACGTCGTTGCGATATGTAGGTATCGAAAGAAAGAATAAGGTTCATTCTGACGTAACTGATAATGAAATTAATCAACGATCGAGCAACGAGGATCTATCTTATTACGTTGTGGAAGTAATTCGTACGCGGAGATCAAGACCAGTACCAGTACCGAATGAGCCAAATAAATCAAACAAATTGACACTTTGAAGCAGCAATATGCGTGAAATGCCGGAGCAAGCAAAGTACAACGCGTTAGAGCAAAGTCGATCGTAATGGTCGTTGCGTAGTTACGTGCTCGTCGAGTCGGAGGCAACGTTGCGACACCTCGATCTTTCTCGTCTTTTCGATGTCGATGAATTTTCGAAGGATGAAAAGATAAGGAGTAAAAAAGATTTTCGTTTACTTGGTCGCGTATCTTCCTTTGTCCCTGTCAGAAAACATAAACTTATCGGCTTATCAGGCAAGTTTTTTTTTTCTTCAGAGCGTCTAGCACGTATAGCACCGTGAGGCAACGTGCACGATGATTCGAGCGATCGCATTTTTCGTTCGAATCGCGCAACTATCTCCTTCGCTGTTAACCGATAACGAATCGCGATATTAGTTGGTTTTGCAACTTGTATGTCGTTGACGAGGTCACGCGCGATCTTTCGTCGAGAGAGTTTGTTTTGAGAAAAGAAAAGACCGTTAATCTCTGGACGATACGAATGCGTGTACATACTCACCGTCAAACAAGAACGTGTATTTTCCTTTTAATTTCGTACGTTTTTCCCTTTTGTTCGACAGAATGATTCTTGGTTTCGTATTCAGCTCTCTTACAACAACGATACAAAACTTGTTACGTTCATTCGCGCGTAGTAGTTTACCTTAGTCGTAGTTCGATCGTGGACAAGACGTATACGCGCTATACGGGACGTTTGTCTCGATTGAACAATTTCGTAAAGGATCTCGGCAGGAATAGGTATTCCTATACGATTATGGTATAAGGAACCGAAGATATAAAGAAGATTGCTACAAAAGTCGTTTGGCACGGAGGGAAGGGGAGAAACGTTTTTGCAACTAGAACGACGAAGAGGACTTTGAAACAAAGTTCTTTTTAAATCGAATGCTATGTACGCTTTCCAACTCAAAATATGTCAACAAATTATGTCCGTTAAGATCGATTTAACGACGCACCACGATACATTCGAATACGTTGTACACACAAACGTGTACATACGTTGAAAATTTTCTTAGAAAATTCTATGTTCGCGATATATATATATGGTATAAATGCTCGACAAGATTGAATCTAACGATTACAACTACCGTTCTACGATTGAAACAAAAATTAACCTGTTTCTCTTTTAATTACTCGATCGAGTTTCCGTGAAAATAGCGGAAATCTTCCTATAATCAAACAGTTGCTTAATCCTGTGCGTTTTACGACCAGTTCAGATAGTTTCGTTCGTTACAACGGTCCAACCATCGACCACCTAACGCCTAACGGTTAACGGTTAAGAAGAAGGGTCATCGAGGACTCTGGGTCTTAAACGATATTCAAAGAGTAATCGCGATAAAGATACTCGCTCGCATGACCCCTAAACAGTCGAGGTTGCTTTACAGCCTCGAGACGTGTCTTTGCGAGTCATGGACTTGAAAATGGTCACGTTCGCTCGATTAAGACGGCGGTCGCGGAGCCGGCTTCCGCCGTGACCATGTTTCGCTTGAAAGGCATTCTACGTATTGGCTTGTTCGGAAAATTCGTCCGTTGTATCGTAGGTAAATCAGAAGGTTAGGCGTATATTTTTCTATTTTACTCGCTCGTATCTATCCTTCTATCGTCTTTCCACCAATGCTCGTACAAGTATTTGGAAAATCGATATTTTTATTTTACCATCGGAAGAAATAAAGGGAATAAACGGAGACTGACCTCCCAAGATCTTTTTAATTTTTAAGATCAGAGAAACTATCACGCAAGTGCTATATATTATTACGTAAATATGAAAACAGAGTTCTTTCGTTATCTTCTAACCGTAGAAAAATCAATCGTTTACGTCGAGATTTTTTCTAAAGACAGGCGAAAAGATCAATTTCTGGACTATGCGTATGAGAATTTCGTACGCACTCGTTCACTCTCGTTCGTTTCGAGTTTCGTTCAAACGCTGCTACTACCTGCCGAGAAACCGAGAAAAATTTGTCGAACGAGCCGTAAGCGATGGCATGGAAATGGTGTGTCACGACTGTTATCTGCCCTCGATGGAGGTTCGTCCGCGCGTCAGGAGATACAACGTACACAGGAAATCCCTCTGGCCGTGCTACGAGGCTTCGTTTCCGGCGATATCACGCGCCTTATCGATCGTCCCGGAAAGCTTGGTTTAACGCGCATTATTTAAGCCTATGTATTTATTTTCTACTTGGATATTTCGATTCTCCGAACTGCTTATTTCGCTTTTGTTCATAAACAACGGATAAGATTCAGGCGAGATACGATGGAATATTTGGATTTTATTAAATTGTAATCTACGCAGAGAATTCGATGTCGTTACGTTATACGTTTTAAGATAAATTCAGTGACGCGTATAACGAGCTTGTTCGAGCGACGATACGACGAGTAAAGTAGGTGGCAAATGTAAAGATCGATTAGCATCTTATAAGCGTAACGCGCATAATACGAGGCAGCAGTCGTTGGCAATGCCGACGTTACGACCACGTTACGATCGTTCCATCGATCTACTGATTTTCCAAGCTAACGATTCTTCGTGTCCGATTCGTTAACGCGATTACAGTTTCCCAATCGTCGTCATAATCTCGATTTATATTCCGACGTCTAACGGTCATCGTCGAACGAAATATGTCCCAAGTTACACAAACGCGTTATACAGCGTGATGCAATCGCGGACTAGAAAAGGCATATTCGAATCACCGCGCGAACACGTTTTCTTCGGCGATAGTACGCGTCCAACGACGGAGAAGCGTCTTTCGTAAATCGTTGTGTCGTAATACCTAAAATCTTTCTATCTTTGTTCGCAAAAATATACCTGTCTTCGATGCAATTTTTAATACTCGCCAAAGGTATTTCGTTCTAAAAAAAATGTTCACCCGTGATATATGAAAATTCCTTCTCTTTTAGCGTTCCTTATATTTGTTAAGTATCGGATTAGTTGGTCAATGCAATATCGCGTTTCATCGTATCGCGTACTCGAGATTCATTTAGTCGGATAAAATGCAAAAGGAAGAAAGCCATTAGATACGATAATATTGTATATTTTTATATCAGCTGCCTAATACGACACGTAACACTTTTCGGCGTAAAACTCCAGGTTGGTACAGGTGATAAATAGGTAATAAATTACAAAGCAAATAAACATCGAGGAAAAGAGAAATGGCAGTTGTCGGGATTGGTATTATAAATCGTCGCTACCAGCCTATGAAGTATCGCTGATAATTTCCTCCGTACGTACCTACCTATTTATCTATGTATAAATTGGCGATACTTTCACGTAGAATTGTAATCGTATCGCGACGTCGACAAAGATGATCGCAGTAACCGTCGTAGTATCGTGAAAGATGGAGATTTTTACGGAAGATCGAGACTAGTATTTATGGCTATTTTGTTATTTACGTTCACTCGATACCCGCTTATACAGAATGTTGCGCTCCGAGTTGCGAAAAAGGAGAACGATACGATTCAGTGGAATCGGATATCTAAAAGCCAGTTTTTGTAATCGGATGCAATCCGAATTGATTAAACGAGACGTTGCACCACGATAGTTGTTCCCTCTTACGAAAAGCAAGCTCGGCGACTTGCACGGTGGGGGCGATGCGCCGCGTCTCGTGTAATCGATATTAAAAAAAAAAGAAGTCTAAATTGGGAAGAATTATTTGCGAAATTGGGCAGCTTAGGAAACGATAATTAATACAAATCGGTGTTACGCGTGGATGATCGAATCGATATTCGAATATTATAGGAATTGTTGTTGGACGTATACGTTGCAAACAAATAGAAAACAAAGCAAAGATAAAATAAAATTATTTACATGTAAAAAGTTGGGCGAAGGAAATTCGCGTAAGCTGATCGTAAAATAGCAAAGTCTGCATGCGTAAGTCGTGCGTGAGTCGTGCATTTGGTATTTTATGAGAGAAAAAAGTATAAAGTTTTTAAAAATCATTTATGAGATTTGAAGATGTACCGACGACTAAACCGCAGACTGGAAATTGCAGATACTAATTATCTGCAAAATTTGCACTGTAAAAATTGGCACGAGTCGATATCGTGCAATTGACAAGACGGACGGTACTCGAAGAAGGATTTGCCGTAATCGTTTACTACCTGCGTAGTTTGGTAGCAGAGATAAAGTCGAAATAAAATTATAGAAGTTTGCTTGAAAAATTTGGCAACTTGGCGAGGAAGCAACCGAGTACGTTACGCAAAGTCGCTGTTACGTAATTAGAACGAATCGATATTTGACGAAACGTATAGAAACTATTGCACGGTCGTACGTTATAACGACGAAAGAGAATTTCAGATCAAATTTAAGACGATTTTCCTGTACGTGTCTTCTCGCCAATTTTCCACGCATCTTTTTTACAAACGTCCGTCAACGTAGAATCGCGCTGACTGGCCAAAGTTTCGTTCAAATAGATCGAGTTCTACCGTACTAATCGCGTATATCGATACTAAGATTAGAAAATAAATAGTCGGAGCACGAAACGATCGGCTCTCGAGCGGCGCGTATTATTTCCTTCGTTGATCGAAAGAAAGAAAACTTTATGATAGATTACCAAGCAATTGTAATGCTCCGCGTTCAACATACCCCATAACGACGAAGGACCTTTCCGTTGTTTTCAGCATATGTCGCGTTCGCGTATCGTTGTCTATATTCATCGGTGGCAGTTTTTTCGAATGGTCCGGTAGTTGGATGATTCGGTGACGGATAACCGATATCTCCGCGTTCGAGACCGGATCGATGACAGAAACGACGGTATACTAATTTGCCTGACAGGTGTGAATTTTAGTGCGTTAAAGAAACGACGCGACGCGATACCGCGACGGGACGAAAGATTAAACAGCCGCTGTCTGGACGCATGCTATATCGCACGTAGCGGCAAGGTGCGTAGTAACAGACCTTTGATATTGTGTGGTAGAGTTGTGCTCGGTTCGTTACACAATTTCGTGCAGCCGTTGCAAGCCTCCTCTCCTTTGTTCGCGATAATTCCCTCCTCGCGATTTATGGCCGCCCCGACGACGGGTTCGCAAACGAAAAAATCACGAGTGTATTCTTCGATGAGACGGGATGTTTAATACCGTACACGTTAAACAGCAATGCCAACCAACGTCGAAAATAACAAGTTAAATATTCTCAAACGTATCGTAGTCGTCAATTCGAGCATCGGTCGTACAACGACGTTAGAAATTGCTTGATTCCTAGCGGTGTAACGAATTATGGATTATAAATTTGCCGGTCTAGACGCGTAATAGACACGCAACAAGGTTTACGGTATAAACGTTTTCTATGCAAATGTCGTCTTGCTGTTGGTTAAGTTTTAACCTAACTTCTTTCGTAACCGTAATCGTTATTGTACGCTTTTATGCGCGTCATCGGTAAAAATTCGTAATCGAAGGTCAGAAACAGGCACGAAGATAATTATAATATCGTTCCGCGTCTTTGTTCTTTGTAGGTTCACGTTCGTGCATAATTTTCCGGCGATAACGCAAAATACGCGTTGTCTTAAACGTCTTGTTGGTAAAATTAAGAAAAAATGGAAAATAAAACGATATAATCAAGAATCGAAGGATCCGGTATTTAAAGAATTTCTAGACGAACGAGCCGTAATTGATCTTACTTATCCAAGCGATCGATGAATTTTTATTGGAACATCGAATATACCGTGAAAATCTAGTTTAGAGTTTTTAAAACGTGAAATTATTCGCGTATTTTCTTGCAGATTTCATACATAGTAATGAGTTGAGACTCGTGAATCGTATTCTGTTTTGCTAATTCCTTTCTTCTCGCGATCGATTTAAACGATTACGTTATTGGATAACGATAAGATGGACAATGTAATTTTTGTCGTAGAATTTATCTGCCTGCTTATTTCTGTTACCGACGAGCGATAGAAGAAAGAGGAAAGATCGTTCGTGCCTTGCGTCAGATTATTTTATCGGAGCGTCGTGTTTGGTGGAGTTTTCGTCGATCAATCGCATTGTAACAATCTCTTTCTTCTTTTCGAAGCTTCTTCGATAGACGTTGAATTCACGTTTCTTTCTTACGTATCTCTCTTCTTCTTTCGCGATACTTTTCGGCATTCTATTAATCGAGCGATAACGACTTATCGAATAAAATGAACGTAAGATAACGATAAATTGCATTCAAGCTAATAATACAGATATTTCGAAAAATTCGTTACACGTACCAGCAACGTGAAGGCGTCCAATAAAATTTACAAAATTGAAATAGGAGCAAACGTTTTATTAATCGACGATTTTTCATCGGCATCGCGTCCCCGTTCATCCCTTTTCGATCGAAACGTTACATTCGATCAGCCATGTGTTATTTATAAAGGTTGAGCGACAAAAGCGCGTTAGCTTGTAGTCGTCGGAAGTAACAATTTTTACAACGATTGCCTACGTCATTACTTTTTCCTCTCCATCGCATCGGCCCGTCTCGTGAGGCATCCGCAAAAATAGTTTCGACCGTGAACATAATCGTACGTCCGGCTCGTTTACCATGAGAATGCCCGCGCGACTGCTGTCTGCAGTCCAATCGACCGTTCGTACGAGACATTGCGAAAGAAGTTGCAAAAATTCGCGAAACGACGATGATCGCGAAATTCGTTATCTTTGAAATCGTTAACACGAATGACTGGTTGAGAGGCAAAGATGCGAATCGTACAAAATATCAAGTCCATTCTCCATCATTTTTTTTCCACGCAAAAATTCAACGACACTTGCAGATTTTGAAAAAAACGTTCAAGCGTGATTTTCTAAATGGGATTACACGCGATTCCGTTTATAATTTATCATCGTAATATATGTTAGTATCGAGACAAGAGAGATGTATGTTGCGCGAACATTCATTGTACCGTGTAAAGTACAATATCTTTGCTATTTATGCTTTCTACGGTCTCTGTATGAAATTAGGATAGAATGCTACGAAGGTTCCGTCGTAACGTTACAGTTTCTTCCGCGCGATATCGAATATTGAAAATCGGTACGTAAGAAGTATGATTTGAATGTCTCGCGCTTTTTTCTTTTTTTCTTTTTTCTTTTTTTTTTTTGCAATAATCTTCGTTTCGTTATCTCTTCCGAGAGATGTTTTGTGAAAAAATTCAATAAAGTACGATAATATTCTTTAAAACAGAACGATACATCGTTTTATTTTTAAATGACAAAGAGTTGGCAAACATCCCGATATTTTTCCATACATCCAGGATTACTGGAACGACTTTCTATAGAGTTGATACAATATTTTGTAAAGTCAAAAAGGTATACGGATCAATTTTTTTATTCTACCTTACACTACAGACACGTATATGTGTAGATATATATGTTACCTTACGCAGGGAATATATAAATGTAAATGCAAATAGTGAATTATTATTACGCATGAAGTTGGCAGTATACAATTTTTATAAAAATCAAAAAATCATATCGAAGAATCCTCTAAATTTTTATCTTAAATTTATCCTACTTTTAGTATACCGTAAAGTTTGTAAATTTGTTCGACTTGTCATTATGCTGTTATCAAAGCAATCTATTCGTCATAAAAGTTATATAGGATAAAGTAAAAAAAAATTGTAATCAATTATATTCTTTCGAGAAATGACAATACTTATTTTTCTTTCTTTCGTTACTTACTCTCTCTCTCTCTCTCTCTCTCTCTCTCTCTCTCTCTCTCTCGTTTTATCTCCATCGCTGTCTAAACTCCACCGATTAAAAACGAAAGCACTACGAACGATGTCGTCGAATCTTAGGCAATTTCTCGTAAAATATCTCTCGACAGCATGCAACGAGAGTCTAGTTTTACATCAACCTAATCACAGATAAAGATTTGTCAAGTTCATCGGTCATTCCAGTTGATCGATCAAAGGTTCAAATGCCGCAAAATTTTGGTTCATCGACGATCTAACAACCAACGATCTAACTCGCTTTATCTACCTGTAATAATCGGTAATAGATCTGACGCGATACCGCGTAAATACGTACCACGGAATTACAACTAGTCGTACTTTTCCAAAGCAAGTCTTCGTGACACAGGGAATCTTCCAATCGTTGCACAAATCTTTCGAATATTTACGAAACTTGACGAATTTTTTAATCATCGAGACAACGATATTTTCGTCATCGTGTCCTATTGTCTTCGAAGAACGAGTCAGCATCGCATACCTTTCGATGAGTAAGTTCCTGAGTATAATTGAATCACGGTCAAACAAATCTTTTTGGTACGTGCACAGTGTACACGCCTCGCAAGGAGCCACAGCTAAGCTAATCCACAAGCTGCCACATGTCACGTATTCTACGTCAATATTCCACCTATCCTACTGGACGATCGTTATCGGTTCGCCCACCAAATACCTTCGAAATTTGTAAAGTTACTTATAGATACTTGGGAACCGTGTTAGATTTTGCCGTTTATGACACGGTCGCAAACGATTGTTATTTTCAAGAGAAAACTTTTCGGTGGTATAGCGCGTAATTCGAACACGTATCGCTCAGTGTATGGTAAAGTATGGTTAGTTTACGCCGAAGCGGATCGAGTTTGCGACCATCTACGTTTCGGGTTTGGAGACCATGTAAACAAAAGTATGCGACTATTTATCTATTTCTCGCGAGATATAATTACGTTTAACGACAAAATGACAAGTTACAGATACGTACAGTATATCGTAGAATATTATAATGCTGCGAGCATTGTTACTTTAAAAGTTCTTTAACCAGTCTTCGACCAGTTCAGTTTCTGAGTTGTAGACCGGATAAACAGAAACAAGTAGTTTGTAGACGACGTTGTAGATAATTAATTGATCGAACTTCCACAAGAATTTTGACATAAATAGCTCGACAACTTTTCTCGTTGCGTACGTAACTCGTGACAAACCTTGCCATTTGCGAGAATTTTTTTTTTGTTAACCACTTTTACGGGCAACTGCGTTTATTTGAATATTTTCACGAGGTCGATACGTACGTGTACGTGTATCGGAAAGACGGGGGAAAAAAGAGATTCGTTGTTAAAGAACGAAGGTCGCGCGTCGAGCGTACTCGTTCGATAGCTTTTCGCAATCACGGTTGGTCGATGACTTTTCGAATTCATTAATATCCGTTTTATTTACACAACTTTCGTCCTACGGTAGATACGATTCTAAACGTGGCAGCTGATTTATCGGAGCCCGAGTTATCGATTCCTCGAGCGGAGTATCGTTCTGCCTAGAGTAAATCGTTAGTTTTTTACGGAATCATCGAAATAGCAAGTTGTTTCGCCTTTTATCTAAGAAACGAAACAACGTGCCGTGCAGCGAAATCTTTGGCGGAAAGGTAACGAAAACGGACGAAACAGAAACGGAAAGACGTACGTATGCGAAAATGCGTTGGGCAATCGATGGAAAACGCTAGGCGTAACGATGAAAATCTCGCGAGGCCCGAGCGACTCGCAAAACCATCTAAAATGTTTTTTATCGTCGAAAATAAGGCCTGGAAGATGAACGGCGCGGCGGTTGCGAGCAACGCTATCAAAATTCTGTTCGTAACAAATATACCTCAGCCTTGAAGACATTTCAGACCGTATACGAAGATAAAATTTCTGCGCCGATAGCTGGCGAAATATCGCGAGAGAATCGAAAGGACCGAAATCGCAATTTAAATTCTAGAAACAGGAATCAACTACGATTAACATTTCAATTGGCAAAGCTAAGCTCCGCTTGTATATTCATAGATCGTTAACAGCCGTTAAATTAACGTGTGAGATAAAAACATGACAAATCGACAAATAAAATATGAATGCGAAATTAGTCAATGGCCGAACGGAGAAGAACATTTTTCGTAATATGTACATATATATATCTTAATCTTTATCCGGATTAAATATGTTTGAATTCAAATAACTTGATTTCAAAACAGCGTTTATACAGTCAGATTATTCAGCTTGAAGAGATTTCGGTTCGGTAACGAGAATAAAAGTACGTAATACGATTGAACATAATTGAAACATCTTGGTTTAGACGACCGATGTTAGTGGGCGCGAACCTTCCGATTACACGTCGTTGCTTTTAAATCGCGGGATATTTGAAAAGAATCTTGCAGGATTTCTACTGTCGGATAGGTAGCAAAAAGGTAGCTCGCCAAAAGCTTACTGTCGGAATAGAACTCTCATTTCTTTCTAGTCATCTTCTGCAGTTCGCTTCGAGACACGGGTGAAATAAGCATAGGTGTAAAGTACGGATGTGATCGTGAATGGCCGAAAAACGAGTACGTTGATTATTGCATCGCTTACGTAGGTACTTCGAATCGAACATGTCCAACGATTCTCGAGTTTCATACGTACGATCGCTTGGACACAGCTTCGATTTATAATAAACGATATTGAAAATAAAATTTTGTAAGACGCATCTACGCAACTACGTTATCGGACGGTTGACGCGTATTATCGAGATGTATCGTTTCCGGAACGCGGCGAGCCGCCGTGTTTTTCGTTGACATACATGGATCGGCTTGAATCATCGAGCCGCGAAACGAAGCAACCGGCACCCACGTAAGTGGCAGAATCGAGTGCGTTAAAAAAAAGCATTATGTTGGCCAATATCCGGTCTGGGGCCTGAGCTCGTTTGGAAATTCGAAGGCCTGCTCCGGCTCCGGCCGTGATCCACCACGCAATCCGCCGTATCTCGTCAGACCAGCGTGTATATTTACGTGCATAAATATACCTTTTACAATAAACGTTTTTCAGTATGTTATAACGCAGCAGAATGTATTTAGCTATTTCCTAAGCGAGACAATCAGGATATTATTATTGATATCCTTAATACGCAAAACTGGTCTAAATTAAAGGTCTTTACGATCGAAAGAAGACGTTTAATTCGTCTCGATTTCATTTTTTGCCAAGCTTACTCTACTGTTATTACGTATAGTACGTATTATTTCGAAATGCATTTAATTGCTTGTAAGGTAATAGAAAAGAAAAGAAAAAAAAAAAGAGAAAAGAAGAGAATAAATAAAATAATAAAAGAAGAGATATATGTACGATCGCATACGCATTCGATCTTCAAGGTGAGAAGTTTCATAGGTAATTTTCGATGCCGCCTCTATGATAGTTTTCGATCGAATACAAGAGAGGAAATTACATTTTTTTTTTTTAACTAACGTAAAATCGACTAAAAGTGGATCCTCCATTTATTAAATTTAGCACTAATCAGGTAAAAGTAAAATTACCTCGGAAACAATGAGATTTCTCGTCTCAAAATATGAAAATACAGGTTGTTAAATAACGTTGTTATCAATTAGCAAATAGGTTATCTTCGTATTTAGTATTTTTTCTTCGCATCTATAAGAGAAGAAAACTGCGAAGCTAAATGTATTTGAAGAAATGACCTGAGAACAGCGCACTTGTATCTCTATGTGGCAAAAAGTACGTGCAACGATGATACGATTTCTCACGGTCATCGTCATGGCGAAGTATACGTGGGTGAGGTTACGTGCCCTTAGCTGCCACCGATTGTTTAAGCGTGACTCCCGCGGTTGCTAAGGAACGTTAAGGTAGGTCAAGGGCACGTCGTTTATGCGAAACGAATACCTCCAATCTGTCTACTCCTTCGCCGACTACTTTTCACCGATTAAAAGAGAATTCGATATGGAATTTAAAAGAACCAGTCGTACCATCCGCCTGTTAGCCTTAAAAGTTTCTACATAATAAGTATGTATATTCTTTACTTTTGTTTTCAAGATGAAACGTAACATTTTCTGTATCGGAAAATGGAAAATTTCAATAACGAATTTCGATCGACGCGACTCGTAATGCGGTAGTAGCGCAAAAGCTAACGTAGAAGCAATTAGTGTCATGGATAGTCTGTTGTAAACGTACAAAAAGTTTACGTGTATGACCGCGTGTCGCGGTTTAGGATGCCCACGTACGCACTGATGTGGCCAGTAGCGCAGCTCTAGCTGTCGAGGCCCTTTTATCTCGTGCTCCAAAGGAACAAACTATTCTCAATATTTTCTTTCATCATTATTGTACAATGTTTTGTAACTTTCTCGCATATTGCATCATCATGCAAATTAAGCGTAAACGAAGGATATACTGTAAGGCGTATAAGAGCTAAATAACGAAATGCTGAATCAGTAACGTAACTGAAACCATAGAAAACCCATATTCGTATCTTGAAATGTACAACTGAAATTTACAACGAGTATAGGTTATGCAGGAGAAAATAAGGCCGTACTGACACAACTTTGGCGCGTAGAAGAAAAAAATTTCTTTTTCGCATCCACGCGATACATCCTAGTCCCTTGAACCGTATCCGTCATCCGATGATTAAGAAAAAAGAGGTAACTCACCGCAGGAAGCTCGAGACAAAAGAACGCGTCCTTCTTTGTAATTTCTCATCTAAATTTGAATCACGTTTTTACGAGCACGATAAACACACGAGGGCACCGCACAACGCGACGCACTTGTGCCGACACTGTAAATCTGTTAAACACGCATGCGCGTTTACGTCTCTTTCCCCCACCACGTACTAACCGATTCTGTCGGGTTAAGCGTTAAGCCGAGGCGGCGACCGCAGCTTTAGTCGTTTGCTGCACAATGGCGCGATTGGTTTGTGCTTGTTCGCCCTGCTGCCGCCGTCGTTTCTGAGCGGAGGGCCGGCCCAAAACGTTGGACCGTCCGTTGCGCGGGATATAAATCTTACCGCACAGTCTCCCTCGTTCGTAACCGCTCAGCTCTCCACGTTTCTTCGTTTCTCTCGAATTATTCGGTTCTCGTAGTCTGTCTGACGAAAGAGAAACGGTAACAACGACGGCTGGTCGAAAGACTAATCCCGAGAACCGTGAATAGAAAGACCACCACGACCGACCGACCGACCGACCGACCGACCGTCATCCAGGAAGAAGGCCAGGTTTTATCCAACGCGCGCGCTATTCGAAAAACCAATACGCCCGGTAGAATCCGGGGGTTCGCTTTTCGAGCAGACGGCGGTTATCAACAACGTCTTTGGGGGAAACTCGGATTACATCTGACCGTTTCTCCACCCCAGCCTCCCGTTCAGGAACGCACGGCGACAACAGGAAGAACATACAAAGGTAATCCATGTGTTTGTTCACCTTGCTGTCGTAGACCAGGATAAATATATTTAGAAGAAAAAGGAATAACATTGACAAGTGTGTGTGTGTGTGTGTGTGTGTGTGCGTACACGTATTAAGCGTATCAGTCTCACGCGAGTACAGTGCAAAGTGCAGTGATTATTACCGACGCGTACCGGATCGATGTCAGCCTCTTCGTTGTATCGTATATTTACTTTGGTGCGCTTGCCCTGATATACATATGTATACCAATGTGTAATCCTTGCTAGCTTTCCTATCGAGTCGTTTATTTGTCAGAATTTAACGATTTCACAACAACCAATGGATTAGACGATCGAAACTCGTGGCTAGCATACTGTTGTACGTCACTGAACTTTACAAACGTTTTCCTCTAGTATTTTGATACGATGTTTGAATAAATTTTCGCCGCTTAACCCGATAGATCTCCGCCAACTCTAATTTATTGTCATTGTCTACTTTCTATCTTGTTCATATAGGAAATCGTTTAAACGCCGGTACGATCCACCGACTGCGTGACCAGACGTATTAGGCAATTTATTTCGCGGTATTGCGTCACGTTCTCGTGCGCTATTAATGCAACCGGTGCTAGCAGTATCGTCGTGACAACTGTGGAACTCCGCCATTTTGACCTTACCGAAGGATATCTGCTATCTACTCGGTGGTAGTACGCGTGCGAACAACATACATATACATGCGTTTCGACACGCGCTACCGTGTGGACGCAATCCTTTACTAATTCCGAGCTCGCTATTTCGTCAGATCCTCGTTCATTCAATAAACATGGACATAGGGGACGCTTACGCGAGTTCCAGCACGGGGCTCCCGTACCTGTCGTTACGCTGTTGATCTTACCAAACGTTCGAAACGTTCGAGTAATTCAAGATAAAAAGCACGTCTCGGTAAATCGTCGAGCAGAGATGACGGATTAGGATCAAGATTATCTCCCATGGAGAGAACCAGGGGACGTGTACTCTCTCGCACACACACACACACACACACACTTTCCTGATCTTTGGAACGGGTAGTAGAAGCTTTGCGCAAGTGCGTTGATATCGTAATGGCGCGATTTCGCGAATATCGATAGTCGACATCCGTACAAACGATATCGAACAAAATCGAACGATCGAGTAAGCTCTGGTCTTGAGTCTGTGATTATCCGCCGGTGTATCTTTTTCCTATTTCAAGATTAACCTTTTGATTTCGCATCATTGGGAAACATCAATAAGCAGAAATTAAAATGAAACAGATGCGTTTCATAGGGAATAGAGAGGCAGCGATAACCTATAATTTTTGCATACTTTTGTACTCGTACGATTTACATACATATACGAAGCGTATCTTACGTTGCATACAGCCAAGGACGCCAAATTTACATATCGTTGAATCACAACAATTGTAGTTGGAAAACCGATCTTCGCGAGCAGATGGTTGCTTCTTGAAATTACAATAGAGCTTGTGAAAACGTGTTTTACAATTATTTTGCAATCTTTTGCAATCGAATTTTATGAATATTTTCGAAATATTGTACGCCGAGGAGATGTCATAATTGAAGTTATGGTACGAAAGGCAAAAGCAAGTTAACAAGACAGAAAATTAACGCGAAATCCAGATAATAATGTATCGAAATAATACGTGTACGTACCTCAAACGAAATAATATGATAAATGCTGTGCAAAGTTATCGTCTGTTGTGCGCAACAAGGTGTAAATAAAGGAGAAGGGAATCGATAAAAATTCGTTGTATCATTAGCAGCGTTAATAATTCTGTCGAGATTTTCTTGCATCACATTTTATAATTTTTCTGCCAGTTGGCTTCTTTGACTGGCTAGAACGTTACAGCGCAACGACCGCCTTACAGCGATATCCCTGACCTTACAATATCCCCTTCTCTATAGAAATTGCGCACAAGGCAGGACGAGTGTCGAAACATGATCTTTTGAAATTGTCCGTGAATCACATAGAGGATAAACGGAACCCCTGTCGTTCAATCCCTATTACGAATGTCAATAATTATTCGATTCAACGAGTTTACCAGCTTCTTAATTTATACGAAAGCGACAAACGGTTTTCTGCCATTTATATAATATTAAAAAGATTATCGTTAGTAGGTGCGGAGAATCGATGAAATCGATGATTTATAGCAGCACAGATTCTTAGTATATACCATGTTTGAATGGGAAATAGTGCATCGTGTGAAAACTCGTTTTTATTCTTATCTGTTGCAGAGCTTTCCCGTAAAGTGACCGATTGTCACCCACGAAGATCTCCGTCCAAGGACCCAGCGGTAGCACGAAGCAACGCGCTGCGTGGGCCTAAGCACAAGTGATATTCTTATCTAATAATTAATACATAGCTATATACGCGTTTATACCGATCAAGCCTAGAAACGTTGAAATCGACTCGTTATAATCGATAATCGATAATCGATAATCGATAATCGTCGCAGCCGCGTTCGGTAATCTTGTGAAGTGTGTTCAAAAAGCTTATCCGCTTTAACGGTTTATTGACAATAATTACGAATAATTATAAAAATCGATCGAACTTCTAAACACGGGGACGCGTGTTTCGTTTACATTGAAACGTACTATTTCGAAGGGAAGAGGAGAAGGAAGAAGGTGGGTAGTAGTGTCGCGAGTGTAAAACAGTGCGTGTGTGAAAACGGCACAATATGAGAGTGACAGCCGCTGTTAGACAGCATTCTCTTCATCTACAAGTGGCTCGTACCAACAATGGGAAGTTCCTGGTCTGTCCGAACAATAGTCAGGACATCAGTCAACAACCGGCAAACGACGAGACAAACTCGGTGCCAGCGGTTGTCTTTCCTAGTTACGAACCGGTGCCTACCGATCATCATGGACCTACCATACTCGGTGATCGGTATTTGCTTCTTGGACCGGCCGAGGGCAGCGCTTTATACCGATGCGTCGATGTACACACTGGTCAACAGCTCGTCGCAAAGGTGAGCATTCGACCATCTTTCGTAGCTTCCCTTCGTATTTATGTAAACGCGTTTGATAAATATAAATATAATTTTTCATTCTTTTACCATTTGCATGCGCGTGACGCGTTCTACACGATAGTGGCGTAAGTTTTAAGCTACCTTGAATAATCGATCGTTACGCTAGTGTTTTGATTACGTAAGGTAGAAATATAACGACAATTCGATTTTCTAACCCCGTTGATCCATATATTATTCTTATATACATGGTAGATATATAAATTGTCATTAAATGTCGCTGCTTAATTTTATCGAGAATATCGATGTCGTCGATGTTTTTCAGCAGATCATTCAGATTTTAAATGTTTTTATTGACCAATAAGGAGATACCAAAAGGAGAGTAAAATCGGTGAAGGTGTTAATTCACGGAAAACGTGATTCATGTAATATACGAGCGTCGTACATCGAGTGTTGTTAGATTAGAACAAACGTAGCGTTAAAACACACGTTACGTGTGAAAGGTTGATGTAATCTTTCTAGCTATGACTTTTACAAAATAACTACAACCAATCAAAATTAAGAAATGTTGATATATACATTAATGATGAAATTTATTTTTTATGGATATTTCAACTAAAATTATTCGATATTCAAAGATGGAAGCATTGTTTTCAGAATATTTTGCTACGTTATTTAAATACGGATACTGTTCAAACTCTAAAAATTGTATACATTTATCTTAATATTTCATAATTGTTCTAAAAGAGAGATTTATTCACGCGCGTATTGTATTCATGAATCGTCTGCACATTGAATGAAAGGCGAGCCAACCGATCCGATGTTACTAGAATGCAACACTTGTTAATTTCCATTTCGGACGACAATTATGTTAAACGCATTACGCTCGTCGCCCTTATCGCGGAAATAATAAGCTACATTTGCTATTCAAAGTATCGTCCAAGTACATATTTTCGTCGTCTCTAATAAAACGGTCAATTAGTCATTGTCGCGCACACAATTTTTAGCGGTCGATTATCAATTATTATTATTATTATTATTTACGTTTTTTCATTAAACCATCATCCCCTACATATTTACGTATTTACCGACGATTTACTCTTCAAGAAGTAGATATATTCTTAGAGTTATCTACAATAATGTCTTAAAAATCGCCATTGCTGTATCATTTTAGACGAAATTAATAGAACTTGTTGCGCACAAAGTTCTTTAATATAGCTTTTATAGAACGTATTACGCCTTGGGATTTGAAAGATAAAATAGGTTAATTGTAAGCGTTCGAACGAAATATCGCATGTAGAGCAGGAGATGACAGAATTTCACTTTCACAGAAATTATCTCGCAGAGTATCGTCTCGTCTTTCGAAAGGGTTAGAAGTGGGTAACTTGGTTAAAATTTATAGCGAATATTCATTCGTCTTGTTAAACGGTTGATAGACTCGTCGATATTCGTCGTTTACCTTGTGGCAAATTGCTAATAAATTGGAAAAAAAAAATCCAAGTGGAAAATGGTATTCTCGGTAATAATGGTAAAATCAGTGTGCGAATGTACAATTTGCCCGACGAAGAAAAATAGTCGCGAATGGATTTCACAACGCGTTTGACCGTTTATCCTTGATAGGGCAAACGCATCCTGCCTGCAGGATATGTGTGGCGTCACGTAAGACTCGAAGGCAGGTGTGCAACAACGTGCAAACGTACGTGCAATAAAGCGTTACACGATGTATCGATGAAAATCGCCTTTCTAAACTGTCGCTTAAGGGCGTTATTCGCTTGAGATTTAGGCCGATCGGGAATGGTCGACGCGTTATCGGTCAATGCCACCGATTCGTGGTCTGCCATGTATACCGTGTAAGATGGTCGTTTCATTCTCGTTTACGGGAATACACGTGTCGATGATTCTTATTTGCGTATCGTCGATCAAAGAGGAAACTTTCGTCGCTTTGAAACGTTCGTCGTCGAAAAAATTCAATTTGAATATCCGTTTCTCGAATATCCGTTCCACGAGCAGTTTACTAAGTACGCGCACGTGTAATCGACGAAACATCGAACTCGATTTTTCCAGAAAATACATACATACATACATACATACATACATACATACATACATATATACATACATACATACTTGGTGAGACTGAGTGGATATCGAGTGGTTGACGAGTACGAGATCGATTAATCGGTAGTTTCCTGGAACGATTATCATATTTTGTGCGAAACCAGTAGATAGATATTTTAATCGTACTTGTAATAGGAGTAAGATTCAGAAGGAACGTTTCGTCGGGAACAGTTACCTCGAACTAGATCGTCTACCGAATGGACGTTTACTTTTAGGAATAAACAAAAGTTATCCATCGGGATCGAGGATGCTACGGAGCAGGAGTTTGTTTTGAAAATGCCGTGGAATAGTAATCTTCTAACGCATTTATTTTTACCATAAACACGATATATTCTCTATCTTCGCTAAGCCGATTCTCGATGCCTCGGCTTCTCCGATTTGTTGAAACAGGTCCCATGCATATCTTATAATGCGTAGATCGACGTTCGTGGTTTCGCGTTTCGATACTTTCAAAAAATATGAAGTACGATAGTAAAACTATATACCACAGTGTATATATAGATACAGTATACATAGGTATACGTGAAAAGGTTTCTTAGAGGCATATCTAACAGCAGCTATAAAAACGCCGATATATACGACCTAACGCTCTTTTGCACTTTACCGTACATGGTAAATCCATAATAGCGAACGATCTAGCTAGAAAAAATAGACCAAAGACAATGATACCGGAAAAGTAGAGAGACAGTAGCCGGTGACGATCGAGAGGCGATATTCGTTGCAAAGAAATCACGCTTTTTAGAGCGTGTCTGTAGGTACGGTTACACCGGTTAGAGGGAAAAGTAGCGGATCCTCTGCTGTATCCGGTGTTTCTTCTCGCGAAACGGGCAACCGTTATTTCTATTGTCATCGGTGCCATAAGAGATTCATTGGTAGGAACGCGTGTGTCACTCTCCGCGAGAAGCTGTTCGGTATATTCTTGCGTCAACCTTCACCGCATTTCTCGCAATTAAATCCCATAGTTGTTGCATTTCTAATGAACGTTGCTGTTTTAAGGACGCGGCCGTTGCGATATGTCGCAATGTTTTACCTTCGAACGACGATTATTGTTATCCCAGGCTCGAGAAGCACTTGGAATACCACAGGGATGATCCAAAAGTGCTGTCGCCTGAGTTGTTCTGTTTATCGTAAAATTGTAGCATGGTAAAAGCGGAGTCCACGCGCTACAGCTCGTAACTCGTCGACATCGTTATTATTATCATTATTTGCTAAATTATCGCGCAGCACGATCCAAAACATTCCACACACAACGTCGACTTTTTATTTTGGATTTTCAACTCGACAACGGCCGGTAATAACCCATATTTGCATTTCGGTATACCGTTTACAGTTAACGGAAAAGAAAAAGGTTACTTTCTCATCGATCCACCCATTTGGAATCTTTTCCTTTGACGCGCAAACGAATATCCCGTTACGGAGGATTAAAATTTGCTGCGTCTTCTTCTCAATTTTGTGCTCACAAATTCTTTGTCTTTTTTTTTAACGTCGAAAGCTTTCTTGGCTATTGAAACGAGATCAAGATTGGTACGTAAAAAATTCGTAGAAACATTCTCAGCAAACCGTAAACGCAACTTCCTGGTTCGTGATGTCCCTGAAAGAATATACCGTGTAACGTGTACCGGAGATCGTCGAAGCACACACGATTATTTCTTCTTTACGTAAGTTTCTCCTAGGGACGATCAAACTGTCTATGGAAGCGGCTTACGAAAGCGATAAATCATCGTTAGCGATTCGGCGTGCGTACTCGCATCCTGGATTCGGTCGATCCTTCGAGACTTTGCATCTTCGCACGGTTATTTAACTCGTTCGTAATCGCACAATGAGCCTTTATGAATATGATATTATATCGTACGACGATTACGGAGTCGTAAAGCGATCGGAATAGACGAAGCTGGAGGCGATCGTGTGTCCGTTTCGTTCGTTAAACGGAAAAGAAACCAAAGTACAGAAAATTCCGTGAAAGGATTTTTATCGTTTCTCCGCTTTGTGCCGAAGAAACGTACCATGTAAATACGAAGCAAGCATATCTGACAGTGGTTCTCCAAAGTTCGATTAGAAGGTATATTATTCGCTGCTTTTCGATCTCTTTTATAGTCGTATCTGCGGATCGTTCGATAGATTTACAGTCGAAGGATTAAAACGAAGCAGCGCGTGTCCAGTTCTCGTGATTTTACGATGGATTTAACGCTTTTTATCGGTGATAACAGGGTTACACGAGGTTGCCAAAAGAAAATATGCGCGTAGAAGAAGATTAACATTTGCTACGTTCGGCCAGCGTTTCTAATCGGCGTAACTTTTCGTTACGCGAAAGTTAGACGAACCACGAAGAGATATAAAAACGTGGATAGTGAAAATTATTTGAATTTTCATTTGCACAAATTTGAGAGTATGTATGAGAAATGCGAAATCTGAATCGAGGACCACTGTTTTCTACGACGCGTTGCATCGATATAAGCGATTGTACAGTCGTTGCTTCCGCTATACGTATGAATAAAACTTGCGAGGTTGTGACGTAATAACTAGCTACTATAATTCCGAGTAATTTATTCGAGGTTTTCGTGCATTTAGTCGCCTACCGCCAATCTTCCGTGTAGCGTTGCATTTGCGAATAGGAACGGTTACGCGTCATCCAATAATTTCAGTCGAATTATTTATCGTAATAGAAAGTTTACTCTTGTGTCTTGTTCTTGTAGTTTACGTTAATTTCTTCGAAATTTCATCTTCGTGTTATTTTTATTTACATTATCCTTCGTACGTGCAAATTCTATACTCCGATCTATCTACGCTTAATGCTAGATAGTAAATTGTGTCATTATATAGTTTAATACGGTGTGACTGTATTATCGTTAAATCTGTGGTCAGTGCTTTAACAGCGCGATAACGATAATCGATATCTGCGATTTCGATTCGCATTGTCCAGTCGGTTACGAGAAGGTACGCATAATATATGTATGTACGTACTTCATTAGAAGTCACGGTTATCGAATCCACGTGACCGAAGAAACTAGAATTTTCTAGTTGCGTCGCCTGTATCGATATCGGCTGGCTAAATGATCGCCAGATTATTTTTAGGTTTTTACTTAATTTTTTACTTAATTTTTTTCTTTTGCTTCTTATTTTGCTTTCCGATCGATGAGCTGCTAGTCGTGATATTACACAGTTGCGTTGTTATAAATTATGCGTTGTAGATTTACATGAACGAGCAAGCGAGTTACGACGTGAAAAAAGCAGATAAATACTAGAAAAATGTATCTACAGAACCGATCTAAATAATATATACGTACGCGTTATCGCGTATTAAAGGGGCAAGTTGTCCCGATACGAAACGCCTACGGTTACGCCGAAATACGCGCCTTAAGTAAATGCCTTCGATAGCCGCTAAACGAATTCCATCGACAGTTGGCTGTGTATTCGACGCAAAGTTATTACTCGTTACAACGTAATGGCGAATAGTTTGAAACAACGACAAAAGGTTCGCGCTTGTTCCCTAGTATCGTAAGGAGTGTACTACTATGTCCGTCGCTTTCCTCCATCCGCGCGTGTAAAGACTTAAAATTTCCCTTTCGTCCGCCAGCTGCGAGCGAACTGTGGCCATAAATAATACGTAATTTACAAAAGCCCGTTTCTCTCAGTGTCGCTCTACCGACCTTATCTCCTTCTTCCTGATAATAATTGCGATGTTCGACAGACGAAAAGGCGCCACGTGAAACCCTCTGATACGAGAAGAGTGAGAGTGAGAGTGAGAGAGAGAGAGAGAGAGAAGGAGAGAGAAGGCACAATGCGAGCAGCTGCCACCACGTTTCCATTAACATTTTACAATCATCGTGTTATACAATGCGCCGCTTACATCACTGTGTGCCTGGCGAACAAATACAAGGCTGCACCTTGCCTCACCTCGTCGTTGCTTGCTCGTATCACCGAGCACTGCCCGTTATTCATAATCGCTTCTAAAGCCGGGGCCGTTTAATTTAATCGACGATTACATCGGGCCTTGCGTGATATGCTTGCGCAATCGCGACCACCTTCTACCGAACACGTTCACGAGTCTATCTCGGCATAGAGTTAACCAAGTTTAGGATTATTTCGACTGTTCGATTATTTCACAAAGATCGATCCGAAGCTTCACGTTCCGGAAAATATTCGCTTTTCTTCTATCTGCGCGTAATACCAACGACATTTTCTACGTCGTTAGTTGCGAGAAATAGACAACTCTGGAATTATCGTTAAATTACTCGTCGAAATTACAAGTTCCAAACTCTTTATTCGTGCAATTCAGTCAAAAATGTACGAGAGCTTGCGATAAAATTGCTTTAATTTTATCGAGATAGGAATATATACTCGTACACGCTTGTTCGTTATCGCCGTATCGCGTTAAACGTAATTATGTATATGTAGCATATTCGAAACGCACGTCGTAGTCCGATATCGTTAATAATGCAATGAAATATCGAGATATCGAGATTTTTAATACCGTTCGGTTTCTCCGCCGTTTCAGAAAGTGTAAAGTTTCTCATAACGATATCGCATTCGCGTGGAAAATATTTTTAGTTTCGCGAGCTTTTCTTATTCCAGTTGTAATCGTCGTACAACACCGAGCGCGTACTTTTATCGATACGCGTATCTGCGAGAACGATTTTAATCGGTACTGTCGGTAGTTGTAACAGATGTATTTGTTATGACGGAAAAAACTTTTACTTTTTTTTTTTCGTAATTAACTGATACATAATTACGAAATCTCGTGATACACGGAAAATTCCGTAGCCTATAAACGACGTCTTAACAACGATAGCTTTCAGAACAAAGACACGCTCGATTAGACAACTTGGTTCGTAGATAAGTTTCAATCCGATATTAGATAAGATTGAATTGATGAAGTTTCAAACTTTGAGACTAGTTCAGACACGGCCAGTATCGTGATAAAAAGGTTTAATCGAGTAGATTCAAATTTTCAGATTTTCTGGTCGACTAGGAGAACGGAAGAACCTCGCCCCCGCCACTCGCTGTTATCCAACTAAATCGATCTGGACGCGTGTTTCTTTAGCGGAGTTGTTTGGATAGCTCGTTAGACGGACGGAATTTCCCGTGGATGCACAGTGGCGCACGGATCCTTTATACGTACTTACGAATATAGGCGAAAATATGACGTGTAACGTTTTTATCGATTGAATTATGCGGGCATTACTAGAAACAGATCTTTTTAAACTCTGACTTTTAAACGACAAATACGACGAGAAAGTCTTCTATCGCGATGTTACGCGCGCTTGTAGTTGGTTGTTAACGTTTGACAGAGACGCAGAATTTACTTTTTAATATTCATCCTCTTCGACCCTTGGAAAAATTCTTTTCCTTCTCTATCATCGAACGTCCTGATTTTGGAAAGTATAAATTTCAACTGCGACTAGCCGCGGTCTGCTCGATCGGAAAATTTAAAAATTTGGATCGACTCGACCGTGACCGCTTTATCAACTTCGCGCAAGTTACTCGGCTGCTTCGTCTTATTTGATCGCTAATCGTCTTACTTAATTACTACACCGAATCTAAATTCATCGTTACCACCTGCTTACTGTACCGGCCGTATCCGAACCAACGATGAAGCTGGTCCATCTTCGCAATACACTTTCCATAGATAAACCGAATAGCCGTTGATTTACATTTACCCAAGATTTACATTGCCGAAAACCCAACTTAAAATTCAGTTTTTTAACAGCACGCTTGAAAATTCATCGCGTATACGTTAGAATGGTATATTTACACGGTGATTAAGCAGTCGACGTGTCGCAATCGGAGGCACTTGTGCGGCGAATTTTGTAAAGAAAAGTCGGCTCCGGCGAGAAGAATTCGTTGGAAATCGTGTGGCAATTGCTTCGTTGGAAGCGCGTTTGGAAACAAAGGATCTCTTGGTTTATTTTTCGAGGTTTCGTTGTTTGCTTTAACGATTAAAGGTGTAAAACGCAAAGTAATTTTGCTTCTACCCGAGATCTTTTCGATCATTGACCCGTACGCAACGAAAACCATAGATCGTTCGATGCCAGTGTCTAATGGAAGGCGCGTGATGCAATCGAAAGGCAAATTTGAAAGACCTTGCGAAGAAGCTTATTGCGTTAGAACGACGACGAAAGAGGGCTAACGCAGTTAATTACCGCGAGTTAATTTTCCTCTGTAAAAATCGATTCGCGTAAAATAAATTCTAATCTTGCGCTTGTAGAATTTACGAGTATCAAGTATGAGCATAATCGATTAGTTCGCGCAAAGTAAACGTTTGATCGATAATTTATCGGGCAAATGTCATTTTGATCGCGTGCGAAACTTGCGTGCCATACGAACTTGGAATATCGTAAAAGTAATGATCGATCGGTATAGCGGACGATTTCGTAAAGAACGCAGTGATGCCCTTATTAAACTAATGGGACCCAAGTTTCGAAACCGTGTCAGGTTTCGACACGCGAGATGAACGGCCGAACGAACAAAGTTTCCAAAGTAGCCAAGATTTCGTGTGCCCGTTTATCGAGCTGCTTTGTAAAGGCCCGTTAACGTATCACTGTCGGTCGTACCCATTCTTCATCTGGCCCAAGCGAGACACGCGTTCGCGCGTTTAATTATGTAATATCGGTTCCGTTTCTTGCTCAATATTGACGTACTTTGGTAAGCAAATTCCTATGATTTTGTATATTGCGTGCATATAATATATTTTATTAATCTTGTTAAACGGAAGCGAGATGGTAAAATAATGTTTAAGTCGTTGGAAAACTACCGATAACGTATTTTATTCCGATTTTATTCCGATTTTATTCCGATTTTATTCCGACACGTGTTCAAATTGCGTCTCATCCGATATAAACTTGGTACGTATGATATTAAGTTTGTTTTAACATGTATGTAAAGCGTAGTACGCTCGGTAGTGTAAGTAAATTATACGCCACAATTTTTGCATGAATTATTTAACGATGAACAACGAAGAAAGGATTCGATCGAAATTCGATCGAAATCAGGATAAACTCGGATTCGTTATGAGAGAGGAAGGAGCGTTTCTTATATTTCTGTGTCTTGCACGCGACACGTGCATCGTCGCAAGCGATTAAAAGATATGGGGCAGATCGATAAGGTTCAGTCAGATTCGCGCAATTTAAAGCCAACGTGCGTGCGTAAACTTGCCATTTAATCGACTTAAAAGTTAAGACGTTCGAATACGAGTCTCTCCGTTGTTCTACCAAGTATCTTGAAATCGCTTTTCGAAATATTTTTCCAAGCTTAAATTCGATCGAAGCTAAGATTATTTAAAAAAAAGAAAAGAGTAATTTTTTTATCGACTAGGTGGAAAGAAAAGTCTACGAAATGATTAAACATGATTGAAAAGCAAATAACAAGGGCGAAAGTATAAAAGATATTGCTATTGTTCGAAGCGCATCGATTGTTATTTTAATAGATTTAAAGCGATTGTTACATCTCGTTCGATCAAACGGAATTTCTGGAATATCTTGTATGTATTTCGCGGCTGCTTCTGTACGATCGAATGATCTTTGCAAAGACAATTACTATCCTGCTAGCTTATATACGTAGATAAGTTTACGAACTGGTCTCGACGTTGTTTTTACGTTGTTTTTACGTTGATCGATGAACCGGCAAGTTCGATCTCAATTAGTCCAATTAACCATTGGGAAGAAAAAGCCACCGCTGCTTTGGTATCCCGGGTAGCCGGATGCAATTCCGCTCAGCACCTTGAACGTTGACCATGATCGACTCGAGTCAGACATTGGCGTACGAACGTGCGATTAAGCGATAATATCGGTATCAAGTTCTTTGAAAAATCGCTTACCTTCTTTCCGATGATCTCGAGTCGTTTGAAAAGTTAATCCTTAATTATTTTCTATGTCTCTTTTCTTGTCTGCAAAGATAAGTTGCTCTGTACGAGACAAAAGTTACCGATTATATATTGATTATATATATTTGCAACGTAATTGAAACGAAATTATTGGATAGAACGTGATCTATAGAAATTATGTTATTAATTAAAATGCATCATAGTCGAAAATATTGAAAATAAAGTTCGATAATGTTCGTAAAGATATGTACATGGGTATACATAGTTTTAAGTTAAGTTAAATTTAAGTCCAAGTTAAATGTAACGGATAAAATCATCGATGAGTTTCGATGGTCATCGCTGGAATCGTTAGGGTTTCATAATTAAGAAGCTGAAAATGATAGACCAGCGGAAATGGATTGTCTAACGATGGAAAAAATCAACATAACGGCAAAGGAAAGACGAGCATACGCGCATTAGCAGATGTAGTTGGTTCGAGGGATCCGGATATTTGTATTGTCTGCTCGCTGCGGATATCCGTATTAACCGGCCAATGCTAACGTACAATTATCCAGCGCAATGACAGATATCGTGCGTGTTATCGAGAACGTGCCAAAAATTATTCGACATGTGCGTGAAAAATTTGCATATACCGAACCAGTAGAACAGTTCGATACAAAGGACGATCTAGACTCAAATTAATCGTTTCTCCTTTCTCCTTGCTTTTAAGCGATTTGAAAAGTAGAAGGAAGATTCAGTTTTTACGCAGTAACCTACGACCAGTAATAAATGTTTTACGTATTATTATATTTGTCGATCCGATAAAAATGTTACTTTTGTCACGTTGAAATACGTTAAATTAATTTTAATTCCAGTTGATTGAAAAGGTATACTTTACTATACGCGGATAAGTACACCGATTACGAAGAAGAAAATTCCTCGCGGAAAATTCTTTTACTCGCAGTTTCGTAATTAAATTAAGTTCTGCTAAGAATAGGGCGGTGGTAGGTGTTTGAATAGATTGGAACGATAACGTAATCTTGAGCACGTATTCCGTTGACTAATTCCATTCTAAAAGCCAAGAGCACAAGCGTGAAGCACGAATCATTTGTCCTTCCTGGAAGATTATTTCCTAATCATCATCGGCAAGCTGTATAGGACGACGAAGGTGTGAGTGACGCAACGATTTTCCTGAATTTCAGGCGTTGACCGTGGGCGACAAAGGTTGCGAGGCACTACTACAGGCGCACCTTCGATTAGAAGGTACCGGAGCGGCGAGCGGTGTTGCAGGCGTGGTGGAAGCACCTGGAGGTCGACGCTACCTCCTGCTGGAGGGCCACCACGGTGACCTGCACGCCTACGTAAGGGCGCGCAGGAGACTGCGGGAACCAGAGGCGAGGCGACTCTTCCGGCAAGCAGCCAGGGCCGTAGCTACGTGCCACGAGTACGGGGTAGTGCTCAGAGATTTAAAACTCAGGAAATTCGTTTTCGCTGACGAAGCAAGGTAAAAACATATAAAACGTATTTTTGAGGCAGCGTGTCCAGAGCGATTTGAAAATAGGTCGAATAATTTGTATCTTGATAATAAAATCGATCGATTGGACACTCTTGGATCGAAAGTCGTACCGTTGTATGCGTATAAGCGATCTTTCGCTCTTTGCAGCTTAAGTTGATCTAACTAATTGACTGATTTAACTAATTGAAATGCGATAATTAACTCGGAGCAAGTTTATTTTCATTATTTTCTGAGATTTCGCGCGAAAGGTCTATATACACGTAGGATAAGAATAAGTATTTCAAGTAAAAGCTTGACAACAACTGTCTAAATAATAAACATTCGATATATCGGGGATATTATTCTAATAATTATCGTTATACAGCGATTATAAGGGATCTTATAATCTTACGTGACTAGGATGCTTTTAGCGAAATCATATCGCAAAGTGAAATTAATTTGTCCGGTCCGTGCTGTCTTAAATGGTTTCGCTCGATCCCGAATTTGCTACAAACGGATTACACGTGCGCGTTAGTGATTCTCGTTACAAATGTGCTATGATATTGATTTAAACGCTAGGATATTACAGTCTGGACAAACTAGCTGTTAATTTGATACGATTGTTAATGATACACGGTACACGCCTACGTATCGTTCGTGACATTCTTAGCGCGAGTGAGAGAAGGCGCGTTGCAGAGCCATGGAAAACCAGTTCGTATTCGTTTCATTTCCATATTCGCCTGTAATTCCTCTGCACCATCGGTTACACAGGAGATATATCTTGGAAAATAAGTACTTCCACGCCTACATAAATTAATTTCCCCTTCACTAGCCGATACAATACGCAACCCTTGAACGCTTAATGAATTCCGTCCTATTTTCTTGTTTTTATTTCAACCCGATTATTTATTGCGATTGGAAATTTGACAAGTTGTTGTCGCCGCCGCTGCATTCCTAGCGGAGGTTTCGATCGTGTTATAAACGAGACTGCGTCAGATTCTAATAAACGCTTTGTACAATTTACATAAAAATGATTTTATTCGTAACGCAACGTTTTGCAACGGACTCTGTATCGCGTACCTTGGAAACACTCTGCGACATCGTTCTTTCGTCTAACGTAATAATCTTCGTCCAACTTCAATCAACCGATCGACCAACCAACTGTTATAAAGCTGGTAACGTAGGTTATTTTGACTCAATTCGAACGTGCAAGTAGCCAGTTTTATCCGCCCGTCGTCCTGTTATACAATTGCTGCTAACCTTCCACGATGCGATGTGTCGCCATTGCGTTGTGTCACACGACACCAAACCTTTGGTTAGCGAAGCCTGACTTGCACCGTAGCCTTCTCCGTTTCGCGTATCGTAACCCTTCCCGCGGAAGGATGCCATCTCGATAACGTACTGCATCGTATTGTATATATGGAATTGCACAATATATGCAGAATACATGGAATGAATTTGTGGAACGAATGGATCGCGCCACACCAGACCACGCCATGCCATGCCACGCCACGCCACGCCACGCCACGCCACGCCAAGCCAAGCTATTCGCAAGGCGTGTTCCCGCGGCTGAACGTGACTGTTCGCGCGATACCACGCACCTACACGCGAGTTTCCAACCAAACAAATGATCGAGACATTATATATATACATATATATATATATATATATATGTATGTATGTATGTATAAATGTTTATTCCGTGAAATGTGTATAAGATACATTGATTCTTAAACTTAAACGTTTCTTTATATGGCCTTGACCGAAATTTCAAGTTCCGTGTGCGCGCTTTCGTTTCTGTCAATTCCTTTGTTCCGACACACGAAACACGATTACTTTACCGGCCGACTATCGACCGATTTTACAAGTTCGCTATATCCTGTGGCCCGTATTTCGTATGCACGTGTTTCCCGTATGTAGTGCATAGCGTATGGAGCGATAAAGGCCAAGAGAAGGAGAAAGCCACGGTGCCGCGTGTTGTGCGCGTTGTTGGTTCAGCGTTGGCCAATCGCGCGTTGCGCTCGCATTCCTGTCGCTCGGTGAGCTGCTCCCTCGCGTAAAATAAGGAGAGAAGCGAGAAGGAAAGAGCAGCGAGGCAGCGGGTTGCATGTCGCGAGTAAAGAGGAAGGGCTGATGCGATCATAGTGGGGAATAGAGGGGAGGGCACAGAGGGAATGTCGTAAGCCAGAAAAGCATATTGGTTTATCGACTGGGGAGATTTTGAAACGCTGGTATAATTAGGAAACGCGTGGTTCGTTCCACCTCCCAGAAACTCGGCGACGCGACGCGCCATCCACACCTATAACAGTGTGTACGGTACGTCTTCCTGCGCGCATAATTGCATTTCCACCGTGTAGATACGTTAACCCCGGACGCGATAAATTTTCTGATACTTGAAATTACCGCACGACGCGTGAATTTTTCCTTTTTGTGTTTGGATTGTTAACGGTGTGTAATTTAAGAAAGTCGAGCAAAAAAGATACTTTGAATTATCAAGATTTCAGATTCGGATGATAACGATATTCGTGTAACTTGATGAGTAGATGAAAATTTTTGATTTCTCTACTTGTAATCGTCAAATTATTCCAACGAAATTGTTGAACGCGACTATATTTGGATGATTTTTAAATTGCAAAGCTGAGCAAAGCATCGTGAAACTCCTGTGCGATTCCTTTTTCGCCCTTGTCTCCGACGAGCTTCAAAAACCGAGCAAAATCAAAAAGATAGCAGTGGAGAATCCGAACCTGGATCAAGGAACAACGAGTGGACATTTCTGTACATATAATCAGTTATATAAGTCCAAATTTCAATGGGGAAATTCTTTAGAAATAAATATAATTGCAACTAAGAAATGATAAAATCTGTATATATATGTATACAATATGTATACAGTAGGTATAATTCCAAGTCTTGTTATTTCCTGAAATTACGAACCTGTTTCTTATTGAGTTAATTGATATCTTATTTAACTCTTTGTAAAATAGTAAAAGATACAAAATTAGGTATAGCAATTCTCACGATCGATAATCGTATTGTATGTGCAGAAACGAAACAACGATATACTACTGTAGCAAGAAATTGGAAAAGTGTGTTATCCCCCCGAGTTTAAAGCGCTTTCGAGGTGAACGCTTCCGGTAATGGAATGGATTTACAAAGGAGTGTCGTTAAAAATGCATTTCCGATAGATATGCATCGGTTTCGTGTCAGTCGTTTTGTTACAAATATAATCACGATGGTTGCAGTGCGCAATACCGATACCTAACAACTATCCTTGTATCTTGCTGCAATCACGCTTATGCAAATATCCTTGTGTTTCCTTTCGTCTCGCATTTGCATCACCTTTTTCCTCGCAGTATCGAAAATTCGTTGCATATTTTCTCTATATTTTCTCCGATAAAGTTGTTACCAAAAGAGGTGAATCGCGTGTATCGTGTTTCTTAGTCCAGGGACTGGTGAAAATAAGCGTCGTTCAAGTAAAAGTTCAAGTATAAGTTCGTTACCAAGACGCTGTAATAACGATAAAGAGAAAACGAGTATGTTTGACGTCGTCAAATTTCTAACAACGAAACAGCTTTATAAATGAGTTTATAAAGAGATATTCGTCGTTTCCTGTACTCTGTAGTCTGATCTTTGAAGGAAAGCCAACAACGAACGTACTTACACGTCGGCTTTCGAACGTTCCATCGCATTCATGGCTATTGGCATGTACGTGTGCGACACAACGCCGGCAACTTGGATCGTTCGAGCCAAGCGGATACGTGTCAATAATCCTTATAAGTCGAGATCTTTGTTGGTCGAATAAGTATCCACGCGATATGTGTATCGGTGCTAGCCGACGTGCGACGCCCTCGTGTCTAATTCTGGTGTACAACATCGTATAAAAGTCATCGACGTGCAAAGTTGTTCGCGCTCTCTTTCTCTCGCTCGAGCTTCTTCTCCCGTCGCCTTTCAGACAAATGGACCGATCGATCGGTCGACGAAGGCCAACCAGAAATTCATTTCCACGAGAGTTCTTAACGCTTGTGTCGTTCCTCCTTCCGTCTCTCCGACTAGCAAGAACCGATCGATTGATCGGATCGACCGGATTTCCCGGATATGCCTTTTTACGGAGTTCAAGTGTCTGGGCGAACTAGCCGATAATACAAAAGAGATGCGTACGTCAGTCGACGTTAGGAGGAACCTTCCTCCTTCCTTCGGTTTCCTTCGGACGGAAGTCTCTCGAGTTTGTCTGCGCGTTTACCGTATCGATGGACGCATTAATGAAATCCGATTTCAATCGATCTGATACAACAGCATAGATATATTTCTTCTTAAATTCTTAACTTCTTAAATTTTTAACATATTCGTGACTTGTATTGCGAAAACCGACCGTAAGATATTTTATCGATACCTTTGTTCTTTTATCGTCTCTATCAAATCGGTGTGAAATTTAAATTCATAATTAAAAAGCTGTTTTAATATCGCAACATCGGTATAGTGTATCTAATGAAAACAATAAATTATGAATATCCTACGCTACTGAGAAAATAATTATTCGAGTTTTATAACTCGATAACTAACATTTATACAACTTTCTTCGAACGTGTCAACGGTTTATATTTTCAGTTGTATTTCATAAAATCAGTTATATTTCAATCTTTTCGACAGACGTAAAGTTAAATTACGTTTCTTCTAAATTTAATTCAAGAATTCCTAATAAAAAAGGATTTTGTATCGATCGTTTTATCCTTACAGCGATCTTTGCCACCTCTATTCGTTATTATTTTATACAATTCTGTGCACCTTTCACCGACGAATAGTCAATATCGTTACTCTACTCGTTTGTAAAAGCTATAGACTGTACAATTTAGAAATTCTTCGGATACAGCTCGGTGTACAGCTTTTTCGTTTCAAGGAATTTGTCTGTTAGAAGATTATGTAAAAGGGTTTAAAGAGCACGTGAGATAGGACGATCCTTGTTCCTCGTTTTGACGTATAAGATTATACGCAAAGTTTCGAGTAATTTTTTTCTCACAGCCTGTATAGACCAGTAAGGACGAAACGCGAGTTTCTCAAGCACGCTATCGTAGAGTAAACGAGTCTTCGGAGGAAATCACTACGGTAGAATTTACGGTGTGCGCGACATGGGGTTCTTGAACCCAGCAGCCTGTCGTAGGAGTGATCGTCGTCGTTTGCTTACTTACGAGTGAAAGTTTGCGAAGAAAGCTACGCGACGCGGCGGCCTATCCTCGCCGCGTCCAAAGCGGAGAACACGCGCGGCGATCGAAACGGGCGTCACGGAGTTCCTTGCAGGAAACGACGACGCGAGGCCGTTGACACTCGCTCGGATTTTCAAGATCGTGCCAGACTCTCTCTCTTCCTTCTTTCCTTTCTTCTCTCTTCTCCCTCTGAGGCAAATCGAGACCAGAGATGATTCGACGAAAGTGTGCCGACCCTACGCTACTACGCCCAACCATACGTAACTACCGAATTGGATTTCAAAATTTTATTTCAAAGATGCTACAAATAGCTTAATGGGTATAGCCGTCCATCGAATCGACTAATCCTTCTAGCGCGATAAAATAAAACGTCGGCTCTGAAATGTTGGAATGGTTGATACGGTGATACTGGGAGAACTCGTGGAACGTAAAGTTTGAGTTTTAAGATTAGGATACGTTCGATAGTTGCCTCGCAGAGGTTATTAAAATTTCAATATGTTGACAGAAATGGGGGGAAAAAACGGGATCGTTATAGATGGTACGAGACAATTATCTTTGGTGAAAATAGATTTTTATTTTTATAGAAGGCGGTGTAAGAGATGTGTTGGGAAATTGGTCAGGAAATCTAAAATACTTACAAATACAATAAATTTAATATATGATAAAATCGTAAACTTGATACAACGTAAAGTGAGTTTTAATTAATTATGCAATTAATTGCATTCGCAATTTCGTATAAATAAAAAAAATTACTGCGATACTTTGTATCGGTGAATTAAAAAATCAGCTTTGTACTCTAGCAACTTTGAACGATTACAATTTTGTAAACTGCATATCTTTTAAGGTGGATATAATCTAACAAAAGGATGTAAATTGTAAACGAATGAACTAGATTGTCGAAATAAATTTTATTCGAAATAATCTATCAAAATGATTTGCTATTCTAAGAGATAACACTCGCGGAGAATTTTATCACATTATATAGACTATGTGGTATTAATCGTCTTTTGAAACATAATGTGGCATCGATTACGGTTTCTTCTGTTCTCCACGTGTGTGCACTTCCCAAACGATTACGACATTACATATCGACCAAATATCTCGGCCAATATGAGAACGAGCATCAAGAGCTTAAAGTTGCTCAAGACTCGAGAATATTACGTACACGCACTCTGGCCAATTTGTGTTAAATGTATTCTAAGAACGTTACTGTTGGCAATAATTTGACTCCAAATTCCCTCCGCTTTGCAGCTTGGTATTACAACGACATTTCGTTCGAAGCGCTTCTTAATCAAGATATCATTTACACGATATTATAGTTGGCACTGTATGTTGATTTTATTTGAAATTTAAAAGGATTTCTTTTTCTAAATAATTTGCAAAGGACGAGATTTGTTGAGAAAGGAAGGATCTGGTTCGTGAATTTTAAATCCCTGAATAAAATAGCCATTTGTTCCGAATACTCGCGAGATTGCAAAAATCTTATTACGAAGTTTCATTATACAACCGTTCTTTTTAACCAGAAAAATCCATAATCCTTTTATATATATTTCAAATAGAAATACGACTATGTACGAAGACAAGAAGGCGCAAAATGTTAGTAATCCAAAACTCTCGTCGATCGACTTTCTTCTCAGTTAACGTATAAAGTGGAAGAAAAAAATAAATCTTGAGAGAATCATAGCACAGCTTTAAGTACGAAGATTAGTAATAGTTGCGGCTGAAAATGAATCATTCCGAAATATCCAGCTTCCTCCCATTTCTTTAAGCGATGCATCAGACCAATTTAATCCTCTATATCGGGAAAATTTACGGTCGACTAGTGACTCGAACGGTTTTTTAAAAAGAAGAGTTTTATAAATAGATATGTTTAAATTCATCGATTCGAGGCAGTAACCTTCTAGTCTTTTCCATATTTTATCGGCGAAAGCGGTACAAGCAGAAAGATCTTTACATAATCGACACTGCTGTGACAATCTGTCGATAGAGTACGAAAGACGAATACTGGACAAAAAGGAAGCTTGCTTGAACGATATTTACTTATTATGCTCGTTGCATATCGATCGGATATCGTAATCAACGTGTGAGAAGGAGCATCGTGAAAAGCTTAAAGTTACTCAAGAGTCAGGAATATTACGTAGACGCGTTCCGCGACTTCCGCGTTACAGGTTGATCAACTGGCTATACGGTCTCCGGGCGCACACTCTCCTTTCTTTCACCAGTGCTTTCGTTCTGCCTCGTTCCACGACGTCTCGCCGTATCGTGCGGTGGATTACGCGACGATGGCTCAATCGCGACGTCCTCCTCCGTTGCTAAACTGAAAATACCTCCGTACGTAAAATGTTGCACACGCTCTCGCGGTTGCTTCCTCCACGTCTTCTTGCCGCCTTTTTCTTCGCTGTTCCGCGCGATCATCGACTCGGTATAAATTATTCGGACGATGGCGAGCGACGATACGACGCTGAGAGTTGGACAACGATCTCGGTTTATTCTTCGAGGATGACGCATCCACAGAGGATGTACCTATAAAGAGAATAAAGCACGATGTTTTTGATGAAACCGAAATAAGAACGTAGAAGCAGCGGACTTAACCGTTAAATATGACCGGCTTGCGGTCATTTTCACTATTTTCGCCTCTTCGTTTTCTTTTAGTCACTCGCTAAGGTTTTCACCACCAATTGCTTCTCACACTTTCGTTCAAATTATTATGCGTACAAATCTCTTTTAATTCGATGCGTACCTTTTAAAAAATTGTAACCTGATCGATTAAATTCTAATTTATGCGATAAAACATTTCGTCCGCACGTTTCATTCAGATAAATTCCCTTTGCGATTGGAAATTATCTCTTTGTAATTTGATATTGCTTCATTGTGTATAGAACGTCGAGCAAAGTTCGTTAATTATTTTAATCTTTAAAAATTTTATCTGCACGGAATAACTAATTATTCGTTCTTCAAATTTTCATGCTACGTATTATCTAACATTTCCGGCGCGACAGCCGGTCGCTGCGTATTATCTGACAGTCGAAAGCAACGTAGCGTGAGTTCACTTCTCGTTCACATTCATCTCGTACGTATTCGTTGACGTATCAAAATGACTAGCGATAAGTAAATAAACATAAACACTAAACGCTAAAGTCGATGGCAGATATCGAATAGGATATGTATAAACAATCACCTTATATACGGTAGTTTAGGTTTAAATTCCATTAAATTGGAGGACCGCGTTATAATTGTCGGGAAACGGATAGCGATTTTATTCGGAGAACGTTCTTGATCCGGTCGAGGAAAAAATTCATACTCTCTTACTCTCGCTACATCTATCGGTCTATATATAAAGTGGTTAGTTAATGTATCAAAGATATCGTTTCAAATCTATATAAACTCGTATCTAACATCTCGATTCTCTGCATTTTAGAACACGACTTCGTCTGGAAAGCCTAGAAGATGCGGTGATCGTCGAAGGTGATGACGACAAACTGACCGATCGACGGGGTTGTCCGGCGTACGTAGCGCCGGAAGTACTACGCTCGGGACGAGCTTATTCCGGGAAGGCAGCCGACATCTGGTCGCTTGGCGTACTCCTGTACACGATGCTGGTCGGTCGTTATCCGTTTAACGACGCCGAGCATGCGTCCCTGTTTGCGAAAATCTCACGTGGCCAGTTCGCGGTACCAGAAGGTCTAAGCCCACGTGCTCGGTGTCTAATACGCTCGTTGCTGAGAAAGGAACCGTCCGAGAGGCCGTACGCGGAGGACGTGCCGAGACACCCATGGCTCGCGAAACCGTTACGAGTCTGCCCCACGTCCAGCAGATCTTCTTGTCAGGATCAGATCGTACCAGAGCTACCTAACAATCCTCAAGACTGACTCTTCCGAGAGAAAAAGATATATTCCGCGTGCGCTGGACCCAGCTTTCCTTGTTAATCCTCTATTTGGACGGAAATTCTGTGCGCAGACGGCATTTCATCCCAATTTAACATGGCTTTTGTTTCCTACTTTGTGTTTTCTTAGTTTTTATATCTTAATTTTTTATTTTCTATTAAATATGTCGAAGTTTGATATAAACGCTCGGTTACTTTGCACGCAGCATCGAAAAGAAAAACGAGCAAAACAAGCCACTTACCATTTCTATTATGTGTGTAGCTGATATACTGAAAAAGAAGACAAATAGCGAGGAACGAGTAATCAAGAAATCAAAATTTAGTAATTCGATAATTCGTTCCAGATTGTACACTATTTATGCGATATACGGAATATCTTGTATAGAGACAGGGGAGATAACAGTCGACTAGAAAAATGATATTTAAGAAATGTCTTCCACATAAGGATTAAGTGAAAGTACGAAGTCTGCGTTTTATTATATTTTGTCGGGTTATACAGTTTAACAAAACCCATGTCTGTTAATACAACCGAGCATTTGTAACTCACTCGTTGCTTTAGTAGACAATGTTAACGCAAATGTTGATAAAATTGCCATGCGTTTTCCCCCTTCTCATATGTGATGAATACGTAATTCTCCTTGGAAGAAATATAGTGCGATCTTAAAATTGTTTACAGGTTACAATAAACATACTTCAAGTAGACGAGAATTATTGATAGAAAGAACAACACATCTTACCTATGTAATCTTCTATTAGCTGTAATACAATTGTTAATTAACAATCGGTTATTAACAATATAGTACAAAATTTCTTTTGTTCGTAGTAGTTCGACACGCCATCAACATCATGGTCCTCGTAAACAGTAAAGATAAGATAGAGAAAGTTGAACTATCCTCCTGTAATCGATTGTTATTAAGAGCGAATCATCAGAAAGTTCGGAAACTAGAGATAAAATATGTGTTGTTTCAACTTTATCGCAAAATTCTCACTGAAATACGTAATATACCATCACTTGCGAATTACAACGGATATTCCTATATGAAGAACAAATTTTTAAATAATTCTTAAGAGTTTTCTTTACAGACTTGTAACTTGTGTTTTAAACGTTACGGTTTAGGTGAAAGGAAAGTTAAACCGGAATTTCTCGTTATAGGAAAATATATTTATACGAGTATATAAACTTGATAACAAAAAGTTGATTTTTCCGATTCACCGACTTATATGAAGATATCACCAACTTATAACCACACCGTATTTCTTCCATACACGTACATATTTACGTATATTATAATACTTGCGTGCGCAAGTTACGCATAAAAGCCATGTTACAAATGAATACCAAATAAAGGGTTAACCATTAGCTGTCGCATCAAGGGATAGTTCCGATTCCAAATCGTTCGTTCTTTCCTTCCTTTCACGTTTTTTTCTTTTTTCTTTTTCCTTTTTCTTTTCTTCTTTGACATTTTGTGTCGTCAATATGACGAAGGAGGACGGCCTAGAATATACAAGCTGATACATGCATACAACCATTTTGATTAGGAAATATCAAAAAGAGGTCTAACGGAATGATCGTTGCGTAAATTTGATTGTTAGCAAAGACTTACGAGTAGTTATTTATTATCTCAATTTAATTTGTCTGTTCTGCAATTCAATATATACTATTAAAAACATTTTATACATTATTAACAAGAAGTGTCATTCTTATATAATTTCTTTTTTTTTTTTTTTTTTTTTTTTTTTTTTTTTTTTTTTTTTTTTTTTTTTTTTTTTTTTTTTTTTTTTTTTTTTTTTTTTTTTTTTTTTTAGCTATTTATTTATGTTTTCTTTATATTAAATCCGTAAGTCTTTGTTCATGCACTTTTATACATATATGCAACCAATTGAAATATTAAAAATCAGTGTAGTACGTTCTGTACGTGCAAAAAATTGATATGCGTGCGCTCCCTCTTGAAACAGAAATATACACAAGTACATATACTTGCCGGCAACATTAAGAAAACAAAGAGCAAATATTAATGATGCAAAACCTACCTGCCTAATGATAAGTTCTAAGTATTCAATTATTTTTTTAGAAATCCATTTTGTTTTGTCATTTCATCCAGTCTCGTTCGGATCTCAGGTAAAAGGGATCCATGTCCATTTCTTTTATTTTATATATAAAGAAAATTATATTGAGACCACTCGAAACATGACAGCTTTTGTGTATATGCTGTACGTAAATTTTAAATAGACTTAGAATTTATCAGTGCATAAACGCTAACATTGTTTTTTCCTATTTCGTATTATCATGTTTTTTCCTTCTTCAAAAAACAATATTCTTGTAAAGCTATATACCATTATAAGAACTCGAACGCCCCTAATCCTCGCAGATGGTTTGATTCAGAGAAAGTATCAAGAGTTATTTCGTATCTATACGATTATTCTGCAATTATCCTGCGAAAGAAAAGTTAAGTCGAAAATCACCAAGTGTATGTGTCGAACGTTTGTATAAGAGACTTTTTTCCTTTATATTTTATAATGCAGTTCTTTTCATGCATTGGATACACCCTGTGTTCGCTTTCAGTGCATGATTTCTTCTATCATTTGAGTCAGGGTACAATGGTAAGAGCGTTTCATTGACGCTGAAACATGTATATAAGTTCAATCCAGTCCATTAAGTCCTACTAAATCCTAATAAATATTCATTAGGAACAATAATAAAAGTTATGTACATAGGCAAATAAATATAGCGTTTATGATAAATCCTTGCTCGACGGTGTATGTTTCTTAAAAAAGATCTTTCCTTAAAACAGATTATATATATATATATATATATATATATAATATAATTGTATACATGCATGTATATACGTGTATACTTTCCTAAGCAACTGAAGTATTAAAAGATGGTCAAATCAAAACATTGTGAAACTACTAAATTTCTCAAAGTTCTAGAAAATATAGATAGAAAATCATATTTCCATCTAGTTCTAATCTTTTTTGCTAAATATTTCATTCAATAATAAATAATGTAGTGGATTCAATTATTTTTACAGATGCATTATTTTCAACGAGGCATTTAATAACAAAAATGTTTTATTACATTTTTTAAACAATGAAAATAATTACATATGCGTACATACGATAAAACGAGTATGTATAAAGATTTATTTATCATTTTGTACAATTCGGTATTGCAAAATCTGTAATTTGCATATGTCTCAGATGTCGCTAGTAACAGGAGTTATTGTGTACGAATATATTATGTGAATTAAAACATGTATGCATGTACCTAAAGTAAAATATAAAGTAAAATATGAAACTTACTGAAATATTGTAAATACTAGGAGATAAAAATAAAAAACTATATTTTATATTATACGAGCAAATTTACAAAAAATAAATAACAATTTAAGCTATCATAGAGGTTAATAGAACAAATTACAATAGTATAACCACTGTAATAAAATTAACGTACCTAGAAACTTTAAAATCTAGGGACATTAATGGTAATTTATAATCGTAATTTTGCAAATTTCAAATAAATGCTTGATACGTGATAAATTATTTGGTAATTGTTCTAATTCTAAAGCGGTCACATGTCTATACACGTGTGAAACGATAAGCGTATAATTAAGAAACAGTTTCGTTGGTAGTCATAACATTTATAAGGACAAACGGGTCTTTTTTAATTACAAAAATGAAACATTACTGGTACAATGATTCATTTTCTTTGACAAGTGAAATCATTAAAAAATAACGAAATGAAACAGAAAGAAACAGTTATTTATTTATTTTATTAACATTAAATCTTTAAACAAGATATTTCCAACGATATATAAATTATTCACCTATAGGACTGTAGAAGTTAGTTGTTTAATCAATTTCTTTTAAACTTATTATCACATCGTAATATAAGATATAGTTGCAATCGTGTTGAATGAAAAATGGCTGCAAACGTAAAAACAGGTGAGTACTGTGTACGAACCTGCCGATAGTATAAACCATCGCTCGAAGAAAATTAACTGATCTGTTTAATTGAAGAAAGTATATGTACATAATAAAATATAAATATAACTTTTTATCCATATGTTTGAAATTATAATTAAATTTCATTACTACGTCATGTTTTTCATTCGTACGTCAAATCCAATATACACTACCATTCGTGAAATTTTTAATTATTATCGTGGCGCCTCTGAATTCATATCGCGTCAAAAGATATCTGACACTTGGTAGTGGGCGTATAATCGGAACGCAGAAGCTTCATTGTTGTCAATACGGGTATTGTTTTTCGTAAATTTCCCTGTATGTTCGTGCCTACGTATTTACATTTGTGTGCATGAATGTATAGAAAAGAATCTATACAATAAGTATCTGTTTGTGCATTGTATGCTGCAATACTAGATCTCAACGAACTTTTTTTTGAGGTATTGCTTCATTTCATGGTTTGCTTTCAGAAATGCGAATTCCTACACGATCTGCCCCTCGTCCACCAATTAATCAAAATTCGACGGCACAAAGAAACATTATTTGGAATAGCACGTAAGTTCGATATTATGTGGTTTAACACAGATTCTTTATACTTTTTACCATTTTCGTAGTAAATATTTTCGTTACACAAATGTAAGTATATTATATATATGATATAATGACTGGATTTCATGCAAGACGCATGTTATAAGTTCATGTAGGATTTCAAACATTATTGAATTCATTGCTAAATTTAATTATCTTTTGATATTCATAGAAACAATGTTTTCGGATCTTCGTTAATGCAACAACCTATCCAGAAGAAAAAGCCACCACCTCGGCCACCACCGCCAAAATTTAATCAAAATTACTCGCAAACACAAAAGGAAAAGTTAAAAAAACCAGTATGTAGACGTCTATTAAATTAACATTTTACAGTTAACAAACATTATCTAATGCTGTTTGTATGGTATTTGAATAGGTAAGACCTACAGAACTTTTGAATAATCTTTTCGGAAGAAAGAAAAGCGAACATTCAAGCATAACACAGTTAAATAGTCAGACAATACACAATACAATATTACAATCAGAAAACACAAATGGACCAATTTGTCTAATAGATTTTAGTCCACCTGGATCTCCAACATTTACGACTCGATCAAGTAGTGACGGTGTTAGCATTGATAGCTTTGGCAGTGATGGAAACTCAAATCCATCTGCGTTTACAAGTAGCGGGAACACATCTCAAACAGAAAGTGCCTTTGAAGATGATTTTGATTTTTTTGGAATATCTAATAGAAAAACATCACAAAATGATCCATGGAAAATTAATTCAATAACAGATCCATTTGGACCATTGGAAATAACTAATCATAATACATTACAATCTGTAAAACATGTGGGGGATGCAAGCTTTTTTGCTTTTAATGCAAATAATCATACAAATAACCAAGCATCTTTCAATCAAACATCTTTGAAAAGTACTCAATCAATGCCAACTATAATTCGCGCGAAACCACCCAAACCCCCAGCTCCAAAAGTTTTACAAACGAAAATACAGCAAAAGATTAATAACATCGAAATTGACTCAAGATGTTCAAACAAAATAGTGCCTTCTGCTAAACCAATGACATTAGATTTATCTAATTCATGGCAAAATGATTCTAAAGATAACCCTTCACCTCCGATGCCCACAATACCACCACCTGCACCACCTCTGGAATATTTAGCGGAAATAAATAACGATCTTTCAGTAAGTAATTATAATTCGCTCTGTACTTATTGCTTTATCAAAATAATTAGTATTGCCCTATTTTTAGGTCAGCAATGAAGAACCTTACGGCATTGCCCTATATGATTTTCCATTAATACATGCGGACGATTTGCCTTTCAAGCAAGGTGATATAATATATTTAATTAGAAAAATTAATGAAGATTGGATGGAGGGTAGAGTAGGAAATCAACAAGGAATATTTCCTATTAATTTTATTGATATAAAAGTACCATTGCCTGGTGTCCCAGACAATATAGTTACCGCTATCTACCCTTTTAAAGGTGAAACACCAGAAGATTTAGTATTTGATGTAAGTTAGTTTTATGCAAAATTGACGATTATCATTTGCTCGCTTAGACATCATTCTTATATTACATTACATTCTTACATTAATATACATTATTATAATTAATATGATTAATATAAATTAATATAAATATTCTGTCAATATGCAGAAAAGAATAACGACGATCTATTTTCTCTTGCTATTTATTATCATTAAAAATGAATTATTTTGCTTATCTGCACTTTTTTTATCAAGTTTATTGTACTGCTGAAGTATAAAAAATCCCATTACATTTACTGATTACACATTTGCTACACTTACATATTTGAATCTTACTGTATAATAGTTATCTTAATTTCATTTTATTTATATATTCATATATATGTTGTAGGAAGGAGAAAAAATTACAGTTTTATCGAGGATATCACAAGATTGGTTATATGGTGAGTGTAAAGATCGAAAAGGACAATTTCCGGTAAATTACGTAAATAGAATCCCATGTAATCTTCCTTTACACGTGGAAAATTAATGTTTCGCATGTTTTCTCATATTATAAATGGTTATATGTCAGTGATTTCTATATTGCTAATTTTATTCTTACTAATATTTTTGTAATGGTACTTTCATGAAGCAGGGAATGAAAAATTTAGAATATATTCAGTCATAGATACTAAATGGAGACTAAAATTTGTAGAATTTCTATTTACAACAAGACTGAATTATATGCAAGTATGCATTGCCTTGTCAAAGAGAAAGAAAGAATTTCAAGAACATATTTTTACTAGATTTTTAAATTGGATTTTTGAAAATGAAAGATTTACATTTTGAAACTTTTTACGATCAAAAGAGTAGAGTAATATTACTTTTCAATTTTTTCAGAAATAAGTAATTTTTACGTCATTAATATTTATAGATATGCCTTAAATATTATTTTCTCGAAGAAAATTAGTAATACAAATAAAACGTATTTTACCATCGTTAAAGTATTCAAATATCAAGCATTAATATTATTCCTTAATTGTGTAATATATATTTTTATACAGAATGACTCTTCTGCTAATTAAGTTAAAGACAATGCTGCCAATCGTACATCCAATCGTATACAATCGTTATCATCTTATATATGTATATGTATAAGTATACATGATAGCCTCTTTCCTAAACAGAGGCGGTACCGATTCCTGGTAATGATGTTAACGTTAACGCTCTTCTGGTGTTATATACGTGTAGCGTCAATACATATACGTAATCTGTAATGGCAAATGATAAGATAATATGTATATCTATGAAATGGTCAGCAATATTATCTTTGGCTTAACTAGAGAGATCATCTCGTAAATTAAAATGCACTTAATGCAAAAATATGAAAAAATGTATATATGAAACTTTGTAATAATTTCCTATTTCTTAACAGAAATTTCAATATAATTACGCACAGAGTTGAAATTGAGATATTTCAATATCAAATTTCAGCAAATCCTATTTGCCTCTATAATTTAAACTTTATTTAAGTTGTTATTTCTTATGTAATAGATGTAAAAGTAACATTTCTATTATCAATATTTTTGAATAACGTTTCTTTGTAAATTTCTCTAACTGATTATTAAGTGTAGATAAATCCTAGATTTATTAATGAATTTAATAAGTTAATATATTTGTTTAATAAATAATAATTACAAATAAATATTTATACAATATGCAACATAATATAATTAACATGTAAAACGAATAAATATATTTTTTCATATGTACATAAAATATTTAAAACTTACTAGATTTAATGCAGAATTATAATTGAACCTGCAATGTTTCACTATTATTGTTTTAACAATTATTCTGTTTAACGTATCCTATATTATGTTAAAATGATCAAAATTACATATTAATTAGTAAAGGTAATAAAAAGGTAACAACAATTTTTCTATCAATAAACATGTGTATGTTAACTTCATACTTAAATATGTTACACATATCAAATTGTATTTTATAATATGTATTTAAAATGTATTTCGATTTATGTTTAGTATATGAATATGCAATATCCATATATTACACATATACTGAGCATATATAGAATCTGAGTATGTCAAATTGAAATTATTCATTATAATTAAATATCTCATATATTAATGTAAATACTTAATTACACATTTATTACAATGAAACATATTTGCAAACCAAATTTGTGCATATTTTAGTAATTAAAAAAAGAAGATATATTATATTCTAAAACGTGTGTGCGTATAAATAGATGTTATTCAGTTGTAATATGTAGTAAATTATTTTAAAATTTTTGGAAATTTCGTAGAAAATTTCAATTGCAGTATTAGCAAGCAATAATTTTATCAATTTTATAATTTATATTGGAGCCAGATATCCGAATTATAAAATGAATTTAAACAAACAGAATTATAATAATTATAGTTTGTTATATCTTCATTTTTATGAACATAATGTAGAAAATTCTAGTTTCTAAACTTATTTCAGCATATACAATGTGATATTCGGTTGCATTAGTAATCATTTTGGCTCTAATTCTGAAAGAAATCAGTGGTCGATCGACATGAAATTTGAAAGGGATTGAGGGAGGGAAGAGGATGTAGATCTTATTTAAAAATTTTAGCTATGGATATTTATTCGTTTCCGAAATATCGATAAAAGACCTTTCAATGTTATACATATATATAGCAACTGTTTTCGCTGTAGTAGTCGTCGTCGAATGTCAAGTGCTGATTGTCAAGTAGCTGATGACGCAACAGCGATATCGACCTCAGTATGTATACGGTGTCCTACCTAAAATCAGTCCGCTTGTTTTTAGACTAAGTTACGTTTTAATCTCCGTGGTCGTAAAATGTTGGGTTAATATACCGTGTGTGTATGTGTGTTTGCGTGTCGTGTGTGTACTACATAACCAGCGATCAACCTTAGTTATCAAATTATATATAAAAATATTCCGTCGCGGCCGGCTAATATTTGATTACTTAATCAGTTCAAAAGATAATTAAATAGAAAATAAAACATCCTTTGGACAACTGAAGCTACAATAACCTATTTCACATGGGACACCGTATAGATACTGAAGTGATATCGCTATTGCATCATCGGCTATTCGACAATTGAGGATAAGTACCAGAGAACAACTACCAGCTAAGACGGTTGATTAGTAATTAGTAACATCTATATAGACACCATTCAATATATAGTATCGCAAGCTTTTATTAAGAACTCAAAAACTAATAAATAGCCACAGCTAAAATTTTAAATTTGAGATCCACCCCTCCCCTTCTCTCTCTCTCTCTCTCTCTCTCTTTCTCTCTCTCTCTCTCAAATTTCGTATCGATCGGTCATTGTGATCTCTTTTAAAAGAACATCCATCATTTTTATCATGTGTGTAAAATAAATTATTTAATGTGATACATAATATTAATAATGATATACTTTCTAGAAATATGTAATAGAAAATTCAAGTTTTGTAAATTATGAAAATATGTAATAAAATTAGTGAAAATATAAACAAGGAAGAATACTCTTACCAAAAGTGATATAAGTAAAGTGATAAAATTTGACATGAAATATATAACAGTGTACATATTCAATAAAAATATGTGGATATACAAACATTTTTGCAATGTTTAATGCTAACAGTCTTTATAAATTTGATTTATATATTCTTTACATTAAGTGTTTGCAATAGTGGTACTATTATTTTGCGCAGAAACACTTCCAGAGGTACGGTGTTCACCAAGCGTGATAGCTCTTATTAGTAATACGTTCGGAGACTGTGCGGGTTTTAAATGTGTAGGATATTTTGAACACAATATACATTTGTTGATATGTTTAGAAAAGATTGAAAAGATTACAATTTTATATCGTTTTAATGTCTGTATGACTACGTTTCTAAATTTTTCACCTGTCAGACAATATAAAAAGAAATTAATTGCAAAATTCCAATGATATATATGAAAGCATAAACCGCGGCACCACTTTAATAACATTTTTTCTTTTAACCTGAAAAATAATTAATAATTGTAAGATACAAAGTTATCAATTATATTAAACGCATACGCAATAACGAGCAAGCATATATTATACGCATATTCTAAAATCTATACCAGTGTATATATTCCGCTTTTCTTTTCATCTCAGTACCGGGAAATTTAATCAAAATGACATCCCAATAAAGTTCCAAAGTTTCAACTATACCAAGGGGTAATAGTAATACTAAATAAACAGTTGATACTACAAATAATATTCTAAAAGTATGATGTACTTTGTTTGTTTTATGTCTGAAATTTTCTAAGAAATAACGTCATGAAATGTATTCGTTTTTCTTTAATTACATAAATCTACTTAAATAATTTACTTACGAGTTAACTGACAGTGAATTTTTTCAGTTTTTTTCATGAGTATAATCAGTAAAATATTTCCAATAAATATAAAAAGTAAAGGTAACCAAGTTGATAATGCAATATAAAAATACATAGCACTACCCCATGGTTTTATTTTCTTTTGGCATGGTATAAATTCAAAAACGCTGTCTGTTTCATAGCCTGTAAATTAAGTGAAATAGATTTCTGACATAACACATTGTACTGAAATTTGAATTTTTACCTCCTGAATACAATTTTGTTAATGATATTATAAAGCTGACACATATCAAAATAGTAATAGTTATCGTTCCCGAGGAATTGTTATAACGACCATATATTCCAAAAGGAAACATTATAGCAAATACTCGTGTCCATGTGAGAACTACAACTAGCCAAGTAGATGTAAATTGAAAGAATTCCATAGTAATAGAATTCAAACTGCATAGAAATCTACTAGCCTAAAAAAATGATAAACTTGAGTTTCTAATTATATGCGTAAGATATATGTAATTATCTAATATAATTGCTTACCATGAAAAGATTATTAACAAATATAAAATGTGACTTTGCAATACCTACAGCATAATTAAATACTAATGCTCCGTTATCAGATAAGGCAAGTGCCTTTAAATAAAGTGACAAATTTGATTCACAAAGTATAGGTGTACTTAATATTACAAAAGAAATAGTATTTAACATTACACCTATGTGAAAAATAAATTATTTATTACAGTACAATAAAACATATTAACTTTATATATATATGTATATATGATATAAAGTAGAAAATTATCATATAATAATAAAATGGAAGACTATCCTCCTTTTTTTTACTCACCGAGCATTATAATAAATGGTGTTACGTAGCTAAGTAGAAAGCGTACAAATTTAACAAATGGTTGTAATGATAACCAGTAAAAACGGATTTCACAAGGCCACACAATTTCTAAATCGGATTGTGAAAAATTGTAAAGAAAATCCAAAGTTGTTATTGGTAATGGGCATGTTAAATTTCCTTTAATGTAAGAACTATATAACAAATATAAATATGTAGATGGAAACATAAAATAATCTTTATTTATTAATTATATTTTTAATTAATTATATTTCACAATTTTTATAAAATTCTCACCTGACTTCATCTTTTGCTGAAATTTCAGTAGACTCTATTGATTGTAGCAATACATTTAACATTAACATGGATTGCAGATTTATATTGGTAAGTGAAACCATTTGTATACATATACATGTACTTTATGAAGATACAACAAAATTTTATGCTGTAATGTCTAGAAATATATATTTTACATATTTTAATGATGAATATATACTACAAAAAATATGTTGTTAAGTATTAATTGTGATAATTTAGTCCGTGAAAGCTTCAAAAAATATGTTTTTACTTAAAATTTATATACCACCTTCTGTCAAACACCTTTTCACTACCATGACTAATAATGATGTCTTACTTCTCATTAAGATCTGCAAAGGCACCTGTCGTCAATTATCATAACATAGAATTATTCTTAGCAAATATCATTTCAATGCAGATAACAGCTTATAAGACTTATATATAACTAGAAACAGACCTGCATTTTGTGTACACTTAAATACAGATCTACATATCCAATAATGAGAGTTCGTACAATATATATATACATACGTATATCTTTTTAACTTCCTGACAAGTTCCTTTTTTAAATTATAGTCACAATGATATGATAAAATGAAAGAAATTAATATTATTATACATATAAGAAAAGGTTTCTTATACAGCAAATTAAATATTGTAAAATAATGTATTTGTTATAAAAAAAATAATAATATTTAAAAGAAAATTCCTTTAACAGAGCTAAATATCTGATATACACCAAAAGAATTTTTATTTCTTTATCAACGAATTATTTTTAATAAAGTTATAAATAATAGTTTATTTTTTAAATTGTAGTTTTATTTACTAATTTAAGTTATAGGCAATAGTTAAATATAAAATTAATATAATGAAAAATTTAATACATATTGATATACAAAAGACAGAGTTAGTTAATGAGAATTTTTATTTTAATAATTGGATATATTTGTTGGGTAGTAATTATCATCATTTTATGGAAATATAATTTGCAATATATTTTCTGTATATAGTATGTACATGTAGAATTCAGATATTCCACAACAGAAAGGCACATTAAAATCATGATAGACTGATAGTCATTTTTGTAAAAACATTGAACACTGTTTTTCTTTTGTTGTAATAGTAATAAATCATATATTTTGTAAACCGTATACATTATTCATAACAAACTTTCTAACGTTTCTATGTAGTATTCTATTCTTCTGTAAAAACTTATTTCATTAGGTTCAATAAATAAAATTCTATTTGTTTTCAACAATTTTCTAAAAATTTCTTTATTACATTCTTATGAAACACACTTAATGTACTATGGTAAATACAACAAAAATGACATTACATTCCCAGAGACATTACTTTTAACCATTTGTTCTGCCTATCAAAAATATATCCCCTTCGTTTCATAAATTTTGTATCTGCCTAAGAATATTATATAAATTGTCTTCATATCTGATATTCTTCTGTCTTTTTCACATCAATCCTTTCTATCGTCTATGATAATACCAATATGTAAATAAGTTCACCTATATCTCAAGGATTAATTTCTTTTTAACAATAATGTTTATTTCTCCATATACTAGTAAATTCGTCAAATCCAATGTACTTTTCAAAACAATTTTATTATTTCTTCATTTTGAAATTCTCCTCCTTAAAATTATTAATTATTTATAGCTTTTTACCTTTTAAATATGTAAGTTTCTTAACATATTTACAACCACATATGTAAATATATGCAATACAATTTATCTACAAAAAGGTACAATTCAAGAAATTAACTATGCATTCCACTTATATGTGTGTGTGAAGAAAATAAAAATGCAGTTTTTAATTTCCATTGAGTTATTAAATACAGTAACATCAATTAATGAAAAAATAAATCCATATCTCTTTATTTGTAAACAATTTTTCAATGTTTTGTTTATCAAAACACAGATTTTAAAACATTTAAGTTCATATACTTACAAACATTAAGAAATACTTGCACTATCCAAATAAAAAAGGGGAAAGAAGGAGTAAAACGAATGAATAAGCATTGATAATTACAAACATATAAATTACTAATATATAGTGTAAAAGCATGTTGACCGTTACAGTTATCAATTCTGCACAATTCTACATTAATTATATTTTTTAAACACGCGAAACATCAAGGATATTTACATTCATGGTTCCATTGCACAGTACATCTCAAGTGAAGTATCAACAATTTACATAACTCACATAATTTGGAATGGAATAATATTGTTAACTAATGCAGCTTCTACTGTTTCATAATATTCAATGAAATAATCATTATATTTATTTATTAGTAAGTCAAAAATTATGTTCCCAAACTGGTGTTCACATGAATTATTGTACAGATACTAAATTACTGTTGTAATGTGAAGCATCATAATTGATAATTTTGCAAATTAAGTACATCCCTTAGAAAGATATTTATTGTGTTTATTAAGCTAGAAACTCAGATGTATGTGATTTTTGAGACATATGTAGGATATATGTTTAAGTTGAAAACTAGTCTTGTATTCTCAATCACAGCCACTGAATAGAAAGAAAAATACTTCTAATGCTTTCCAAATTTCTAACATATGTCCTATCCATTTTTCTACAATTTTTCTATACTTCATTATATCTATATCCAGAGCTTATTTTTATTTCTTATGTATCAACGAAAATTTTCGCTTATAAAATAGAGTTTCTATATAGAGAAGTGCCTGTACAGAACCATATAATGTGATATACAATATTACAGAACAAAAACATTCATTAAAATTTTAATTAAACAATGTATTGATTGATCGATAATTGAATGAATTTTAATACTGTACAGTGATTGTATTTTTTATTTTTTCAAAACCAGTCATTCTCTGTAAAACTGGCTATGAATAATTAAAAAATTAATTCTTCCTTTTTTTCTAATGCAAAATAGTTTATCCCACATTATATGTAAAAAGACTTATATTTCGATTGAAGGTAATATCATTATCTCTTGATAGCAACAATATGTTTACTATCTTAAATTATATTAAATTCATGTCAAAAAGTAAAACAGACACATATTTGTATGTATCGTATTCTCTAATATCACCTTGGTAAGAAATCAACCTATAGACAAAACAAGTTTTTATATTGTATACATTAATATGTACAAACGAGTATCTGTATTTTGCATTTTTTAATGGTATAAGGGCTATGTGATAGTTATTTCTCACCCTTGAATCACAAATACTTTGTAAACTATTCGTTGTACTATATCAGATTAATTTCTTACCTGAAAGCTTAATATCTAATTGAAATGTAGGTTTTAAAAAATTATTAACAAGGGAGCAAAAATTGTTCAAAATAGTTATGTTTTAATGACTAGTAAACTAGATATCAAGCAGTGCTTTTAAAATACGTTTATAATCCCATTTGTAATTTTTTCTGTGCAAACTGATAAATATTTGTTAATATTCTTTTTCACTAAATAACTGAAAATCAAAAGCAGATCGATCTCTTTTTATAAAAGATGAGTACATAAATTGTTGTGATTTTGTACCTGTTAAGATAGATGTTAGGGAATAAGACTAATATATCATAACTGATCCGCATTCGTATCTCATTATTGTACTGTGCAATCCTACATATAATATTTACAAAAATAAGCATCCCACAAGTGCCTTCTGTAATGACACTTAATTTCTCTTATTTTACAATTAAGCCAGAGGCTGTTGGCTTTTTACATCTTAGAGTTGCACTAATTTATTATGTGCATAAGTCATACGAGTATCCAGATCTTTTCTTTAGTCAGGTTTATATATGGGTATCTTTGGAATAAATTCAATTAAAAGAACCTGAAATATAAAAGGTGAAAACAAATAAGTGTGTGTTTATACGTAAACATTGGATTTGTGCTTAAGAATAGTTCAGACAATGATGTAACTAAAAGTATAAGCTTGTTTATACTAATAAGCTTTCAACTATTTACATAATCAAAAAAGTGAATTTGTGTGTATATGTGTCCTTCCTTAAGAAATAGATAATATAATAACAGATTTGATCTCTATGAATTTAAATGGGGAAACTAATTGTAATACAAATTAAGTAACTAAGGTTAAATCTTAAAACAAGAAATATAAAAATATAACAATTTTAATTTATCTTTATGCTTACTTACATATTCCATCATGGATGAAGTGTCACATCTTTGTTTTGCTAATCTCCAATGTAATCCAAGTGTGTGATATAGCCTACTATTCTCCCACTCTAATAATTTATTTAAAGAATGTTGTGTCTATAAATAGTAAGATAAAAATTGTTTATATTATTATGTATGTATTACATACCTCATTTTATATTTCATATATTGGTCAATTTACAGAAAAGGGGCCTTAGCATCTATTTTAATAGGATTTGTTTTAATTGTTTTGTTTATATGTGTAAACAACAGGAAAAATAAAAAGACTGAGAATTTGGGTCCAGATCATTTCTAAAAAAATAAAATCATCCAAAAAAGAAAAATTGAGAAAAAATATTTAAAAAATGTAATAGTTCTTATAAATACATATTGCATTTTTAATATAAATTTTTATTAAGATGTGTGTGTGTGTGTGTGTGTGTGTGTGTGTGTGTGTGTGTGTGTGTGTGTGTGTGTGTGTGTGTGTGTGTTTTTTTTCTCAAATGTTCATTGCAATGATTCATATAGGTATATTACTTTAGACTAGATAAATCTTTAGCTAGTGTAAGTTAGCCAACATTGCCCTTATGATAGTAATTTATACATGATGCCATCTTCAAGTGATCTATATAAATTTCTCTCTTTTAGCAACAATGCTTCAAGTTTTTCTCCATTTTTCTTCACTTCTGAACATTTTTTATCTTTCTGAAGGTGATCTGAGTCCAACTTCCAATTGTTTATAGGCATAAACAAAGCAATTAAAACATATCCCATAAAACAGTCCCACAAAAATCGATTATAAGGCCTTTTTTTTACAAGCGCATTCATATGTTTTATTACAAAATTTCATCATAGATAGAAACTTACACAAAACAAGTATATTTTTTACAAAGATTAAATATTTACCCTTTTACTCAAACAAATAACAGGCCAAAGAGAACATCCTAATGTACAACAACAACAAACGCAACCACAAAATAACCACTTAACATTAACCGGTAATGTTTTTTTCAGTACACTGTTTATTCTCATAATAGTTGCTTTAAATTCTTCTGGAGCAATACGAGACACCAAGCCATTTGGAAATTCTGAATCAAAACGATTACTAAGTCCAAATCTAAAACAAATAATTACAATTTTAGTAAATTAATTCACTTATAAGTAATTTACACAAGTTATACAACACAAAAAATTATTCCGCTTGAACTCTTTGTTATAAAAATAAGATTACAGGAAAATCATAAAAAACAAATTTTATTGAATTTTATGTCTTGCAATCATGTCTTATATTATATATTTTTAATTGTATTATTTTTAATACAAAAGTAGAATTGTCGTAAATACAGATAAAATCACACTCAGTATAAAAATAGTTCACAGCTTTGATTTCTTTGTTCTTGAAATGAAATACTGAGTTTATGTATGTAAAAAATATAAAGGATAACAGAAATTTGCTTACACAGTCATATTGCCAGCTCCGCGAATAACTATAGGATCTGGCACCATTTTCACATACTGTTCCTCCAAATTTTGTTCATTTTCTTCTTCTTCTTCATAAATTGCATCGAAATCTGCCATTGTGCAATATTCAATGGTTCCCGCTCTATGAGCAACACGACTATATCGTCAAGACAGAACGACGTCTATTCTATTGAAATGCAGCTCTTCTTCATTTATATTTAACACGGAATTGCAACGCATACACGTTGACTTTAAGTGTTCTGTGTAAACATTTTCACGGTTAGGAGTAATAGGCCAAGCAGCAAGCTTTCAGTTGAAAGTTATTTACAACAACATTCACAACACAAGACAACGCGCACTGCAGATACCCACAGCGGCCACAGCTCATCAATTTTTCATTCAATGCGATTTCAGGTTTGCCAACATTATAATCTAGAAATGAATTAATATCGCAGGCTTCTATTAGTAGATTACGTAAACGACATTCATATACTGAAGCCTAGGGAAAACCGTCCGAAAATTGAGTCGTGTCTAGTTAAAGAAAAAATCAACATGGAAGGTCAACAAAGTCCGCATTCTTGCGAGATAGGCAGAGATGAGTAGAGTACCTCTATCTCTGTCTAAAACATTCATAGCATATCACGCATGCACATAGGAAAACCTCGCATGTTGATTTTTCACTAGTCACGACTCAATTTTGTAACAGTTTCCCCTAGCGAGTGTTGAGACTTGCTTATTTGATCATGATTCTATTCATGAAAATAGAAATCTGCTATTAATCATATTCAATCAATTCGATTCATCCAAAATAGATACGTACTCAATAGAAGATACGTTTCGAAATTTTACGTATTTGGTATCATTTTTAGATGCAATAGTTCTTAAAGTAATTCCAAATCAATATTGTAATATAATATCAAATCAAAACCTGTTTAATACTTCACAAAGGATCGATACCAGTTTGAATTTCATAAAGCCATCGAGTATCGATAACCGTTTGATATCGTATGAAGGTATCAATACTCGTTTGATACTTTACACATATTGGGTTGGCACCCGTTTGATACCTTCATAGCAATATACAGATCTGTTTATATGACCGTTGAACAATTCATAATACGTATCTAATAGATGGTATTGCAGGAATTTTGCATGCACTATTAAAATTTGAATACATGCTGTTTTATAAACCTCATTCTTTACATAGAATTTTTTTTACCTTTAACATTACTTTTTTAATATTGTCACTCAATAGAAGAATTTTGGAGAATATTAATATAAAATTGAAAATAATCAAGTACTAGGCTTGTTAAAAATATAATAAATTTATTGCGCATTATGACAATATTGTATTAATATAAAACTTAATCAATATTTATCACACACATATCTATTTTATTCAAAGCAAGATATTGTTTAACTGTTAATTACATAATCTTCTCAATTCATATTCAATTCTTATTTTATATAATTTTTTATAATCTCGTAATTATAAATATTATAATTTTTTTTAGTTTTATATAAATATATTTATCCTTGCTCTATAATAAGATCTGTCATGTCATCTGAAGAATTTATTTTTAACATTTTTTCATTTGCTAAATGCAATAAAGATACAAACGAAATTGGAAAGCTTAAAGCTTCAATATTAGTTTTAGTTAATATATCTGGCAATACTTTATAAATATCACTAAAATATTTACTACTATTCATTTTATTACCTCTATCTTGTTGCATTGTTTTTCTACTCTCTGTTCCTTGTACATCCTTCTCTGTATTATCTTTTAAACATTTCCAAATAGAATATTTTAATTGTCTCATGTCAACTTTTTTGGGACGTACACAATAAGCAATAGACAACTTATTTGTGAGTTTTGGTATAGCAACTAGATTGTCTCCAGTAAAAGGCATTTGTATTCCAAATATACCCTCATTTTCATATTGTATATCATTATCAACTGCATCATTTTCTTCATTTTGTTCATATTCCTCATTGTGGTTGTCAGAACAATGGCTTGATATACCATTTGCATTTATATAATTATAATTTTCTATGTTATCAGATAAAGTAGTAACATTTATATTATTTGCATTTCTTGAATTTTTAAGTGTTGTTGCATGAAGATATAATTTACTAGCTTGCATAATATCATAATGTTTATCTGGAGGTAATGTTAATATTTCTTCATTCCATTCTATTTTAACAGTTCTAGTATGTAGTTTAGTTAACTGACTTGGTAAAAATTTAGTATTTATGTTTTCAATCATTTTATCATCATAACACAGCTCCATTTCCTTATTTTTCTTCTTTGCTTGTGCTTGACGACATAGTTTATTCTCAAAATTATTACTAAATAAAGTTTTTTTAAAATTAGTTGCTTTCCAATGAGATGGACCAGCCCAATGTATATTTAAGCTTTTTTGAATAAAGGAATATTCTGAAACTTTTGATGATACTGTATTAGTTAAAACTTTACAAAAATCCACAATATTTTCTACCTGATTAGGTATAATAGCACATCTATCTACATTTTCTTCTTCTGTCACTTCAATATCAAAATAATTCATACCAGTAGATACATGTTCATTGTCATGTACTGAGTTTTCATCAAGATCAAATTGAAATTTGCTCCCATTATTTTCTTCTGAAATTACCTCATTCGGTTCATCTATCGTCCAACTAAGAAAATCAAAATAGAATAAAGGAGCACCAATTTGCATGTTTGAAAAATCTCTTATTTCTGGAATATCACACCCTGTATATTTATGTTGCAAGTCTTTGCTATTTAACGTATCTATTAAAATATCATTATAAGGATGTAGATAAAATTTGGAATTTGCATGGTTTGGCAACATCACTTGATACAACATATCTGTGGTTTGTAAATCTGCTTCCATAGTTATTAAAGAAGGTTTCTCAGTTTCAACATTCATTTTTAAAGCTTCTACAGTAGCAAATATTGTTTGTTTATTTTTTTTCTTCTTTCTTTTTTCTTGCTTTCGTTTATCTTGGCTGTTCTCTGTTGCTTCTTGATAATCCATATCTTCCATATTATTTTGGTTTTTACTGTCTTTGTCTTGTTTTTCCAGTCCACCAATCATTTTGAGTATATCCATATGAACACCATCAACACGATATCCATAGATTTTAGTACTTACATCCAAAGATGTACTAGCTACTTGCAAATTAGACATGTTGGCATCTTTTTTCTTAATCATATATGTCATAAAATCAATCATTTCTAAGCTAAATGCATTTTTGGAGTTAATTTTATTCTCTGTACCAAGTTTTATACACTGTGATATACGTTCTGCCATTTGAGAAGCTGGCATATTCACTAGAAAACCAAGTCCCAAAGAACGTCTTCTATCATTTAAACTTGTAGAAATTGATGATACAGTATCAGTAATTTCTCGGCGACGAGCCAAACGTTCTGCTTCATCATCATTTTCTGATAAAGCAAAACTGTTTATTTTTTGAGGAATTACAGACTTCCGTCGCAATGGAGAAGAAGAAGACGGAGAGGAATGTATAGTAGAATCTATTAATACATTTATACCCTTACAAGCTGTCATCTTGTTGCTTGGAATTTTATGAATATTAAGCTGAACTTCTTTATCCATGTTCCTACAATAAATATAGAAAAATATATATAAAATAACTCCTTTTAATATTTATATATTTTTTTATATGAATTGTGATATTTTACTTAAAAATGTAACTTTAAAATGATTTATAAAAAATGGATTGAATTATGTAAGTAAATGAATCAAAATTATATACAATAATCAATTTTCCAAATTTTTAAAAATACATGAATATTCCTTAAATATCCAAATGATTTATAATATCATATAATAAAAAGAACATGTTTGTTCATATATTACCTGTGACATTCTACAATGATTATAAAAATAGAAATATGTATATTGTTACTAACATTTTTCTTTCATAATTATACATTGAATAATAATGAAATTTAGACATGTTTAAATAAACATGTATTTTGAAAATTAGAAACAAAACAGCTTGATAAAGACCGTCACACAAATTAATAACGTTTTATTTTACTCTTTTTCTATTTAATGTTCAATTACGTTTCAAAAACTTAATTAGTAATACAATTACGTTCAACATATGTATAACATCAACGCTCTACTTTCTTCAAGTTGATACTAATAGTTACATGAAATGAGGTCATACTTCATAATATATCTAAAAAACACAATATTTCTATGTGTATCATACAAATGCAATATACGTATACAAAATACAATTTATCATAAAAATACATTGAGCTGTTATTTCTTCGAAATTCTAAAAAAATTGGCGCGAAATAACTACAAAAATAGCGATCATAAAACCACGGATATCAAATTCAAGAGATTTTATCATGAAGTAATTGTTTGTAGAGTGCCGAATAACCGAATATATTTCTTATGTAGAGAGACATCTTTCGTTGGAAAACCGCTTTCAGGAATCAACATCAAAACCCTTTATAATGCTTTTGAGCACACATCAATAACTTCTGATAATTTCGTGAAAACTAATAATTTAATCGAGACTCGAGACAAATACCGTTTAGAGTATATGTTAATGAAAACGTCGAATAACACACGTGAACATATATAAGAAATATTGTGCAAATTGTCATTATCGAACAGTTGTTTTCATTTCTATCGTAAAAAAACCTGGACAACTATGCAATTATAATAATTTAAACAATAAATTTGTAAATTAGAATACCATGGAGGTTCCGTCATCAAAATCCATGCTGTTTGCTTGTCAGTGGTCAGTAACAGTTATTAAATCATAAAATGGTAAGTTAAAATGAATTTTATAATTAATAAATATGTTTAATAGCTTTGTGTCATTGTGTGATATCAATATGAATACCATCATATACACTCAATCTATATTTGTTTTAAGTCGTCATACACTATATCTTTTTTAAATGAATTTCATAATAAAATAAGAAATAACTTGTAATTATACAAAATTAGGAATTTATTTCTAAAATAAGGTTAGGATTTAAAGAAATTTCATCAGAGCTTATTTATATGCCAGTGTTACAAATTATGTTATGTATATGTATATGTTAATTATAAAACATTTGTTTGCAAATTTCTATTATTACTATCACTCCTTTATGATTATATATTATATATTATAATTATTATAGGGTACAAATATATCACAATTGGAGAAAGATATTGGCTCTGATCAATTTCCTCCTAATGAACATTATTTTGGTCTAGTTAATGTAAGTATAATAAATTGTAGAAATATTTAAAAATTATAAAATTGTTTTTTATTCTTTGTATTAAAATTATTAATACTAATATTTATATTATTATAGTTTGGAAATACCTGTTATAGTAATTCTGTATTACAAGCTTTATATTTTTGTCGACCATTTAGAGAAAAAGTCCTAGAATACAAAGCTAGAAATAAGAGAACCAAGGAAACATTATTAACATGTTTAGCAGATTTGTTCTACAGTATTGCAACTCAAAAAAAGAAAGTTGGATCTATTGCTCCAAAAAAATTTATTGCCAGATTGAGAAAAGAGAAAGGTTAATATGAATACATATTTCTAATATAAAAATTGATTTTGTAATTATAATGATATATTGTATAAAATATTTAAGTATTTAAATTGTTTATGCATGCTACTTATAATGTATGTATATAATTTTTTACAGAGGAATTTGATAATTATATGCAACAGGATGCACATGAATTTTTAAATTTTTTGATAAATCACATAAATGAAATTATTTTAGGTATGCAAATTTCTTTGCATATGTACATACATACGTACATATATATAATAGCGGATCCTTACAATATTAATTTTTGTGTGTCTGATATTCCAGCAGAGAGAAGTCAAAGCAAACCAACAGGAGGAAAATGTGGTGCAGGTGATGCTGGTTCACCACCAGAGCCTACATGGGTTCATGAAATATTTCAAGGAATTTTGACATCAGAAACACGCTGCCTTAATTGTGAGACTGTATCTAGCAAAGATGAGGATTTCTTTGATTTACAAGTTGATGTAGACCAAAATACTTCAATCACACACTGCCTCAGATGTTTCTCAAATACTGAGACACTTTGTAGCGACAACAAATTCAAATGTGATCACTGTAGTAGTTATCAAGAAGCTCAGGTATTCGTAAAAAAGCTTTACGATTAATAAAATTTAAGAAGGAATTTAACAATACTCCTTTATTCTAGAAACGGATGAGGGTTAAAAAATTACCAATGATACTAGCATTACATCTAAAGAGATTTAAATATGTGGAGCAATATAATCGTCATATAAAAGTTTCTCACAGGGTAGTTTTTCCTCTAGAGCTCCGACTCTTTAATACGGTAAGTAGTTTGCAATTGTTATATATTTGATTGTTTATTTTAACTTTCCAACATTCTAATCTATATTTTTATACATATAATAATTTATAGAGTGATGATGCAGTGAATCCGGATCGATTGTATGATTTGGTCGCAGTTGTGATACATTGTGGCAGTGGGCCTAATCGAGGACACTATATTTCAATAGTAAAAAGCCATGGGTTCTGGTTACTTTTTGATGATGATATGGTTGATGTAAGTCTTATAATTTACATTATAAGTATTTGTATTATGTAAGAATTATTTATCTTTATATAAATATTTATATGACTAAATTTTCATTTTAGAAAATTGATGCATCCACAATAGAAGACTTTTATGGACTTACATCAGATATTCAGAAAAGTTCTGAAACTGGCTATATCCTATTCTACCAATCAATAGATTGTAATTAGAACTTACTACAAATATATAGTGATTAAATTAAACAAATTCTATACGATAATTTAGTATTTTATTGAAGTACAGTGTATAAAATTAAAAATATTATATGTTAGATTATTTATAAAGTAAAATATGTATAGAATCAATTATATCTTGGTTGTAAAATATATAAAAAAATGGTTAGCTTCCTGGGTTACCGTAATAATTAATGTAACGCTCTAAGAAAATTGTTTTCTTTCTAGATACAAGACAACTCATTTTCAGAAGAATTATGTATTTTAATTCTGATGCAAAAAATACTAGTCCATAAAATATTTTGTTTCAGTTAAAGATAACGATAAATTCTATATGTATGTAAAAATATATTAACTGAAAATAAAATCATTGTTAACAAAAATTGTATTCTATTTTTATACATGTAGATTAATATAAAATTTTCATTGCAAGTATTATATTTAAAATTATATTTAAGAGTAAAGACAAGAAAATGGGGAATGGGAGAGACAGTGTGGTATATATAGGAAGAGGAGTAACCGACGCAGTGTTCGTGATAAGTCACATCATTGACAAGCAGCTGAGTAGAGAAAGAGGGAAGTTGTTTGCCTGTTTTGCGGACTTAAGAGCGGCGTTTGACAGACTAAACAGAGAGAAACTGGAAGAGAAAATGAAAAAGATGGGGGTTAGCGAAAACCTAACAAGAAGAATTAAAGAACTGTACAGTGAAACGAAGAACGTGGTGAGAGTTAAGAACCGTAACACAGAAGCCTTTTGGACAGTGAGGGGAGTCAGACAAGGGTGCCCGCTGAGCCCGACATTATTTAACATCTACGTGGCAGGGCTGGAAGACGAGCTAAGGAAAGGGCAAGCCGGGGGCATAGCGATAGGAGGAAGAAAGGTATGGTCTCTGACGTACGCAGATGATATTGTGTTGATGGCGGATAGGGAAGAGGAGCTAAAGGAGATGCTAAGGAAATTCAAAAAATTTCTAAAAGAAGCAGAATTGGAGCTAGGCACAGAAAAGACGAAAATAGTAGTATTCGAAAAAAGAAGAAACAAAAGGAGACAAAGAAAATGGAGTTGGGGAGAGCAAGAACTAGAAGAAGTGGAGGAGATAAGATACCTAGGGTACATACTACAGA